>NW_027526203.1:189676313-189756774 GCF_048455015.1 Haemaphysalis longicornis | reverse complement strand
CATGAACATACGGAGCTTCACGCAAAAGCAAGGTCCCTAATCTTGATCCAAAGTCAAGAGAGGTTCTGAAAGTATCAATCATCGGAGATGCTCAAAATGAATGAACTATGATAGTCGAGGAGACGACTACGGTACCAGTGTTATATTTGTACGTTGATGTTTGTGTAGCTGAACTGGATCCATGTTGACCACTACGTTCTATTATACTGATCGGGAACATATAGGTACTGATCAGTAACGGTGGCTACTGATTGGTACGACTGCTACGTCTTCTGCCAGCAGTCGCAGATCGCACTGTCACAGTGTTGTTCGTAATGATGATGATGCCTAATGTCTTCCCTCTTGAATACAGGTAAAACTATGGCTTAATTATTTTCGATGCGCTGAAGCTTATAAAAAATCGTGCACCCCTCCGCTTCGTCTTTACGACGACGATGGTTGAACGCGAAGCTTTCTTGTGAGAGACTCCTTGCTTGCCGTCTGAGGTTGGACTTTGACCCCCCCCCCCCCCCCCCCCCCCCCCGCAGTTTGAACTTTTGATCGCAGCGTCTTTGACTTTGACCCTTCGCCATTTTATTTCGCACGAAGAAAGCTTCGCGTTCAACCAACCACCGTAGTTGTTAGATGGAGGGTGCACGATTTTTCTGTCTAATTTTGCACGTCCATGCACCCCTTTCTAAATCCAGACTACTTCGACCGTGTCGAAATGTGCTCTCAGATAGACGTCGGCTTCATAAGTAATTCGAGGGACCCAGGTGTGATTCCGACCAGTAGAAGCGTTTTTTTTTCTCGACGCGCTTCCACGATCAGCATCGTCGTCAGAGAAAGTTGGCTTTCCTGTAGTGCGTTCTCGGCTCTCACGGACGAATCAGAAGGTCATAGAAAGCTTCGCTTTAAAATGTGACGACCCTCGATCGATCCCTTCCCTGCTTTAGCGCTAAGTTAATGCTTTCCTCAACGGTAAAATCCAGTGCTTAGTAAGGTCAACCTACCACTCCATTTTGGACTGGATGGATACCCTAGCATTCCGTTTCTAAGTGCTCGATTGTTTCCGTATCATCAACGCGGTATACGCAAGCCTCATTCTGTGGCGACTATTTGATCTCATAGTTCCTTGTCCTCAGGCAGCCAGCTCGGGCCTCAAAGAGCAACGCACTCCTTTTTGTTTTATCGTGAAGAGTTTATTGCGTGACCATTCGGTTGCCTTGCTTATAAACTCCAAACGACATTCGTTCTCATCAGTTCTGCCTAACCGTCTTCGCTTCCTAACGACCCTGATTTTCCGTTTGCCCCGCTACTTATGTACTTTGTCGCCGGCCTTCTCGTCCTCTTCCACCATAGAGTGTCCTCGCCTTTAACGTGCCTGTGCACTCTGCTTGCCCATGTCTTCTCATCCAAGTTTCTAAGCGTCTCTTCAGAAAGCGTTTTATTTACTATAGTGTGCTCAAAAGGGCTCCAACCCCCCTGCACTGCCTCATTCGTTGTCTTTCCGTGAGCTTCTAGTGCTTCCTTGTGGTTCACACTTCCAGGCCCGACAGGATATCTAACTTGGTACGGCATTAGAAAACATTAGCGTGCCGTGACTCTTTTCCAAATCCCTCGTGGGCCTACTACCTGTTTCATTATCGCCGCGTTTCTCCTCCTTAGTCAGCTGCTCTTCTCTTGGGTATTTAGTTTTAAGCTAAGGGTTGTGGATTAACAGTTGAGGATTCAGTTAAGCGTCACCTGACGGCGCTCGCCGTTTCGTATAGCCTCCGGACAGCGCCCAGAGGGCGACACGGAGCCCGCGACCCCCAGCGCCCCCTTCGGCAGATATGCGCAACACTGGGTCGGTCCCCGCAAGCCGGTACGCTGCTGGCTCGGGGGCGCTCATCTTTTTTGCAGCGCGGATTAAGCATATTAGTCGCCCCTTTTGGGCTTAAAACGAAGTAAGAGATTGTAAAGTAATGCTGCCACATAGTGCATGGAATGGAGAAGGATTTATTCGGTTGAACTCGCGTATAGGAAGGCATATCAAGGCCGCATAGGAGTGATACCCAGAAAAGAAACGCTTCTACAGCCTGCCTGCGGGGCAAAACCTTCCTTAGGATCAGCATGTTTCGCTTCAAAAGAAAACGTAATTTATATTGTTCAATCCACAAAAGAGGAGGCTTTGTCTGCGAATATATCAGACGTTGCGCGATGTTCCCGCGCGGGGTATTCCATCCATGTGAGTGCACTTGGATGCGACTGCAGAACTACTAACTGGACCACATGGGAGTTACATATAGGTCTTTGATCCGAATGTGATCCGATACATGTAACAGTATGAAATTCACGTTTGTTGAGGTATAGCGAAAGTGCGGACGTTAATAAGTGCCCGCTTCGCCGAGAAACTTTTGGGTTTCCAGTTGCAGCGCAGTGCGTTAGTTGCATACATGTAAACACGCCCACCAAAAAGAAACTCTTCACGAGAAGGCTATCTCAAGAAATTTCTTTGGGCAGGGATGGGATGGGGGCAGGGGTAAGCAGAACATCTAATAGGCGTATCAGAATAAATTACGGAATATTCATATTCGGGTTTTTTTTTTTTGTTTTTTTTTTCTCCATGCCAACGGGTTCGGCAGGAGACACTTTTACAACAAGTCACGGAAGAAAAATTTAGTTCCCTGAGTACACCTCCCACAGGTCCAGAGTGACCGCAATCCCAACGGATGGGATAAATAGTTTGTCCTCCTCCCACTCCTCCCCGAGCGCAAAAATTTTTCTCCTGTGTACATATTGTTCCTACTTTTATTGCGGCACGTCTTAGCTCTATTTTTCTTTGCTTTTCAGTGGCTTAGACAACGATTCTATTGTTTCTTTTGCAAGAAGAGGCGGTGGTTTTAATACTATCCAAAAGCTCGTGACACATTTGGGAATATTAACGCCTATAAGTGTCCACGCCCCATATGGGGTTATATGTATTTAATTCGGCGGTATAAGCACGTGAAATATTAGATGAAGCAGAGTAGAACCGCTGGGGGATAAAACTACAATGCTATAACTGTGCTTGGGGGCCCTCTTTGTTACCGAATTCAGAGCGCACTTATGTGTATTGACCGCCTGCTAACCAGCCTACTAACAAGCTGATCGTACACCCCGGCAGCATGTAATCCGCTCGCTTAATGTGGGTCTTTCAAGATTCAGTAACCATGCTCGGTATCTGCGGGAAAAAAAAAAACAGAAGAAGAATCCGCAGGAGAATGCAAAGCCCTGAACACATGCTTCCAAGTTGTGCTAGCCTACGGCTCGGCAGCGAGGCGACAGCACTTAATCAGTGCCCCGTTTTATCTGGAGGCTTCCCCCGACTATGTAACATTTTTGCATGACTTTGTTGCACCATGTAGTACATACACGCGCAAATAACGTTATACGAACGTATTTTGCAAAGTTGCGTTCACTGGTGCTGAAGGCGGTCGGCGCGGCGGGACCGACCCAGAGTTGCGCGTGTCTGTCGCGGCTGGCGCTGCGCTCGCGCGGCAAACTTCGCTGTCCGGGGGCCCTATTCTCGACTGCACAAATTGCCGGCATTTCGCCCATGTTTTTTTGCGTAAGCACGACGTAAGCAATCAGTGACGTGCTGCACCTATAGCTATGACGACATGCAGTGTAATTTGACGAGTCACTCATAAAGATCGCTACCAAGGTATCAAATATTGTGCAAGAAAGATATAAAAACACTTGGCATGTACTATAAAAATTAAGACGGTAGCTGAGGCTGACAAGAAAAACACATTTCTGGAGGTCAGAATTGGCGTCAACACCACAAGGCGATCGAACAACGTTGATCCAAAATCGAGCGAAAGGCGGATGTCGAGCTAAAGAACATCACACAATTTTTTTACCGTATCTATTTATTTATTTCAATCGCTTTTAGTTACATAGCTGGGCTCTCTGCTTCAATGCAAGCTTTGTTGCGTTATCACCTTCCCTGCCGCCACCGCCGCCACGCCATCGTCTGCTGCTATGTCACAAGTTTATGGCGTGATCACAGAAAAAGACGGCCGCGACCATCGCTTCTATGACACATAAGAGCAGCGAAGCGCTACGCCTGATAACCGCGGAGCGCACCGATGTCGCCGATTCACTCATTCGTCAAGCTCGACTGCAATCAGCGCTGTAATGAACTAAATAGTCACTTTTCATTGTTATTTTTCTCTTGAGTTCGATCATGTGACCCAACAGCTTACTAGGACAAGTATGGACAAATGCCATGCATTGGGTTCTCTTTGTCATGGAGAGGCTTGTACTGCCCTCTTATGTTGCGGTTACGCCAAACAAATAATTTTTATTTCATTGCCAAACATAAAAGCAAAATACTGCATGTTATTTGTATGTTCCATGATCGCTGACTTGGGAGCAGTTGAAACTATAATTTGTTTTGGTAGGAAACATGCTTTCAACAGCGCGCATGCGAAACTGCGCCTGCTGCAAATTGCCGCACATTTCGCGGCGCCGTAAGCCGGGGCAATATTGTGCCCTATTTTGCTTGTATTTTGCGACAAAAACAGCCGCCATTTTCAAGCTGTTACGTAGCATTACGTCACTTTTACGCAGGCTGAAGTTGCCAATGCATGACGTAATCGTTCCCGCCAACTGTTTAAATTACCTCACGCCTTCTCAGCCAATCACAGAGGGGGTGTGTATTACAAGCATTATTGTTGTTGAATAGCAAAGACAGGCTTACGTTGTCATGTCCGCTGCATTTAGTCTGGTTTTTCATTGCCGGCCAAGAATTATGCGCCTTTAGTAACGAGAAATAAGGCAAACTTTAGAACTGGTGTCCGTAGACGACATGAAACGTCAAAATGACGACAGCACACACAACCGCTTTGTCAACCGGAAGCACGTGACCAAAATTGAAAGCCAATCAGAAAAGACTTCCGGAAAATTGCCTGAATTGCCGGCAATTTGTGCAGTCGAGAATAGGGCCCCGGAGCGAATACCCTGGAATTTTTTGCCGGCGGCTTCGTGAGCAGGTCGTTACCGAAAAGCCGGTCGTGCGCCAGGTACAGTTTAAAGGCGTCCTGGTGCCGAATTCTCTAAAACGACGGGGCGTCGCTTTGGAACGACGGGGTAGCGCCATGCAAATGCATGTGTTCTGGGGTTGGGGCCGTCGCTTTAAGGTTCTCTGCAGGTATATCTATAGAGTGAGCCGCAGAAAAGCGCTGTGGCAAGGGTGCGAAGCGACAAGTGAAACGAGGGGGGGCAGTGGGTGTCGCTTCGCGCCCTTGCCACAGCGCTTTTCTGCGGCTCATCCTACCTGCAGAGAACCCCAAAGCGACGGCCCCAACCCCAGAACACATGCATTTGCATGGCGCTACCCCGTCGTTCCAAAGCGACGCCCCGTCGTTTTAGAGAATTCGGCCCCTGGTGTGCAGTCGGACAAATGAGATGCGTAAGGGCTACTTCCGTACTGGCTGCGTATGACGACACCGGTCTGCCTCCTTTCGTCACAGTTCGTCAGTATGGTTTGTTGCGCGAGCAGATCGCAAGGCCCGTTTTACAGTCGAACAAATAGCGGAGGGTAACGGCGGGATAACTTTAGCGTCCGCTACGCGTTGCTCACGCACTTCATGGCTTGCAAGCAACATCCCGTGCGCGCTTCCGGTGGCAAGTTCCGATCAGCTGGCGTGGAAACCCGCTTATCGCGCATGGAACGCGGCGTTGCACCGCACAACAGTCACCAGAAATCTTCTGTGGAAGAAGGGAGGGGCGTCACTTGCAAGCTATATAGCACTAAAGAGGCGCGAAATAAGAAACCCTGCTCTCGAGCCCTAATTTTAGCCCGCTTCGTGCCCTCCCGCCCCTGGGGCCTCGCCCCTCCGTTACTTTTCGGCGGCCTTTCCCGTGCTCGTGAGGAACGAGGCGCAGTCGATATGTGTCGTTCCCCGCCGTAGATTTCCGACGGCAAGGAGCTCTATTATGCATAAGCGAGCAAGGAAGCGCCGCAGAGTTCCAGGTCGTTAAGTGCAGCCGAGATGAGGGCTCTGCGGCTCGATGCTAATTTTAGATCCTTCTTTCGATTCGATGGATCCTTGCCCGCCTGGTACTCTCCCTGGTGCGGCCGATCGATGCTGTAGGAAGCTGGACTATCTCGGTACCTTTTACCGCCACCCCACGTGTTTTTTTATTGCCTGCACTGCGGAAGTGCACGTGTTGGTATCACCCTCAGCCTACCCTGTCTGCGCCATCATATATATATATATATATATATATATATATATATATATATATATATATATATATATATATATATATATATATTTGTATACCAATTGAGTGGGGACATTACAGACCCGTTTGCGTGTAGCTAAGACACTTAGCCTGTGGAAGGCGATAAGGAGGTTCCCGATTTTACGGCGTTGTGGCAACGACCGCTCTTTTTGCTCTTCTCGTCGTCATTCCGCCGCGCGTAAACAAGATTATTCGACTCTCGCGCTGGGCGATTTATGGGGGTCTTCAGTGCGCGCATCGTCGGATAGGAGGCGCGGGGAATAGTATTTGTTCCGCGCCATCGCGTTTCGTACATTAACGCAACTCATTTGCTTCGTTCGCGACGACGAGCTGCAACGAAAGTGTGACGAGCGAAGACGAGGCAACCTCTGGAGATACCGGTCGAAGGGACAGTCACCGTTCCCAGTGTCTCAGACTTTTGTTGCAGCATCAGTATTGAATCTTTAAGCACTGTTTTATCTCCCCCAGAAACAAAAAAATGATACCAATTTTATCGCGAACTTCGAACAAATAATCTAGTTACCGAGGAAAACCGATGAAGCAGTAGCGGTGACTTACCGGCCACTGTCTTTATGCCGCACAGAGCTTGCCTGACCGATCAGCGGCCACCGGCCAAAGTTACTGCCAAGAAACGTGACTGTGCGACTGGGTTCCGTTCGATCGTATCACTTCAGTGGTATCAAGTAACACGCCAATTTACAACGTTAATAGGTTGCGCGATTGCATCACTGCTGACGTTGTGCAGCGCGAAATCTGAAAGCTCTTGAATATTTGTTCCGCTTTTTGTTTTCTGTTAAAAAACATATTTGGTGGCCGTAATGAAGCTGAGTGGGTTACCAAAGGCTAGTTTGTTTAAATGTTTTGTTTGTTTATCTTCATGTCCCTTTAAAAAAAGAAACATCCCCCTCGCGAGGGGCACGATCAAATGCAGAGCATTTCCGCGGGGGGCGCGCCTGCAAGTCGTATGGATTACGTATTGGTTGTTGGTGTTGTAATTGTTGTATTCCAGCGTAGACATTGTCGATGAAGTCGATGGTGAAACGTGCCGTGAACCCCCTGCCGCGGCTATGACGCAACGTGGAGCGGCTATGACGCAACACAATCCAACACAATCCACTTTAATCCAATCCAATCCAAGCCAATCCAATCGAATCCAATCCAATGCCCCTCGCGAGAGAGTGTTATAGCGCCGAAATCGCGCCACCACACGAACGCGTGATGTTGACGTCACGATCACGCCACAGATGTTAGCGACCGGAGCGCGCGCGAACGACATATGTAATTTAAGCGCGAACCGACCGCGGCGAGAGAGCGCGATGCGAGCGCCCCCACCTGTTCTTGCGCGCGAACCGCCTGTTGCTCAGCGCGAACCCAACGCGGCGAGAGAGGGTGTTGCTCACGTCCCCACCTGTTGTGCGCCCGAACCGAACGCGGCGAGAGAGGGTGTTGCGAGCGGAGAGAAGGCTAGGAGAATGCGGGGGAGAGGGCGCACCTGTGGCCGACGGTTGAATGAGTCAAGGATATAAGGCTCGTTCGTAACCTTCCGTTCTGTGTCGGCTTTGTGGCCCAGTGGGTAGAGCACCAGGTACCTTGCGTTCCACCCGCAGAGTCGTGGGATCGAAACCTGGTGCCGGTAAGTATAGCTTTTTTATATAGTGTAGGGGGAGCGATGCGGACTACGGACGTCAGCGCGGGTGACATCGTGAGTTAGTGAAATGCTCTGCATTTAAAATAGTTGGACGAGGCCGGCGCGTAATGCTAAAACTGCTGAGCATCGCTTACTCCGTGACTTATGGGACCATTATAATTGACGCATGGGTTGCCTCAAAACTGCACGTCTTTTTTCTTTTTTTTCATTTAGCTGTTTTGGACAACCAATTTGTGCCAGTTGAAAATGGGTTACTTTGACGGCGCGATCATTTCCCTCAGCGCGGAGGCTCCGCTGTTCCGGTGTGCGGATCACCGGAGGACATTTCTCTAACGGCTGCAGCTACGCGGCCTAGAGTCGGGCTTTCGAACTTACGCGATCGCGCGGGCTGCGCACACTTTTCTTTTTCGTGTGTTTTACGTTTTCAGCAGCGGCAATAACTTCGGAGGAAGGCAGGTCGGATTGGGTGAGACGCAAAAAAGGGGATAAAGGGTTACAAAGGTGGAACATTTGCCCATCCGAAATCAACGCCTTGCTTTTCCTCGGCCCTGTCGTGCGTTTGTCCGGGTGACAACAACAGTTGTAACGTAATCTTCTGATGTGTGTGTGTGTGTGTGAGAGAGAGAGAGAGAGAGAGAGAGAGAGAGAGAGAGAGAGAGAGAGAGAGAGAGAGAGAGAGAGAGAGAGAGAGAGAGAGAGAGAGAGAGAGAGAGAGAGAGAGAGAGACTTTAATAAAATCGGGCCCTGTTAGGCGGGGCGGGTGGCCAGCAGCCGCAGCTGCTCAGCGACCTTGGCTGCTCTGTCCGTCAGGGCTTGTTGCATCGTCAGTTCAGAGCAGCCGAGCGCCGCCTCCCATAGCTCCGGGGTGGTGAGTGGGGGTAGGGGGTCGCCGGGACAGGCCCACATGTGGTGCTGCACGGTGGCCTTCGCGCCGCATGATGTGCAGTTGGGAGAGGAGAATAGGGAGGGGTGAATACGGTGAAGGAGAGCTGTGTTGGGTAAAGATTCTGTTTGTAGGAATGCATTTGCTGTGTTTATCTGGTCATCTACATGGGAAAGGTGCAGTAGAGATAACATTTTTCGGCGCGTCAAGGAGGGCGGTCTTGGGTTGTCGCACCTGTTTATCCGCCAGTTGGTGAATAGGTTCCTTTTTCTTCGCGATACAAGCGATCCTTTTTTGCGAACAGCTTGCCAGGTGCGACTGTCTCAAGCACTGCCGGAATTTGTCGTATCCAGTTTGCACATACAGGGAAGGATTTCAGGATATTTTAAAGAAGTTGTCAGGTCACTCAGGTTTCTGTCAACTCGTTTTTCGATGGAATATTTGAGTACAGTTTCACGTAGAAAATTATATAAAAATGTTTGCGGCAGTCTGTTCCCGATACCGCGATATAGAGAACTGTACAAAGAAGGCCCAGGGCAGGATGTACTGAAAAGAGTTAAGCGCATGGCTGTAAAACCGGGGGTGAAGTCCTTTTTTTTTTCAAACTTCATTCGGGAACATTTACTGTGCAAACATGGTTAAAAGAAAAGGGGTTAGATACACCGTGGGGTACTGACTGTACAATTTGTAAACAACCGGATAACATAGACCACGTTTTTATACACTGCTGGATGGCGGTTCACTTTTGGGATGTTATGCGGAGAACTTTACACAAAGACTTCCCACTTACCCCGCATGGTATACGGTATTTACCCACAGAGAATAACGAAGGAGTCCCTTACGATTTAATAATGCTCCTGGGCCTTCACAGCATATGGAGGGCGCGCATGGCGTGGCTCCATGGCGACGTGGATGCCCGACCGGCCCGGCAGTTTCTGCGGGAGAGTGTCACGCAGTTCGTTGAGGGGCTGAGAGTCCAGCAGCCAGTACCAGATTGGTTGGATTTTCTAGAGCCGTTAATTTCTATAAAGTGATGATTAAAATGACAAAGCCTAGCCGGAGGCACGGCTGGTATGTTAATGTCGGTGTGTGTTGTACCAAACGCAGTGTGGTTATTTTTGTGTTGTCAGTGTGTGTTGAAGACTGGTAATAAAGAAAAAAAAAATAGGAGTCTCCAGAGTCGTTCTTCCGTGTAACTGAGAAAAGGGTGGGCGGGGGGGGGGGGGGGGGGGGGGGGGTATCGGAGGCGAGAGAGGCGGTAATACGTGGTGATGTCGTGGTAGCCCAAGAGGCTGTCGCGAGCTGACCTGGCTCCATGGGAAGCAATGGGGCTGGGGTGTGCCCGGGAGGTGAGCGCTCGGGCCGTTGCATGAGTCGCCTCATTGCCTCCAAGCCCAGTGTGGGCAGGAGTAGAGATCAGTTCTCTGGTGCAACGCTTTCGGTCTATGCTACCGTATGCTCATGAGGGCTGCTGGTGCCGCTTTCTGAGCTCACGCCAATCCGAAGGATAATGTCAACTTTTCTGGCGAGCAGGTTATACAAAGACATCATGAACGGACATACCGTAGTCGCGTCGCCTGTGAACGCCGGCAGCGCTGTTGTCAAAACGCTGTCATTTGCACAGACACATATTTGCTGTTTTCTGCTGCCGCTGCAGAAAGTTGCAAAAAAAAAAAAAAAAAAAAAAAAAAAAACAGGCTTGGATGGGCGGAACTTTACGCCTGAACGCTCTGCGGTCGTGGGAATTAAATAATACGACAACAGAAGCATTGGTGTCAAAAATCTGTTCAACGAGGAACGGATGGCAGCCGAGCAAGTTCACATGTGGCTGTTGGCAAATTTAGTTTTACTTTGAGGACTAATTGAGTGAGAAAGAAACCCAGCAGACACAGTGATTGTACTAGAGAACAAAGCGGCAAAGTTTCGCTGGTTGCAAGGATGCACTGAAAGTTTCTGCGGGCCGAAAGTAGCCCGAAGCTGTGGTGGGTCGTCATCAACTGCTTTTTTTTATCGCTGTTTTAACGCTGTGAAGCTAGCCTACGTGGGCTGTAAGGGGCGCCACAATGTTTTACAGCGACGCTGTCTATGGCTAGGATCCAGATCGTGTACGGCGAAAGACCGAGCGTAGACCAGCAATTTTCCGTGCATAGAAAAAATCATAAAAAGTAAAATAATGGCCCTATTGCCCCCATATTTTTGTATAAAACGGGTTCCATTTCCCCTAAAAAGACGTCTCTCCAGCAATGCTTCTGTGTTTGGAGGTGAAGCCGAATTTAAGGAAATAGGAGTAAACTTGGTCTTTTTAAGTTGGCTTTCCTACGTTGTGGGGTGCACATTTAACCATTGCCCCCTATGGTGGGAGTATAGTTACAGCCCTACTGTATATATCCTTTCCACCGCTGCCGTCTCTTTTCCGAGTAGTGCGCCACGCGCGGCGTATATCCCCCCCCCCCCCCCCCCCCCCCCCCCCTGCCATTGCGCAATGCCGAACGCTCTTCGGAGACCACCTGTGTGGCGCACCAGAGGCGTCGTTGTCTCTACACGCAGGTCGTGTGTCGTTTTTCTGTGACGTAGAGATAGCGCCACTGTCCTTATAACGCGACACAGCAAATCCCCAATACTATGGCTAAACCCCAACATTGCAAATCCCACCAGAACGCCAGCTCTGCTAAACTTACCTCTTCACAGAGTGGAAATGCTAGTATTTTCAATTTTCTCCCCCACTACTACTCATCTTGTACCCAAACGCCGCACAGTCATCAGCTGCTGGGCTACCGTAAGCCTTGCAGTATTCATGTGGCCACCCTCATGCCTCCGTGTGACTGGGCATCGTGCACCAATGCGAAAAGCTTTACAAATACATATCAATGTTCAGAACGGCCTAGTTTGCTTCTTTTAGAGATATGTCACTTCTGCACTAAAATAATGAAACAAATCTCTTGCTTGCTAGACTGGTAGCGCCATCTAGTCAGGACTCGATAAACCAAAATAGGGTTCTTGTTTATTTTTTATGTGAGTAAAGAAGTGATATATTTCTAAAAGTAGCAAACTATGTTGTTACGCACATTTTTATGAATTTGTAGAACCTTTCGTATCGGTACCCGATGCCTTTTAAGCCCGCGGGTCATGAAATTAGCAAGTGCCATAGAAATGGGATCATGTGAGTCCCCCTTAAGGTACGACGTGGAGAAAGTTATTGATTCTGACCTCCTAGGGATCTTTAACGTGCGTGGTATACCTTTACGCCGTGGCGTTTTCGTATTTCGCCTCTCTCAGAAATATACAGTAAACAGATTTACGAGGCCGAACACACGAGCGGCCACCGCGTGGTCCGTGCTTACTTCAATATCTACTGTTCACTAACCAGCAAAACGTGCGCGATTTAGTAGCACCGGCAACTGGCTGGAGAGTGGGCTGTCGGCTTCGCAGATCACCACGACGATCAGCTGCTTCAAGCTTGCGAGCCTAATTCCACGCTTTTTGCCGGTGGCTATGAATAAATGCCGCACTCAGTGTACCCTTTAGTATACGCGGTATCCCGCAAACCCACTCTCATGACCGTTTGTTTAGATTGCAGTACAGTCGGGGACATAGGCGTGCGCAGGGTTCTCGAGTAGGGGGGGTCGAAGTTTTTAGTGAGCGCCCCCCCCCCCCCCCCCTCTCCCCGGAAGCTCCCGACCTCCTCCCACTGAAGCCTTAACGGTCAGAACGCAGTGGAAAGACGAGGAATTGTTATAAAATTTTTATTTCAATGAAATGAAATTGCAACACCTACAAAATATTTCTGGGCAGAAGTTTTTACTTTCATGCATAACATCGGCAAAGGGAGCAGGTCCCAGGGCGGATGCGGCATCAATTTCACAACACGCTGCTGAAAGAACTTCCATTCTCCCTAAAGCACAGAAACATATGAGACATCTGTCTTTTGTAAACTGCAACGTGGTACCCGTGCGTACCGATCGAACGCTAGCTTTTGAAGTTCGTAAGAATTTCAGAAGGCAATATTGTATGTCCTGAAATTCTTTTTACGCGGCTATTTTGCTCAGTACTAGGCACATTATTTGCGAGGAAAAGCATCTGCAAATATGAAAATTAAGTGATAACGTGTTTCTCACAGCGACCTGCTTTTGGTCCCCGCCAGTAAACAGCTTTTGGAAGGTAACATGAGGGTTCTTCGGCTGGCATGATCGTGAAAGCACACGCGTGGTCGACTCATAACCCTACGTGACAGGTTCAATTGAGTTAAGGCATGGGGCAAATTTGGCGCCCCCCTCCAGATTATTAGGGGGGGCGGCCGCCCCCCCTGCCCCCCCTGTGCGCACGCCTATGGTCGGGGACACAACTTTCAGGACCACGCGAGCGCGCGGCGGAAGCCGACGCTGCGCGCATGCGCGTCCTTGCTTATTCGCATGCACGCAGGTTTTCTCGTTTTCGGCAGCGACGCTCCGATTGTCAGTAACACGCCACGGGGCGATGTTGTTGTGCGATACCGCGCCATAGAGTTTCTTTTAGTAAGTATACTAGAGAGGAAACTGCGCCTCCTAAGCCATGTCGTCATGGGGGTTCATGGGAATACATCCTTTTTGGCTTGGGCTTGGCATGCTGGATTCTTAAGCGGTTTTTGGGATTTGCTTTCTTCACTATGCATTCACACGTTTACGAGCTACAAGGAAGCCGAAATCCTCCCGTTTTTGTGGTAGCCGTGTTCAGTGAAACAGTAAGCAATGCATGATCGCACCTGACGTTGCTCATGCCGCAGCCGAAGGACGTATGACCACAGAACAGGGAGGATTTGAGCGGGTAATATGCCGCCACGAAATTTGTAGCCGACGAAAAGAAGAAACAAAACGTACTTCGACGAAGACAAGATACGGCAGATACGGGCGCGTGTATGCGTCCTATCTTGTCATCGTCCACGACTGTTTAACGCCACGTTTTCATTTTTCTTGTTAAACTAGCTGGCGGTCGCGGTGCACCGGTTCACCACGAAGGCAACGTTTTCATAGGCACGCTCAAAAAACTTTCGAAACTCTTCAAACAACTTCTTTTTTGAAATAATGGTAAAACTAATAAAATCAGCCTCTAATAAGTTACCACCCAAATAATAACATTGTTCGTAACTAATTGGCCTGCGGAATAGCAGGCACAACCGTTCTGGCAAAAATACGCTTTACTTCTTTTTTTTTTTTAGTTTTAAAACAGCCTGTTTTTATTTTCCACTTACATAATTGAACACTATTCTTTTCGTTTTTGTGGCACTTTGTTTAAATTTGCGGTCACTAAAACGTTTCAATCCAAGCCAATGATGAAACTAAGGCGAGCGCGATGTATAATGGCGGCCCATGACGACACAGACAACCTTGATGTGAGCCGCATAGACGCTAGCGCCAGATTCCTCTCTAGTGTATACTGTAAGAAACTCTATGTACCGCGCCCTCCAATTACTCTGCGGCCTTGCGTATACGTGCCGATTGCTCCGGCTTTTGCGCATGCGTTCCCGGCGTACTGACGGAATAATTTCTTTGGTGTTTGGCGTTTTTTTTTTTTACTTTACTGGATCAAAACAACAAAACCTTTCCGAGGGATGATTAGTTAGAACATGAAGAACACATGCTCAAAAGCCGGTGAATTGGCCCGTCTGGCCGTAGACTCATCGTCGCAGCGAAGGGGATAGTACAAAGGCGTCGCCCCGCGGTACCTTACTGACAGTTGTAGTGCGGCTGCCGAAGTGATTGATTGATTGATTGTAGGGTTTAACACGCCGACGCAACGCAGGCGATGAGGCGCGCCTTAGTGGAGGGCTCCGGATTAATTTTGACCACCTGGGGATCTTAACGTGCGCGGAAATCTCGTACGCGCGGGCGTTTTTGCTTTTCGCCTCCATCAGAAAAGCGGCCGCCGCGGCCGGGAATCGAACCCGCGGCTGCCGAAGTGAGAAGACGCGCATGCGCAACGCGTCGGTCTCTACATCACGCGCCGTGCCTCCAGAGTGCACGGCGGTGGTTTTCGCAACGCGCCCGCGTGTTCCGGTAGATTGTGTCCCCGCTTACCTCACTGCGTAGGTGTACCGGAACCACGCCTTCAGTTAACATGCAGGAACCAAAATCTTCCCTTCGCCCTCTTGAGACTTTCGTAGTGATATTTTTTCCCCTAGTACGTCTGCAGGAATTCACCACCGGAATATATCCCATAGGCGTCAAGTATGTGGGGGCAGCGGGGTGCCTGCTCCCACCGAGCTCCTTCGGTGGGGGCGACGCCCCCACCGGGAAAGTTTATGTGTGATAGTGGCGTAGGCCGTGGGGAGGGGTGCTGACCAGGTTTAAGCCCCCCCTACCACCGGAATTTTTTACCGTAGGTGCCGTGCTTCCTGCTATGAGCTTTACTTCGCGTGTAAACAAAGGCGCATATCCCTCAAACTAGTCGCTATTAGAAACATTCGCGTCTCAATGCCAGTTCGACGTCTGGGCGCTTACAAAGAACGAAGCGTCTCAGTCGGGATGAATGCGGAGGCCTGCAGCCACCAAAGCTCTGGCCTCCTTAGGTAAGCTGAGCGCGAGACGCCAAACGCGTCTTTGGTCCTTTTGTGTGGTTCCATATAATCATCCCAAATATTATGTCTTGTCCCACACTCAAATGCGCAGAGAAATGTGGCCGATGTCGCCACGTGGAGACTGACTGGTCGTTCTCCGCCTGAAGACCAGCCTCTCCCCCACACCGGATCCTTTCAACTCTCCCAAGCTCTAAAGGCGCGCCCTGCCCAAGTCATGCCTGTCCGACTATATAGGCTGGTGGAGAGTGATGTAGCGGCTGGCAAGGCAAATGGGGTTGGACTGAGGACTTCACCTCCTGAAGACTACAACTATAAAGTTGTTTATCCTCCTCGTCCTCCCGAGAGGGAAACCACGCGCGACTTTAAAACAGCAAAGAAGATTATTCGTAGTGGTGTGGTGGGGGAAACAAGGAGTGGTCTGCAGTAACTGGCGGCGGAAAAAGGGGGCACCGCCGTCCATTTTTGGGTGAACAAAAGGTAACAGATGAACTTTGCCTTTCCAAGCAGCACCGCGCGCAATGCAGCGGCGGAGGCGTCCAAGACTCCTACAAAGTGACCGAACAAACCAATGGGGCTACGTACCCTGCAAAATGTGTGGTTAGATGAATGAGGGCCGTGCACCGGGAGAGGACCTTTGTGAGTAAGGCGCATAGCAATTGCCGCTGTTACGCGTGTCACCCCTTTATATCCCTTCTCTTTCACGTTACTGTCGAGCCATAGGAGTGTCTTTCAGTGGGCTGATTGTATGGCCACAGCGTGCGCGCACGGCGTGTCCCCTCCTGAAAGCGGTGCTACAGACGGAGTCACTTTCGCCCCCCATCGTGGATTGGACATTTGTTTTCTGGATTTCTCCCTAACCTAAGAAACTGGGGAACGGGCGTGATGCCAGAAAAGACCCACTGCGACTCTCCGAGCCGGTTCCACACCTGAAGGCATGACGGCCCCCAACTCTACTACAGGCGGACGGCGGTCGCGACAGTAGTGAAGCCCCGATAGCCATCTTCGGCCTCTGTCACATCTAAGGCCCCTCCATTTCGTCAGGCCCCTCCCGCTTTCTTTCTAGGCGGCGGATGACGAGACCAATGTTCCGATACGGATGGGCCTTAGTCACAACGATGGTAATATGCCGCAAGGTACAGAAGCGCCTTTGGCTTTTGGGGAAGCTCATGCTAGTAATTAGTCCCAACACAAAAATGAGTCCTCGAATTATGTAAGTAATTACTTCAACTGATTTGTCTTTGCATGATCATCGCATGTGGCTTACCAGTGTAGTTCATATCTGAGATCTCGGACATTTAAAGGATTTTCTGAGATTTAAACGAGGTCATATTGATCCCGCCGGGTGGGATCCGAATCCACGGGCATTTTTTCTCCACTTTCTTTCTTTTAAAAAAAATATATATACATATGTATATCTGACCTACCACATTTTCCCTTGGTTTCCTTGGCTTTCTTGAGTGCCTACAGTTACTTTCTGTCTTCATTTCAACGAGCCCCTCATTTCCCATTCTAATTCGCTATATGCAGAGGGAGGGCCTCTGTTATGGCAGTCTTGGTGCCATAGGTAGTTAGGGTTGCCCCCTGACCGGTTTTGGACCGGCCCGACCGGTTTTTTAGACCCCGAGCCGATTGCCGGTCGGTACCTAAAACCGGCCGACATTGGCCGGTTTTTTGGCCATCGTGCAGCGGCTATTTCTTCTTTGGCCTTTTGTAAGCGTCAATACAGCCACTATCACGATAAGTATGTGTCGGCAAGCTCTGTAAAGACACGCCAGCCGAGAAAATATGTGGCCTAGCGTGATTCCTCAGATGGAAGGGGACCAAAGGGAGGAATAACGCCATGAAATTCCGCCGGTGCGGTCAGCAAGGGCGGTTACTTTTCACTGCAGCACATTCAGAGCAACAACCAAAATCTCGATCGCTTTGAGTAAAAACGTTATGTGGATTCCGCTGTAGGAAAACGCTACAATAATGACATTGTATGTCAAAAAACACAAAAGAGCGTGCCGTCTGTTTTTTTAACAAAAGTTGAACCTTCTATATATCACACGCCCCCCCCCCCCCCCCCCCCCCCCCGAAGGGCCGGTTTTTTCTGCGGGGAATGGTGGCAACCCTAAACCCTATATGTAGCTTAAGAGGGTTGAACGCTGGTCGACCGTCCCGACATGTCGTAGACGCTCGAGTAACGGCCCGGGTGTTAAAAAAAAAAAGCTCCCCTTCACGCCGAGTAGTCCGAGTGGCGCTGGGTACCAACCCCAAGCTAAAAAAATTCATCATCATCATCACTAGCCTATCTACGCCCACTGCAGGGCAAAGGCCTCTCCCATTATTCTTCAATTACCCCGGTCCTTTGCTAACTGCGACCAATTTATCTACCCGAACTTCTTGATCTCACCTGCCCATCAAACTTTCTGCCGCCCCCTGCAACGCTGTCCGTCTCGTCTCTAGGTGCAGCGGTGGCGTAGCGGTGGCGTAGCGGTAGAGCATCCGCCTCGCGTGCAGAAGGACCGTGGTTCGAATCCCGGTGCCGGACAATTCCCACCTGATTAAAAGAAATCCGCGTATTGATGGAATTGCAGCATGGGGCTTGGGGTGTGGCCTGACCCCGCGACCATCGCCGGTAACGCACTCCCTCACCAGAGCAGGATGCCCACCCTAGTGTAGTTAACGGCCACAACCTCCCATAAATACGCCAATTTAAAAAAAAATACCTTGAGATAAATACTACCAAAGAAAGTGGAGGGCAAAATAGCCCCGCCGGTAACGTAGTGGTCATCGCACCAGACGCGTATTCTGGAGGCCGTGGGTTCGGATGCCACCCGGCGGGCATTTTTTCTCCACTTTTTCTTTGTTTCAAAAAAACAATCTGACCTACCACATTTCCCCCTTTGGTTTCCTTGGCTTTCTTGACTGCCTACATTTATTTTCTGTCTTCATTCCAACGAGCCCCGATTTCCCATTCTAATTCGCTATATTATATATATATATATATATATTGAGAGAGAGAGAGAGAGAGAGAGAGAGAGAGAGAGAGAGAGAGAGAGATGATAAATCCGAATGGATGGAGGGCTCACCGTGTCTCTGCCCCCTCCGGGAAAATGAAAACTCTACGCCTATGAATTATATCCCTAAACATTCCGACTCCTGCGTACAGGACCTCTCGCGCCTGTCACCCGCTAAATGACGCTTTACCGTTGAAGCGGCGGGTTCTTTTCCGTGACGAGTGCTCGACTGCCGTCCGTCGGAAGAATAACGGAGGATGTCTTGTTCCCATTCCTGCGTGTGCTCACGCATGCGCGAAAGGGCGTTCGAGATTCCCCGATTCCCATCACGCCGTTGTATACATAGCGCTGTCTTCGCGTCTCGAGAGCGCCGCCCGATGTCGTTTCAAGCGGGCACATCAAGAAGAGGCCGCTCGGCGTTTGCGGGGGCGCCCGCCGTCTATTTCCCGTCGCGGCGCAAAACAAGCCGCCACGCAGTCGTACTAAAAATACACGCCGCCTAGCCTGGCCGCCGCTGGGCTTGTTTGTCCGGATGAACGACGCAGCATCCGGATCTTGCATCCCCGGATCTGCACCGTGATGAGGTTTTGGGCAGTTACTACTGATGACGCGTTACTAGTTATTTCGTTTTACTTTTTTCGGTGAGTTGGAAGTGCAACGCCTTACATTTTGATTTGTGGACTTTCGCTTATACCACGGGGATACACAAGAGAATGTAGACGTTCTCACCTTCTTTACCGCCTTCCCCATCCCTCACTAGACCTTGAATCTCCCCTTCCGAATAAAGAATTATAATAATAATAATTCCAGTAACTTGTAACCGTAAAACCGTTACTGCTATGGAACAACAACGCCCGTTAGTGCTGCAGTTTCCCATCATGTAAACTGCACAGCTGTTCAACATGGCGCGAAATACGAAATACGAGATGAAGTAACGCGAGACAGGCACGGACTCTCAACTGGCGTTTATTGAAACTGTACACCAACCTACGGTAGGTATTTATTGAAGGGACTCTGAAATGTGCGGAGAAAAAAAAAACAGAAAATGTGAGAAAAGTCTACTTATGCGTAAGCATTCTTACGCCGTTTTTATCCCTCCCCCTCCTTCCTTGTCCGTTTCACCAACCCTTGGTAGCATTGAAGGAACACGTTAACCCGAAGAGCGTCTTTTTCTCTGTCTTTATTTTTGGGTTACTCGTGTGATGGCGCTGGTTTAGATAGGCGTTTGTGATTTTGTGAGTTCATTTGCAGTTTCCTTTATTCTTTAATGTATTTTAGTATTTCTGAGCTGATCGCGGGAAGGCATTGGATTGGTAGAGCTTTGTGATTTCGTTACTTCATTTTCAGCGTGTTTTTTGTGTTTTTTCTTCGATGGGCGATCGTTACCAGATTTGGCTATCAGTAGCCAAATTGGGCGACTTTATGGATGGTTATTTTTTTGCTCTTTGTTTATATTTTTTAAATAATGATCTAAATTTATCCTGTTATAGCAATTAAATGCCCCCCCCCACTTCCCCAATTACGCATTTTTGTGGGTACCAAGGCATTGTTACACTGTTCGCGTTGGGGTACTCGGTGAAGAATGCTTGCACATTAAACAAATAGTTGCCGTCTGCTCATTCCGTAGCAGATTGACTACACCATTTTCTGGTGGAATTATATCCAATTCACAGCCGTAGTTTGTAAAGTACCACGGCACCCTCCATTGGTGTCCCGAAACGAGGAAATTTCTCGCGGATAAACAGTACGCAGCGTTCCGGCGGACGCCGCGTTCAAGTTTTTCTGTAAAACGCGGAGCAAGAGCGAACCGTTGCTGCAGTGGGATTCACACGACGGAGAAACCCTCTCTTTTTGGCCCGCGGGACCTGCTCACGTGACTGGTTTTAGGCTCCGGCCCTCGGTGGGGATAGCCCGCGGTGGCTCCGCGAAAGAAAATAGAGAGTTATAGCAGATCGGAAAAACGGTTCCGGTACGGTACACGGTAGCCGCTACGGGACCGTACCGGGAAGGATCGTTTTTAGAGTTATAGCAGACCGTAACTACCGGCCATGCTACCGTGACTGGGAGCGACTTGTGTTGTACGTCGTTTGGCAATTTTGCGTGTCTGTGGCGCTTCCTGTGCTGAAATATTAGTTTTCAGTTCTCAAAAGCGCTAAAGACAGTATTAAAAAAAAAAAAACATCCAACGCCCCCACGGAGATTCGAACTGCGACTGCGTGAACATGGAGCGGCATTTTAACTCTACGCCATTTCAATAGATGGCGCCAGTAGGTCAAGCTCAGTACATACGGCTGGCTGTTTCTAGCTTTTCGTTTTATTTGAGAGTCCCTCGCACTGATACGCTGATACCGCCTGTTCCTCACTCGCCGATTTGTAGACGGGCCCCATGTTGCTGTTAATACTAGTTATGTAGCCGTATCGCCTTTATATAACCTAAAAGAAGCTATCGGACATGCGTCGTTCGACGACACAAGTCACGGCAGTTGGGCCGGGACCGTGTTTCGCTTGCTGCTTGAGCTGTCAGAATCGCGTGGATTTCACTTGTTGCAACCTCATTTTTCTTAAATGATCTCATATTTACAATCCGTTCGACTAGGTGTGAGCCAATCGAACGTATCCTAAACTCTTCCAAAGCGGCCGCCCGCTTTCGAACGACGGACACGGTATGTCTCGTTACCGCGCGGCCAAGGCGCCCCGGTATACGGTAGGGTTCTGCGCATGCGCGGTGGCGTCCAGACGGTAGACGTTACCGTACCGGAACCGTTTTTCCGATCTGCTATAACTCTCTATTGCCTCCGCATGTTTTCGCTCGATGGCGGTGGCCCTCGGCGGGGAATGGAACCTGTTCCTCGGCGCTGTCGTCTGCTAGTCACTCCGCGTAGCTCCGCACGTGTGGATGCGCCGCCAGGCCGGATAATCCGGTCACGTGCTGTTGACGTCACATATCCGTCCGCCTCCGTGAGAGGGTTTCTCCGTCGTGTGAATCCCGCTTCGTGCGGAGGGCGAAGCACACGCCGCGGCGTATTGCGGAGGCGGCCTTGTTTTCGTCACGCTGCACCTCCTCCGTGCTTTTGGTTTCGCTTTTTTTTTGTGCCCTCAGTTGAGCCGCGGTCCGTGTAGTCTCGCGTGTTCTGAAGAGAGCACAGTTTTAGACGGCCCTGTTCGGGAATTCGGATGCGTTTGCCAGGAGCCGAGAGTGGAGTTTATTACTGCAGTGGATGCAGCGGCGAGCACCCTCTCGGCCCCTTTTCGCCGCGCGGCACGGTCGCAGTTTTGCAAGGGCGCAGGAACAAAACGCACGAGTTAAGCCCTAACCACATGGACGTGAAATCACGCGTCGCGCGTGCGTCGGCGTCGTTCGGCGGCAACGCGCAGACACGCAGGAGAAGGCGAGCAATCGCATGAGGCCGGCGAAGTCACGCGCCAGCCGCCGCGTCGGCGTGCGCTATACGTTGAAGTCATTTATGAGCAGTTATGGTCGATTGTTGAACTGCTGTTATCAAGACAGTAGCCTCATTATATATATATATATATATATATATATATATATATATATATATATATATATATATATATATATATATATATATATATATATATATATATAACGAATCATACAATGGAAAATGAGGGGCTCGGTGAAATAAAACAGAAAATAAGGGTTGGCAGTCAAGAAAACCTCGGAAAGCAAAGGGGAGGTTGGGGTGGGTCATAGAAAGAAATGAAGAATTTTTTGAGTCAGAAAGAAAGTGGTGAAAAAAAATTCACAGCATATCCACGGGGTGAATGATGATGAGTGGGCGAAGCTCCTGAGGGGAAATCATCGGTCAAACCGTGACTCTTCAGTGAAAGTTCGCCCACTACATCTGTGTCCGAACGTAACGTCTAGAAAGTCTCGCTTAAACCGCGCGTCGGCACCTTGGGGCTGAGCTCGCCTGATGCGTTTTGCAGACGCCTCACGAGCTCTCACTGCATCGGGGTCTGCCTGCCGATACGCGCGCTTTCTCGCCGCTTCCCGTTCTCTGACGTTTTGGAGATCCTCTTCGCGCCGCAGCCGTGCCGCTTCGCGTACGGCAGGGTCCTCGCGCCGTTGCCGTGACGCTTGGGCCTCTCGTTCTCGAACGCTGGGATCTTGGCGGCGTCGTCGCGCAGCCAGACGACACGCTTCGGCCTCCCGCTCTCGTACGGCAGGATCTTGGCGGCGGCGTCGCGCAGCTTCACGGAGCGCTTCTGCCTCGCGGGCTCGCACATCTGCAGCCGCCTTATCCATCGGGCGACTCCGAGCGCGCGCCAACAGCGAACGGATTTTATTACAACGCTCCCCGCCATCTAATAAACAATCCAAGAACTAAACTAGAGGTAGCCACGCCATCTAGTAAACAATCCAAGAACTAAACTAGAGGTAGCCACGCCATCTAGTAAACAATCCAAGCGCATCTTTTCATCATATACAAGTACCGCCATCTAGTAAACAATCCAAGAACTAAACTAGAGGTAGCCACGCCATCTAGTAAACAATCCAAGAACTAAACTAGAGGTGGCTACATACATACGTCGAGGATGAACAGACCCACGCCCTAAGGAGCTTCGCCCCTAAAATGCCCGCCGGGTGGGATCCGAACCCACGACCTCCAGAATACCGGTCTGGTGCGATAACCACTACGCTACCGGCGGGGCTGTTTCCCCACCACTTTCTCGGGTATTTATGTTAAGGTACCATTGTTTCCTGCACTTGAAGGTGGCAGCCAGCGCCACTGGGACTACTCGGGGTGAAGGGGACCTTCTTTTTAACCCCCGGGCCGTGACTCGAGTGCTAGATAGATTGTAGGGTTTAACGCGCCGACGCAACGCAGGCGATGAGGCGCGCCGTAGTGGAGGGCTCCGGATTAATTTTGACCACCTGGGGATCTTTATCGTGCGCCGAAATCTCGTACACACGGGCGTTTTTGCTTTTCGCCTCCATCAGAAAAGCGGCCGCCGCGGCCGGGAATCGAACCCGCGACCTCGTGCTCAGCAGCGCAACGCCTTAGCCACTGAGCCACCGCGGCGGGTGACTCGAGTGCCTACGACATGTCGAGAGTGGTGGGGAAACAGCCCCGCCGGTAGCGTAGTGGTTATCGCACCAGACCTGTATTCTGGAGGTCGTGGGTTCGGATCCCACCCGGCGGGCATTTTTTCCCCACTTTCTTTCTGACTCAAAAAATTCTTCATTTCTTTCTATGACCCACCACAACCTACCTCCCCTTTGCTTTCCGAGGTTTTCTTGACGGCCAACCCTTATTTTCTGTCTTATTTCACTGAGCCCCTCATTTTCCATTGTCTGATTCGCTATAAGCTTAGCGAGGGCCTCTGTTCTGGCAGTCTTGGTGCCAAAGGAAGCTTAAGAGGGTTCAACGCTGGTCGACCACTCTCGACATGTCGTAGACACTCGAGTCACGGCCCGGGGGTTAAAAAGAAGGTCCCCTTCACCCCGAGTAGTCCGAGTGGCGCTGGCTACCACCCCCAAGTGCAGGAAACAAAAAATACCTTGACATAAATACCCAAGAAAGTGGTGGGGAAACAGCCCCGCCGGTAGCGTAGTGGTTATCGCACCAGACCTGTATTCTGGAGGTCGTGGGTTCGGATCCCACCCGGCGGGCATTTTTTCCCCACTTTCTTTCTGACTCAAAAAATTCTTCATTTCTTTCTATGACCCACCACAACCTACCTCCCCTTTGCTTTCCGAGGTTTTCTTGACGGCCAACCCTTATTTTCTGTCTTATTTCACTGAGCCCCTCATTTTCCATTGTCTGATTCGCTATAAGCTTAGCGAGGGCCTCTGTTCTGGCAGTCTTGGTGCCAAAGGAAGCTTAAGAGGGTTCAACGCTGGTCGACCACTCTCGACATGTCGTAGACACTCGAGTCACGGCCCGGGGGTTAAAAAGAAGGTCCCCTTCACCCCGAGTAGTCCGAGTGGCGCTGGCTACCACCCCCAAGTGCAGGAAACAAAAAATACCTTGACATAAATACCCAAGAAAGTGGTGGGGAAACAGCCCCGCCGGTAGCGTAGTGGTTATCGCACCAGACCTGTATTCTGGAGGTCGTGGGTTCGGATCCCACCCGGCGGGCATTTTTTCCCCACTTTCTTTCTGACTCAAAAAATTCTTCATTTCTTTCTATGACCCACCACAACCTACCTCCCCTTTGCTTTCCGAGGTTTTCTTGACGGCCAACCCTTATTTTCTGTCTTATTTCACTGAGCCCCTCATTTTCCATTGTCTGATTCGCTATAAGCTTAGCGAGGGCCTCTGTTCTGGCAGTCTTGGTGCCAAAGGAAGCTTAAGAGGGTTCAACGCTGGTCGACCACTCTCGACATGTCGTAGACACTCGAGTCACGGCCCGGGGGTTAAAAAGAAGGTCCCCTTCACCCCGAGTAGTCCGAGTGGCGCTGGCTACCACCCCCAAGTGCAGGAAACAAAAAATACCTTGACATAAATACCCAAGAAAGTGGTGGGGAAACAGCCCCGCCGGTAGCGTAGTGGTTATCGCACCAGACCGGTATTCTGGAGGTCGTGGGTTCGGATCCCACCCGGCGGGCATTTTTTCACCACTTTCTTTGTGACTAAAAAAAATTCTTCGTTTCTTTCTATGACCCACCACAACCTCCCCTTTGCTTTCCGATGTTTATTTCCTGTCTTATATATATATATATATATATATATATATATATATATATATATATATATATATATATATATATATATATATATATATTTGCGGGCAAATGTTGACACGCTGCGAAATGTATTTCAACTCATTACCGTCAAATCTGAACAAAACAAGATATATATATAGGATGATGAACGAAGACGCACTTTGCACTACTTTACTTGCTACTTGATTTAACCTTGATTTTGTGTACCGACTGCAGCTTCATGAATTCAGAGTGCAAGCAAAGTAAATTTCGGGGCTGCCTTGATACTGAGGTTACCGTTGAACGTCACTTGTAGGTTAAACGGCAAGGTACTCGGCCCCCTTTGTTTGCCTTTAAAAAAAGCCGATGAGACCCTCATTCAAAAAAAAAAAAACTCAGGTTTTTCCAAGATTCGAACCATGAACTTTCAAAACAAAACGCCAGCACCCAAGGGGCCAACCGCTCGACCACTCCAGAAGACGAGGCAGGGTTCAAGAATTTGGTACCCTAACAGAGGCTGCCAATGATAATTGTCGAGTGTTTTGTTTTGGTCGTATTTGAGATATTTGAGCCGTGGTAACGCTTGTTTCTTACGCACCGATCTTGGATCCGAGGACAGTTATGCTATTACTGCAAGCAATGTAACCACAGCCCCCCCCTTATTTAAGTCAAGAAAAGCTATCGCAAAACCTCGGTCTCCCCTACGCAAGCCACGGAAACAAAGAATGGAATGGCATGCGCCGCTAGCCTTCTGGCGTTGATAAGGCTTGGTCGTCACGCACCAATCTTGCAGCCAAGCCCCATCATGCTAATACTACAAGCGACATAGCCAGAGCTCCCTTATTTAACTAAAAAAAAGTTGTCGCAAATACCCGATCTCCCTGACGAAAGCCAAACAAGCCACAAATGAATGAGCGTTTTCGAATAGAAATAGCTTGCAATTTGCCTCGAGGCAGTCGATAACCGCAAGTTAAAAAGAAATTGATTGTTTTCTGCTGAAAGGAATGACCCCAAAGCACAAGAAGGACGTGAAACCCGACCGCTGCTGCCCGCTTTCCGCTGCTTTCTCGCGCTGCGTCGACGTCGATATCTGGCGAGCGTAGACATCGGCGTTGCTCGCCCGTCAGCTCGCGTCGCCATGCATTTTAGATGCGACGCATCTCTTTAACTCGCCTTCTCCCTAAATGCATGCATCTGGCGTCCATCCGCACGCCTCTCCCCCATTCTCCTCGCCACGCTAGCTGTGCGGTAACGCCGCTCTCACCGCAGCGCCATCTTGCATTAGCGCTCGCTCCCCCCGCCATGCCAGCTGTGCGTCAGCGCGCGTTAGCGCTGGGTTAACACATGCGCATGCGCTACTTTCTCTCATTCCCCTCACCGTTAACGCGCGGTACATATAAACGCGATAACTATGCCGCTCCGCTCAGTCGCTCCACGGCCGCCGCTCCGATGACATCCGATGACCGCCGATGAATTGAATGGAGACTAACAGGTCTGCTACCGCGATGGTTGGCGCAACCGTAACACGCACCGCCCAGATGCGTCGCATCACCCCATGGTTTGCCCCCGCGGAAAGATGTGGTCAATTTTTTGGCGAGGCGCGCTGACGCCGAAAGTACGCTGCATGTGGTTGGGCCTTTACAGCTGCTCCCCGGGCTGATCGCCTCGCTCCCTCGCCAACTACGCGAGACAATCACAGCGTGGAGAGACCCCGTTACGTATTTTTATATGTTGACGTAATATATCTTAGCGAACCATGGCAGGCTTCTTGCTTCATTTCTTTTTTTTTTTTGGCTACGCTTTTTCTCGTCGATTTTCTTTTTCTGCGTCACTTTTTTAATATTATTTGAGCTCACAGCGGCGGAACTGTTTTAAAAAAACACTTCCCCCGCAAGAATACGTGTGAAGACCAAGTGTGTAACAACAGGGAATCAGCTTTCCAAACTCCGCGACTGGTGGCGCTGTTCCTACAAGTTAAAATTGTTTCGCGCATTGTTTAATCGAGGTAGACAAAAACTAAACCCAGTTCCACCCAGTGTGTAATGTGCTGAAACAGCGGAGCTGTGGTATCCTTGTGTCGGCTCGAACATCAACGGACACTCGCCCGAGAACAGCAGCGCCGTCACCGCACAAGTTGTACGGTTTGCGCAAAGGAATCGGCAGATTAACGTCAGCGGCGGGAGGCTTCCTCCCCTCTCCTCCCTTAGCGGAAGGGAGAGGAACCCGCTGTGCGAGACCATTGCGCCCTGTATCGGTGGGTCCAGAAATCAATTTCTGCGAGCCCACCGGTGGGTCTGGGAACCTGCTCATACCCCTGCGTGACGCACCACATTCGGCAGACTTACGGAAAGGCTGGACCTACAACAGCTCCGCTGTTATAAGACACATTGGATTGGTTGTTCCGAAAACGAAGCAACACCACCGCAGCTAGGTTCTAAAACAACTGCGTAGAAAAGAGGCAAGATTAACAAAAGGGGAGGTATTCAAAGGGGCTGTCGCGTGCAGTCCGGAGGAGCGGCGACGCTTACGTGGCTCATGTGGTCACGTGGCCCACGGCGCCAACGTCGATGACTGCAGTGGTCGGTTTCGGCCGGATATATTTATTGGGCGTAGGGAAGTCATTTTTTTTTCAGCGACCTCGCCCCCACTTAGGCCGAGTCGCCATCCTGATGTTAATGAAGTTTCATCAGTCATTTTAAGCAAAGCTTGTATTGGCTGACTTCTGTCACCGTCAGTGTTGCTGTTGGCGTCGTGCGCCAAACCTTCTTCCTCACCCCCTTCCCCTCCTTCCTCACCCGCAGCTGGCGGCCAAAAGCCCCCCAGTTCCCCTCAAGTGGCGCGCCAGATCACAGCATACTCCCTGCCAATCACAGGCGCTCCCTCCCTCCGGAGAAGGGAAATGGAGGTTAGCTCACTCCGCGAACGCGGTTTCTAACCAGTTCAAGGCCAGCTGCGCCATGGGTAGGCCGCACTTGGTACACACCAAACTTGTTTACATCCTTTTTGGCCGAAAAGGGTGTAAAGGTCTGGTCCCGCGGCACACACCAAGAAAGGTGTTTTGGCTAACAAAAATTCACAGCATATCCACGGGGTGAATGATGATGAGTGGACGAAGCTCCTGAGGGGAAATCATCGGGCGCAGCCAGACGACACGCTTCGGCCTCCCGCTCTCGTACGGCAGGATCTTGGCGGCGGCGTCGCGCAGCTTCACGGAGCGCTTCTGCCTCGTGGGCTCGCACATCGGGATTCTGTCTGCGAGCACGCGCTGCCGCCGCCTTGCGCGCTCGCCGCTCTGCAGCCTTGAGCGCTGGACACATGTACGACTGGTACACGCGATTCGCATGCGACTGATCGTTACGATTGATCGTTAGGACCCGTTTTGGCGTCGATCGCTGGTCGGAGGAGGCTCACGACGTGCGTCTGGCAAGCCAGATGCAGTCGTGCCATCGTTGCAATCGTCGTGAGGCCACAGCCAATGAGAGCCCGCTGAGCCCCAACCCCCCGCAACCGGCGTGCGTTGCTCTGGTCGGCTCGGGTGTTGGAAACTTTAGGCTTAGCATCCTGGCGAATATTTGATTGCCGCTATCTGTGTAACTGCGAATGACAATCCGTAACACAACTTTTCACCACACTATCATCCCTTTTCTCGCATAAGCTACTTCTTTTTAGCGATCAGATTAATTCAGAAGAGCAGCGACAAGCGCGATTGCTACCGTGGTCTGTGCCGGTTCGAGCCGCTGAGTGTGCCGAGCTGGCAGGCGCGACCAGCGTGTGCGCGGACTGTTTCCGAAGGCAGAAAACACTTCGCGATTGCCTGCTTTATCAATTTCTTGCGAACAAACGCGCGGAATCTACAAATTCAGCTCAGCGATCGTCGTAGTTGAACATCTGCGTAGCCTGTTTCGATGTTTCCGCGCAGGTATTGCCATCTCTCGACCGGTCGGCGCACCGTCCGCCGCGCGCCGCGGGGGCCGGTCAGCGTATACGCTTGCATCGCGGCAGATATCTGATCGCCGCTTTTAAAATAAGCCCTGATAACAATCCCAAGCACAATTTTTCACCACACTAACACCTACTTTCTCGCATGTGGAACTTCATTTTAACGATCAGATTGATTCAGAAGAGCAGCGACAAGCGCGGTTGCTACCGTGGTCTGCGCCGGTTCGAGCCGCTGAGTGTGCCGAGCTGGCAGTTGCGGCCGGCGTGTTCGCGGACTGTTTCCGAAGGCAGAAAACGCTTCACGATTGCTTGCTTTATTCATTTCTTGCGAACAAACGCGCAGAATCTACAAATTCAGCTCAGCGATCGTCGTAGTTGACCATGGAGCAAAAACAGTGGGCGGAGCGACGCCGACGATGCATCTCATGCGCGCATCGGGCCATGTGTCCCAAATTCACGCGTACGGCTAGTCGTGGCGACAGTCGTAACGATCAGTCGCATGCGAATCGCGTGTACAAATCGTACATGTGTCCAGCGCTTTATCCATCGGGCGACTCCGAGCGCGCGCCAACAGCGAACGGATTTTATTACAACGCTCCCCGCCATCTAGTAAACAATCCAAGAACTAAACTAGAGGTAGCCACGCCATCTAGTAAACAATCCAAGCGCATCTTTTCATCATATACAAGTACCGCCATCTAGTAAACAATCCAAGAACAAAACTAGAGGTAGCCACGCCATCTAGTAAACAATTCAAGAACTAAACTAGAGGTGGCTACATACATACGTCGAGGATGGACAGACCCACGCCTTAAGGAGCTTCGCCCCTAAAAGTTGTGCTTGTGAACACCCTAAAATAAGGGTGCAAGGTTGCTTAACACACGAAAATAAGGGTTTGGGCAGCGCAGCAACGCGTGCCAGTGTGGATCGGCTGAGCGCGCAGCACGACATAGAGACACGTTCAACACGCACAAGTCACACTTGGACCACAAATGAATTGAGCAAGAAAACCAACGGGATGCATGGGGAGAGCGAGTACATACTTAGAAATATATCTGCTCTTGCTTTTATAGACGGCTTCGCTGTTTGTAAACAAACATGAATGCGCCGAACGGTTCGCCCCAGAAGACTTCCGGTGCGGCACTTCCGGTAATGGTTTGTAATGGTCGCGGCCGTCGCAGCGGTGTTTGCCTGGTGTGTTTGAGTTTGCTGCTGCATTATTTCTGGCGCATTCCTTAAGATGTGTTTACATCGATGTCTAGCGACTACATGACTGCTACTGTGACAACACTATTAACAATGTCGTAATAATGAACACCACTTTTTCACATAAGAAGGGGTGTGTACGGTACGCCACTTCATATAAACAGAACCTACGCTTCATTACACGTATTTTAGGCTGCATAAAACGGGCTAGTTGACACACTGAAACGTTTGGCGCACATCACGAAAAATCGCTTTCTACTGCGCCTGTGTCACAATGGGCAGTTTTGATAGAGATCGGCGCCGATAGGAATCGGTCGTGATCTAAGGTGTTCAGTGTGACTGAGATAACAAAACGTACTCATTATGTGATGACGTCAGGTGCGGCTGAGTCACGAGAACAACTATGGTACACTATTCATGAATCAAACTTTCGAGTTAACCCGCCTACATGTAGTCCGCTCTCACACGGAAAGGTAAATTAGCTGGAGTGCGACGATTTCCATTGGCGGAAACACGACAAACTACGAGTCAGTTGCTCGCACCGATGAAAACCCACTCGCAGGCGTCGCTCTCATAAAAAGCAAATGTAACGGCGCCACGTAATTAGCAACAAAACGTGGGCAACGCGGCGTACGCTGTGCGGCGATTCATGCGGAGCGCGGCTACTTTGGTGTCCTGCTTCGAACAGTACACATCCCTGAAAATTAAGCCTCAAACTACAAGAAACACCTTTACACTGTATTTTCGGCGTTAGCATGCGGCTTTGCTATCCAACTAAAGCGTCACCGCGGTTACTGTTATGGGTGGAACACGACGGCGTCCGACGTGTTCATTGTAATTGGGACCTTAGACTAACGTCTGAGCATCGCCTCTGTGCAATTGAAGCATACATTGCGCTTTACTTCCCTTTGATGAAGTGGGCAGAACAAATCTGCGCGTTCTTTGTGGGAGTCCAGTTTTCCCTTTTAATAGCAGCAAGCCAGGCGCTGCTTCTGCATTCATCTCTCGGGAAACACAACGTTCTGACTTCCGATAGCAAATTTGTTCCGGAACGCAGATTGCATCCCGGCACAACACAGCACTGTCTGAGTCGCGAGCGCTTCATCGGAATAATTTTATCGGACGAAAATATCGAAACACAAGCAGCTGCCGCCACCAACGCAGGCTGAAACCACGGTAAAACAATGTAAACAGGAAGCTTTCTAGGGCACGTTTCCGGTGAACGCACAATGTTGCCAGAGAGCGGCGAGCGCTGGCGAAACCGTGTATAGCCGCTTAGAGAAAAGTCTTCTGATAAGGCGTTGCGCTGCTGAGCAAGAGGTCGCGGGTTCGATTCCCGGCCGCGGCGGCCGCTTTTCTGATGGAGGCGAAAAGCAAAAACGCCCGTGTGTACGAGATTTCGGCGCACGTTGAAAATCCCCAGATGGTCAAAATTAATCCGGCGCGCCTCATCGCCTGCTTTGCGTCGGCGCGTTAAAACCCTACATTCAATCAAAAGTCTTCTGATAGAGTCGGTGGATTGGTCGCAAAAATCAGATATTTTAGCGTTAATGTGAGCATATACAAGTCAGCATGCGATTTGCAAAAAAAAAAAAAAACTTTTTAAACGTGAGGTGGTTCTTATGTTCAATAAGTCATACAATTTTATTAAATACCAAACACCTATTCCACATAGTTTCAACACCACCAAGAAGGGTGTTCATTATTCCAACCCCTTTTTTCCCACGTGTTAAAGCTACAAATTAGGGTGTTGGGAAACTCAGAAAAAGGGTGTGAAAGGCCTCCAACTAAAAAAAAGGGAGTACTTTGGAGGTATATTTGTACCCGTTTACCCGGGTGGACTTGAGCAAGAATATGAATTGGCATACTTTATTACCAGCGGAGCCTTTTAAGCTTCAGCTAGGTTCGGTGGCGTTAGCAAGAAAATACCGAGAAGAGAAACTGCGCCGCCTGTAAAGTGTGCACCACCGCAGATAGGATATTACAACAGCTAAACCGGCTTCCGCGCCTGTTCGAGTGTGAGCACAAGGGGCGCATGCGTATGCGCACCTTTTAGTATACCATTTTAAAGGTAATAGTCCTTAGGATATTAAAACGCGAGAAAATTGGCGCTCCTTGCACTAGGGGTGCAAGGCTGGAGAAACAGTGGATCTGGGGGTCGACCTTGCTTGTTTCCCCCTTGGCTATCAGTGTAGGGGACACAGAACAGCCTTGTAAAACCCGGCTAAACTTGGCCTCACCCCTCAAGTCTTAGCTTATACTCGGTGACAACTTAAGAACGGCACCGGAAGTTGCCGCTGTGCCTTATCACCGTAGCCGGATGTTTCTCCGTGCGGCGCAAGTAGGGCGTTACATGGAATATTTTGAACATGGCGTAACCCGTTCCCGTGATTTTTTGGACTTAATATGCTTATAAACGACTCCAGTGACGACAAACAGACTGCGTGGCACGAGGCAGACGATATCACGCATTCATAGCAAACCCTTTTCAAAACGCGCGCGCACTGACGTCACGGGTCCGGCGCTTTGGCGGAGTGATACACTACATGAGGTGGTGCCGTTCTTGAGTTGTAACCGAGTATAGTCAAGAACATCGCAAAACCTAACAAAACTTAGCAAAGCCTAGCAAAACCTAGCGACAGTGGAAGAAGCTAGGTAGACCCGCAACTCCGCTGTTTTTTTTTTTTGTTTTTTTTTGTTTGTTTTTGCAACTTATTACCTATTTCACACCCTTTCAACACCCTACAGAAAAACAACGGTGTTGCAGTCGGTCAACACCCTTTCTGCCACACAAAAAGAGTGAACCTAAGAAAAAGGGTGTAATCACTTCGCAAAACCCTTATTTCATTTATACCACACCTTTTTTACCAATAAGGGCGTAAAAAAGTTTAGTGTGCGCGCTCGCTGAAGGGCAGGCAACCCTGTAAGAACGACAACGGGAGCGGGCCCGTCGACGTGCGCGTGCTGGGAGAGAATTGGAAAGACAGGCAAAACGACAACGGCGGGCCGATAAAGGGGTTGGGCATTTGGTTTGGCAGGTATTTCGCAAGGGACCCGCCGCGTTGGCTCAGTGGCTAAGGCGTTGCGCTGCTGAGCACGAGGTCGCGGGTTCGATTCCCGGCCGCGGCGGCCGCTTTTCTGATGGAGGCGAAAAGCAAAAACGCCCGTGTGTACGAGATTTCGGCGCACGTTAAAGATCCCCAGGTGGTCAAAATTAATCCGGAGCCCTCCACTACGGCGCGCCTCATCGCCTGTGTTGCGTCGGCGCGTTAAACCCTACAAGTAAATCAAATTATTTCGCAAGGAATTGGTTTACGATTTCGTTGGGTTGGACACGCTTCGCGTGTTCCCCTGTTCCCGGTAGAGGAGGGTTGGTTGTTTAATGCGAAAGCATTAAATGCCTTTTTACGCGAGATCCTGACGTCGGCGTGACCGAGTGATAGCTCCAATAATGGTCTACGGCGCAAAGAGAAGTGAAGAAAGGAAAATTGGTTGAATTTGTGCCTCAGATTCCAACCCGTGGCCTACGGAATGCAAATGGAGCACGAATCTCCCACACTACGGCGCGTTTACCAAACTAAAGGTGGACCTTGTGAGTGCTGGGTGACGTTCGACTAAGAAACGTGAGAGACGCGTGCTGAGGCGTATACATGAGTTGAAATAAAATGTATGACTTTCGCATTATTTTGCACGGGATAATCTACAGATTTATCTTGCGTCAGCCTGTATTTTTGCCGCTTCTGCTTCCATCGAGGCATATTATGCTTGCCGTAATAAATGACTTCACATATAGTGACACACTACTTGCTATGAAACCACGGTATTTTATTTTCTTATCAGCAAATAGTAAGTTGTGGCCGAATGGTCCCGATTGCCATCTGGATCCGTACTTCCGACAAGCGCGTTTGATTTTTCTTTTTTTCCGAATTTGTGCGCGCAAACGCAGAAATTTGGAGGTTGGTGCTGCTAAAACAGGTCTGCACGACATGCAGCCCTCCTAGAAGTTTTGTGCGGTCTGCGAGCGGGCTTCGAAGCCATGCGGACGTTTAAGTATGGGCCCATTAGGACGTAGGTCCCGCAACGAGGTCCCATAAGGAATTCATAAGGACATTGCGACCAGTTGGTGGCTTCCGCATGGCATGCGCCTCTATAAAAGGACGGTGGAAGCACGTCGTCATGCTTCCCTCCCGACGGATCATAAAAGGTTGGGCAGCCAGTTTTTCTCCTATTCTCAAGCTCCTAAATTCCGACATAAAAAAAAATAATCCCTCACAGTAAGCGAGGTTTGATGCATGACCAAACCACGAGCGAACAGAAGCAAGTTGCTGGATGCAATCGAGCTACCTAGAAGCTTCCCACGTAAATTCTTGTACGTAAGCTCGAACCACGATGGGTAAAAAACGAAAAAAAAAAAAAAAACGTGGTGCGTGGGTCGAAGCGCTGGCACACAGTGACGTCAAATTAAAATACTGCTATCAATGTCAGGTGCATCGGAAATTCATCTGTAGCGGCGTAAAAACCCGTAAATATGCTGCTTTCGGAATCTGTTGAACCGCTTCGAGTTCCTGAAGGTCATGTTCGCTTTGTCTGTTCGTTCTCTGTTGTGTTTCGTCGTTCTTTGCGCTGTTTATTCTTTAGATATTTTTGCTTTATTTATGTGCGCGAAGTTTGAACAAGCCACGGGTTGTACTATCGCCGTGTAGGTATTTTCATAGCCTCTCTCTCGGTGCAGGTGAAACTCTTGTATACCCTGTGTCAGCTTTTTTATCATAATACCTGTTCTACACGGGCGTTTGAAAAGACAATTCAGTCAAATGCCATTCGAACTGGAAGTAGTTCTGCCGATCCACACGACAATTCTCACAAGCAGTTGAAAGTTTCCGCGTTCGCCAGCCGTGTTTTTGGTGTCTCCACTGCTGCCCCGTTTCGTTCTTGGCAAAAATTTAATTGTAGAGTTAAAATGAAAAAAAAAAAACGATTATTAGTGATGGAATTGATAACAATTTACAAGCGCGCACAAAACATGCACAAAATAGCCATCTTTTTTTCGCATTTCCGGTGTTGAGAGTACCAAGTTACCTTGTAACCGTAGAGCGAGTGACAGAGAACGAAAATAAGTGAAAATTATGAAGATCGTGTTACTAGTAAAACATGTAGTTTTACTCTTAAATAAACGTTCTTGTAATTACGGCATGCAGAAACTGCGCCCGAGAGTACGACTGGTGGCGTTTCAAAGGCCTTTGAGAACCTCAAAGGTTGTTGGTGGTGCTCCTTTGACTCAAATGACATTTCAACCAAAACCCTTTGAAAAACGTCGTGTAGCAGCGCAAAGGTGTCATTCCAGTCAAATGACATTCGACTCAAATGACTTCGAAGCGCTCGTGTAGCACGGATATTATGTTGCAAGGTGCACCAGCCAGGTACGCTCTAAGCTTTATAGTTTTCTTGTGCTGTAAAATTACGTTTGTACCCATTCAACGCAGTTCGCGTCTCTTCTGACTACAAAAACTGCGCACACATTGCGCTTTGTTGACTCATAGGAGGCGGTAACGAGCCTCTGAAATAGAAGCGTTCGATTTACAAGAGTCGGGTCTGCCCAATAATAGAACAACCGCGGGTTGCCTTGAACCGAATGATCTGCCACTGCGCAGTGCGTGCGAAGAGGCGTCACTTGCGGCCGAAGATTTAAGCGATACAAAATTGCGCGCGATCGAAGGTCTGAAAATAACGGGAGCGAGATTGATTCGAGTCGTCGCGAGAGGCCCAGTTTTGACGAAGGTGTGCTTGACTCGGCTTCACTCTCAGCACAGCGTTTGCACCAAGCTGCGCGTGGTAAGATAACGTTGGAATAGGACTTGCGTTCCTTTTCCACCTTTCACGGCTCTCGTGGCGCACGCGTTGCGCTCGTTTGTTTTAACTGGCGAAACAGCAGTTCAAATTGAACCGCGCAAATGGCGACCTACCGACGCGCAGCCTGTGTGCAAGAGAACGCAGTCATCGTTTTTATTGAATTTTTTTAGTATGGTTTGTAAATTGAACATAAAATTTTTACGGACGGTACTGTATAAAATGCGTCGCAAGATGATAATTTTGTTTGCGTGAGACCAATTGGTGGCCTTTATTGGCGGAGGCGCGATTCATCGCTGCGTTTTGACTGGTAAATCGAGGGATGCGCGCTACTAAAGTGTCTTGCAAGCCAGACCAAGTCTGCGCACGAACGGAATGCTACACACTCCGGGCGTAAAAGGTCAAAAGAAGAATTGTATGTTTCTTTTTGTTTTGTTTTTGATGGAGCTTTAATTGAAGTCGCCTCTCATGCCTTTGCCTTTGAGTCTGTTGTAAGCGAGGTCAAAGAGCGCGTGAAAAGAGGCCGGAGTACTGACCTGCCTTGCCTGCTAATTGTCGCATGTGCGCCGTACAGCCACACTAAACACTCTAGAGCCTGGGCAATCAACTTTTGATCATTCTGTGAAAATTGGAAGCACTTGTTGCAGTTGTACTCCGCAGCTGTGCTGCACGCTGCAGCCAATGTGGAAACGCTGTCGAGAGCCGACCGCGGAAGACTGTGAAGGAAAGTTGCACGTTGCGTTTGCCCTTCCGTGCAGGCAGCAGGCGTGCCAGCAGCGACGGGGGCGGGCCACTGAGTGCGTGCTCGGTGCAATGCGTGGAGGCGACCGCTGGCGATAGGCGGCGGCGGGCCGGCGCCCCATGATTCAGGTGATGGACACCACGTTGTCGGCGACGGGCGCCGAGGGCCAGCCGTTGCTGTGCAACGGCGCGGCCTCTGGCGCCTCGTCCGGCGTGGGCGGCTCCTCGGGCTTGCACCACTCGTGGCCCGACCACCACGCCGGCGGCGCCGACGAGTACCGCAACCGGCACGACAAGAACGGCGGCCTGCTGGCCTGCGACACCGTCATCAACCTCGGCACGGCCGCCTCGCCCGTGGAGCGCAGCGGCGAGCCTCGGCTGCTGCAGGAGAAATGGAAGACCCTGGTGGCCTTCACCTTCCTCTCTGCCAACCTGATCCTCAACCTGACCTGCCTGGCCATCGTGCACGAGCGCATCCCTGACCGCACCAAGTATCCGCCGCTGCCGGACATATTCTTTGACTTTTTCCCGCCGCTCGACTGGGCGCTGGACGTGTCCGAGTCCATCATCATCTTCTGCATCTGGACCACGCTGGGCCTGCTGCTCATTCACCGGTACAGGTACGTTGCGCCGCACTGAGCGTTACTTTGGCCACGGCATTTATTTATTCGTGAATAAATAAATGCTGCAAGCATTTTCATGCACGTTTTCTGCGTTAGCTCTTGTCGATATTTCAGCTTCCTTCCAACCAAAATTTCTGAACCTTGGCTGTGCCTACTGCCAACTATTAACCTGAAGAGATTTGCTTTTCCCCAGCTCCTACTGAAAAGGGCTAGTTGAGATCCAGCAACAATATGGACAATATGTTGCCATCACTGCTTTGTCCCAACTCTTTGAATTGTATCAGCAAAGCTGGTTTCTAAATTGGGTGACCCGTGTGCAGTCTGTAGGGACACCACTAAAAGTCTCCTAGCGACTGTTTTCATCCCAACATTTGGTAGAGCAGTGAGATCGAAGGGCCACTTTTCTGCAGTGCCAGATACGACCAAAGTGTGAGAATGCCTTTTTTGTGTGCGTGTGTACACCAGTGACAATTTGTTTTTGCAAAGACAGCATTGAAAAATGGCTTATTTTCTATCAAAGTAAATATGAGTATGGCATCTCATTGTTCTTTGCTTTTATTTTTCGGATGATCCATTTTGTACACCCGCCCAATTTTTTACCAATATCACGGGAGCGTCGACCGTTTGGTCAATCAGCGCCGCGTGATGGAGTGATACGGCAAACTCTGCGAGAGTAGCCGCATGCACACTAAGCAAAGGCCGCTGCTGCCCTCACCTGTTAGGCTGTTCCAAGAGCAGAGGGCCGCCCCCAATTTTTGTTATTCGCTTATCACACTGCCAGCCATATTCGAAATTTTTCTTCAAGACCAGGCACGTGGCCCTAACTGAAAACAGAGTAATCAGTGTCGCCGAACGATCCTTGCACTGAACGGACCTTGCGTTCGGCAACGCTGATTACTGTTTTCAGTTGGCGCCACGTGCCTGGTCTTGAAGAAAAATTTCGAATATGGCTGGCAGTGTGATGAGCAAATAACAAAAATTGGGGGTGGCCCTCTGCTCTTGGAACAGCCTAGCAGACGACAGCAGCAGCAGCCTTTGCTTACAGTGCGCATGCGGCTACTCTCGTCGAGTTTGCCCTATAACTCCATCACGCGGCGCTCATCGACAGAACGGCCGATGCTCCCGTGATATTGGTAAAAAATTGGGCAGGTGTACATGCATGACCACTGTGCACCGCATGACCGTAGACGAGCCTAATTTCGTACTTGCTTTACTCCACTCCATTCACTTGTTCAGTTCCTGAATGTTCAACGTCGTCGGGCTTGCTAGGAACCTATTTCTGATCTGTGATATCTATATGCAATTGTGTGAATGTTGCTTCATAGTCATAACTTTGTAGTCTTCATCTTCCATGTTGTTCACGCTTCAAATGGTATGCACTGGCCTCACAGGTACAATAAGTGTTCTGTGGCAAAGAAATATGAGGGAGTGCTGCCCTTAGTTTATGTGGCTGCCACAGGAATTGCAGGCGTGCCTGAAATGGCCAGAAAAGTTGAGTGAATTAAGAAAACATGTGGTTCACAGGGAACTCATGTTCTCCACATGCCTTCAGCAGGTTTTTCTTGAAAGCTAAACTGCTCGGCCTTGTCCTGTTACACTGATTTCGAAGGCGTGCACGGTACGCATGGATATCCTTAGATACATGCATTGTAAAAGGCTGCAGATGCATATTGCTGCCTTAGCGTCAGATATTTTGTCTGTGCAGTGCAGTTGAAGTAGTCTGCAATTTACGTAGCAGTTCCCCCAGATGGAAAGATTTCAAATGCGCATATATTCGTTGTTTGATCAAGTGTAAAAAAAGTCAATGCATGAGATTATTAGTCATGCATGCAGCTATGAAAAGAATAAGACCTTGCACTAGCTAAACTTGCAGCAGAATCACGCAGCACTCCAAAACCATGAAACAAAGAACAGAAAGCAGGCTTGTATGTAAGAAACGACTCATGTCAGTGTACCAAGGAAAACCTCAATTCTAAGCTCTGTCCCTGACAGTAGCGAATCAGCATTGCTGTCTGTAATGCTTGTAAGGCCAGCCTTTGAACCTGGAAGGTTGAATTCCAAGAGAATTTATGTAGGAGATGTAGCACTCGACGACACACAGCTCTTGAAATTAAGCCTGAGCGACAAGTCCGTTCCAGGTTCTCTTTTCTACTTTTTTTTTAAGGGAATACAGATGGAATGGCCACTGTCACATGAAAGGCTTATGAGGAGAACTTAAAACTTACCCGCTGTAGTGGCTCAGTGGCTAAGGCGTGCTGCTGAGCACGAGGTCGCGGGTTCGATTCCCGGCTGCAGCGGCCTCTTTTCTGATGGAGGTGAAAAGCAAAAACGCCTGTGTGTTCGACATTTCGGTGCACGTTAAAGATCCCCAGGTGGTCAAAATTAATCCGGAGCCCTCCACTACGGCGCACCTCACCGCCTGCGTTGCGTCAGCGCGTTAAACCGTACAGTCAATCAAGTCAAGAACTTAAAACTTTTGTCTAGCTTGTGAATGAACTTGGCACAAGGGTAGCATGTGTGCTGCCTTCTTTTGGTGGTGCTAGTGTTTTCATATAAGCGTCATTGCGTGTACATACCAGGTTTTATTGTTGCGGGAGGACAAACTGTTGACCGAGCCATCGAGGAGAAAGGCAGACCATATGGTGGACTCAGTTGCTCCCCTGTACGTAGCACATCGAGTGACTGTTTGCTTTCAGTGAGAGTTGTAGAATCTTCACCCAAGATTTAAGATGCTTCTGTGACCACTCAACATTTTTTGGAGTATAAAATGAAATAAGTGACAGAGAATTACTTAGTTATAAAGGTGTAATGAAACTGGGTCGGGACTGTTTTTTTTTTTTCTCTTTCTGTTACAAAGCTGTGTCCACTGCTTTCTTAACATATGTGGCTGTGGCTGGGCTAGAGAAAGCAATATTCCGATCTACTGTCTATCTGGTTGGTGTTACTTCTTGGGAAAGAGCCGCATATCCTGACCTTTTAACTTTCGGAAGGAGTAGATCAGCAAGCTGGGTTTAACAGGAAAATGTATAAAATAGACTGTGGTACACTATCTGGAGTTTAATTAGAATGCACCCATTCTAACTGCATGGCTTAAGTACCATCACCTGCACCAACAAGCTGAATATTGCAAGCTTAAGACACACTTTGCTTGGCTTCTGCAGTGAAGAATCTCTTGAACAAGCTTTGAGAGGCCTCGAAAAGAAGTTTGTTCAAGGGAAACTTCATTGAACTGAAGCTAATTGTCATAGTGCATTATTGAAAAAGCAGAAGCAAATTGAAACCCAAGTTGTTGGTTTGTAATCAGCCTGGGCGGCTGTTTTTTGGATAAGTCTGAAAAGCAGTAACACCTGCGCACATGACAGTGGGAGCGTGATCAAGAGTTACTGGTCCTCCTAGTTATTCCCTAGCCCTCCCCAGCGTGGTATGCCTCATAACTTGGCTGTTCTTTGGGTGCATGAACAGCAAGTTCAAACTTCCCCTTATACAGTGGACTCCCATTAAGACGAACTCTGTTAAAAAGAACACCATGGTTAATATGAACAACATTTTTGCTCTCTTGTAATGTCCACAATGCAAAAAACCTCCGCTAAGACTAATTTCTGATAATACAAATTTTTATGGTCCCTTCATGTTTGTTTTGACGGGAGTCTACTGTAATATATATATGAAGTCCTTAGAGAATTTTTTTATGCGTATATGTAATACCACACAAATTTCGTATTTCTGCTTTAGGTGAGTGCACTTCAGAATACCTCGTAACAAAATCCCATGACAATCTTGCTACTATGCACATGGGGCTGTGAAAAGTAAAAAAAAAAGTATACAAAAAAGCATAAGAACCAAAAATTTAGCACAAGTCACCACAGCTTTTGTGTACTGTGCCTCACTTCGTAAAAGCTTTAAAATTTTGTACTTGTAACTTTGCAGGTGCTCAATGTCGCATCATGAGGAACAGCTGAATTGTACCGGATGTTTTAGACATATTTGGCCTTGCTTGCTTTCTGTTTGTTTTTTGCTTCTCATATTTTTTCTAGTTCTGCTTTTTTGTGCACACTACTTCTGACAGCGTGTCAACATTTTAACGCAAAAACCCCCGCTGTCCCGCCAAGCTGCCTCAGTGTGACATGTTCCCAATTGGCAGTTCTAGTGTCCCAATTACCAGTCATGAAATGTCTTTAACAGTGAGCAACCCATCTCCAGTTTTTTTATTGTACATACATGCATGAATGCCTTTAGCTCAGGTAAAAAAAAAAACTAAAGTGGTTTTGTCAATTTGCAAGTTATGGGAATCGAACCCAAACCCCACTCACTGCGTCCAAAGTGGGAACCATAACTGCTTGGTCACGATTCCTTGCTGATGAAATGACATGCCAGATTTTCTGTTGAAGTTTCGGGGCCTGTTATAATTAAGAAGTGAGAAATAAAAATTCATGGTGGCTTGTAGATTTCGTTGCAAATGGAAACAGCAATGCCAAAAAAAACCGTTCTATTGCTGCCCCAGGATCGTGCTCATACACTCACACGTACGATACACTATTGAGGAGGATTGGCATAAGATGGACAGGCTAATTCCTGGCTACAGAGATTTGGAGGATCGTCTGCCCCAGGTTGATATGCACACACGGCATATGCCAGCCCTGGGGATCGACCAAAAATGCATGAAATCTATGTGCCATGGGTTCTGATCACCAAGTTTGCTTCTTGCTTCTTGCTCTTTTGCTTCTTGCTTACTTTTCTAAACTGCATGCTTGTAAGGTTGGTTTTTACATTTTGTGCACCAAATAACTTTCTCAGGGAAAGATCGACTGCCATTTCTGTGCAGCATAGGGACTTCAAATGTGCAAGTGTGTTATTCCATAGTGGCCACAAGAAAATTATATGGAAGCTGTAAGGTTGATGTGTGGGCTAGTTGCTTCCACATGACTCAGGCTACAGTGCAGTAAAAAACACACACAAGGACAAGAAAGGGACATAGCAGTGCTAATTCGAACTGATAGTTTATTAACCTGGGAAACATTTATATGCATGTAAGATATGGTAACACAACAGCTTAAAAGCAGATAAACAAAGCTAAATATAAAAACGCAGTACACTTAATCCGCCTGCACTACAATCCAGCAGCACATTGAAGAAATCATAAGTGCGTACTGAGGTTTGAACAATGCACGGTGTTTGGCTGGTGCGGGCAGAAGTGCCAGCCAAACAACAAGAGAAATAATTGAAGCGGAAGAGATTCTGCAGTTCAGTGATGACTGCATCACGGTGCCTTGTATCTCCCTCACTTCCCGCGAAGGAACTTGCATACCTAAACGAAGCACATGTTGGCACTGGACGGCAACAGCACATGGATTAAGTGTGCTGTGTTTTTATCTTTGTGTATCTTTATCTTTGTCTATTTGCTTTCAAGCTGTTGTGTTACAACATCTTACATGTATATAAATGTTTCCCATGTGAGCAAGCTATCATTTGGAAGTAGTGATGCATATGTCCCTTTTTTTGTCCTAGGGTTTTTTGCTCTGCTGCAGATTGAGTTAAAAAAAAGTGTTTGTATTTTAGGTGTTTTTTTTTTATGGCTGAGATTTATTTTTGCAAAAACACTGGGGAACCATTTTTCAGAAACTTTCTTTGGTGCAGGACTGCAGTCTGAAGACAGACATATTAGCACTAAAAGACGGGACACATGATAGGAACACACAGGACAAGGCTAGTCTTTATCCTGTGTATTTTTATCTTGTGTCCTGTCTTTCAGCACTAATTATATGTCTTCATTATCACATAACCACCTAGCCAAATTTTTCGCCATAGAAGTCTGAAGACGTGTTTGTCTGGGTGACAGCAGTGCATTCAATGCATGCTGCCCTTAGGTTACTTTCTTAGCAGGCCTTCAATTTTGCCTGACTCAACTCTACTTGGGCTGTTGGAGTGCATTCAGTATAATAAGAATAACAAGGCTGTTTCTCCTAACTTGGAAAAAGCTTAAAAAGAAAAGAAATATTGAATTTTAGAGCAACAAACTGAATAACAACCCTTCCTTGGGAAGGGGTTAGAGCACGGATAAATAACTAATACTATGCAGAAAAAAAATTAACAAGGCTGAAATTTTAAATATGATAACAAATTAAAGATTGTGGTATGATCAAATTTCAACGAAAACTGCTGTGCTGGGTGGGTGTCTTTGGATGCTCTAAATCATTGTAACTGAGAAATGTAGGTACCTAATCAAAACAAAAAAATATAGCGATATGGTCCACCTCACGTTAATGAAATATTCAGCAGTCAAAAAAGTGGGTGCCATGCTCATGACCAACTAAGAGACAGAAAGCAAAAAGGCCTACATCACTTATTAAGCATAACCCATAACCTCGGCAAGGAAAGAGAAACATTAAGAAACAGACAAGTGAGTTCTTGCCCACTGGTCTCACCCACCATGGTTGGTTGAGCTCCGTTTCCAACTGCCTACTAGTAGCAGGCAATGGTTTACTCTTGTGTGCTCCCCATGCATGCGCTATTGTCTTGACAAGGTCTCTGCAACGTGACCTTGTCAAGGGCCACACAAGGCCATGTGAAAGCGCTTTAGTACTCTGAAAAAACGAGGCAAATAGCAGTATTTTTTGCATTAAGTATAGCAGGCACACCAGAAAGAGTACCAGGATTGAGGTAAAGACTACAGTTTCAGCATTGCGTTTGTGTTTGCTAAAAGACAGGAATAGTTATGCAAAACTCTGTTACATTTTGACTGCATTTTTGCACTCTATGCCACTTATAAAAAGCAACTAACAGTAGTGTGATGCATACCGGCTGTAGGCCACCTCATGGCTAATGGGCAAATGTGCGTGAAACATTCGTGACTGGGAAACAAGTAGAAAACATTTGCCAAAAGATGTCTGAAGCTTTAATGTGTAATTCTGTAAAGACCCAATGAGAAATTTGTTCCTGTTGTTCCTAACATTTTTCTTTTGCTCGAGAGCATTGTGTGTGCTGTTCGCTCAGACCCAGCTGGAAAGTGCATATTGCCAATAATGCCTGGATGGGAAGCAGCCTGATCTTTGACAAATACAGAAGTGAAGACTTGTCTGTATTTATCAAGCTCGTGATATCCAGATATGAAAGCTATTCACCAATAATGTATGTCACTTCTGACCTGCACATTGTTTAGTAGTTAAGTAAAACAGTACAATAACGGAAACTAAGCCCCATGTGGATGCTGTAGGTTTGAAGACATGTGCAGGTTTGAATGAGGTAGCTTTTATGCTTTAAGTCAGGGGTCAGCAATCTTTCGAGGTGGAGGGCCGAGTTGGATGAAGCCGACACTGCAAGGGCCGGATGGTAAATCGGTGCGGTGGGGGAGGTTTTTCTTGGACCGGTAAAAAAAGAAAGGAAGTGAAGACGTTATCTGGCTGCGTGTGAAGATGGGGGGCAATGCCAGCTTGAAGCAATCTTGCTTTGTTCTTGGCTAACCCCATTTGTGATTAAAATTGTCATGTCAGCCTTCAGGTAGGAAGTGACAAGGGAAGGATGGTTCTGATGTTGGGCCAGGGGCCACGTAATACTTCCCCGTGGGCCGTAGGTTGCCGACCCCTGCTTTAAAACATTCATGTGGCTTAAAGCAGGAATTGGCATCCCCATCCCCATGTGGAGAAAGCCGTACCCATGAGGAGAAAAAAAGTGCATAATGTATTTGTGGCAATTTTAACCCAAACAAGTTGTCCCAGGCTGTCTACTGTTGAGTACCCTGAAGGTCTGCATGGTGCTTTGGAGCTTAATTTTTTGTTGTCTTCCTCTCTATTTCGCTTTGCAGGTGGATTGTCTTGCAACGCGTTTTCTTTATCATGGGTCTTTTATACCTTATGCGGAGTATTACAATGTTTGTCACTCAAGTCCCTGTTGCAAGTACAACGTATGTCTGTTCTCCAAAAGTAAGTTATGTGTTTTCTTGTTTTCTTTCTTTTTTTTTTGCTTAAAAACTGTTTCAAAAGCAATGAAAATGTTGTGTAATTATGTTGATAATAGATGATGCATGGCTCTTGTCTAATTTGATTTGATGACCCTTTCATTATGCATGCTATTGTCCAAATGTAAGGCGTCTTCTATGATAGGAGTTGCTTAGTGATACGAGGGTATACCCGTGGCTGGTGCTTAAATAAAGGGGCCTGTAATGTCAATTTCATTTATCGAGGGTATCTCTTATGAAGCTTTCTTGTGTTTTTGTCAAAAGTAGCCGATTTCTAGTCTGTTCTTCACTTTGAACGTCAATTTCATTGAATTTCTTTTTTACCATTGGAAAAATATTTCTGCTTCTGTAGGGGGCAGGACATTTCTTTTCCTTCAAAAATATTAGCTTCTAACATTCTAAAATGCTCAAAAATGAAGCTATTCGAAAGCCTGCTTTTAAGTATTATGTTTATCAAGCAGAATGATTTATCGTGGGCATCTTGTACGCTTGTAATAAGATGAAAAACAGGATGCAAGCAATTTGTTAGGTGTAAGCTGTCCCTTCTTTGGTGCACACTCTACTCTCTTGAGCTACCACTATGCCTTTTGGCTTTCCGTACATATTGCAAAGGTATCATACTTCCCTCGGTGGGGCTCTTGGTGGCGGGGCTGAGGTCATGTGGCTGGTAGGTAGTGACACAAGCTGCAGGGAATCCTGGAGCCAGATTATGAACAGGGCCTTTCCTTCTGTGTGAAATGACTCCTGAAGCTAAGCGGTAGTGAGCGCGAGCTCAATTTCAGGGAGAGTTCAATTCAAGCAAAGGGACAGGATCTCTCGACAGTGTGGCTTCCAAGAGCCCATCCAAGAGCCCATCTTATTGCATGGAGCTTACTCAGGGTGGGGAGCCAATACCTTTGGCCACAGCAATAAAGTGATGATTCATCAATTCACATCTGCAAAAAAATATCAAACCGGGTGATTAATTTGGACTAATGTTTTTAGTGTTGGCACGGCAGTTCATAACAGTTGAGTGGAATAAATTGATATCAGTTTTGCCCGCATCCCAAATCTGCCTCTGACAATTTAAAGCACATGCCACCAAGTCATGTTATAATAAACACTGGTGACTTCCCCAGCCAAGTGTTTGTCAGGATGTTGTTTCAGTAGAAGGCCAGACGAAGTTTTGACTGTGTTGATGTATGGAGGGTGTTGGAATGGTGTGTGTTGCTGTGATGAAGAGTTGATTTCACTGTTGGTGGAGCTGGAAGTGAAAAAAAACGGGGCACTAGTGTGATGCTCACTCACATGGCAGGGGAACTGCATATAGGTACGAGAAACCTGCAGTTGCATTGGCATTCTAAAGCATAGGCTGAATACTGGTGTATGATAAAAATTAAGAAGTAAAGAAGCTTCAGCTGTAACAAATTACTCAAATGGCAGCAGTTGGTGCTACGTACTTTCAGAAACACTTTAACTGTGCGAAAAGCAAAAACGCCCGTGTGTACGAGATTTCGGCGCACGTTAAAGATCCCCAGGTGGTCAAAATTAATCCGGAGCCCTCCACTACGGCGCGCCTCATCGCCTGCGCTGCGTCGGCGCGTTAAACCCTACAATCAATCAATCAACTTTAACTGTGTTGAAATAAAGGTTCAAAAGCATCAACGTCCAGTGGTAGTTTTTAGCAAGCATGGTGAGGAACAGGTTCAAGGCCTTCTGTTGAGAGATTGGAGCTGTATCTTAGTATACCCAAGTAATGTTGCCTTATGGGGGCTACGGGATAGTCAGGATTATAAACTGTTCATAATCAGTGATGCCTGTACTTCATATGCAGCACATTTTTTTACTCGACCTAAAAATGTGATTGTCACAGAACTTGCTTTCCCATAAATTATGCTGTGTTTCTCTATCAACATGTGATATCTACAGTGTGCTGGGATCAAATGAATTGAAAATAAGTTTGGTTTTGTGTGATTTTTCTTTTCCACCCAGGCAAATAGCACCAACCCCCTGCTAATAATGAAACGAGTTGCCCAGCTGTTGAGTGGGTTCGGACTGTCCATAAATGGGCAGCACACGTTTTGTGGAGACTACATCTACAGCGGGCACACAGTCATTCTAACCCTTGCGTACCTCGTCGTCAGGGAATGTGAGTGCTTTTTTTTTTTTTAAATCTCTGAATACTTATCGAGTGCGTACTCGGTCTTTCTTTCAATGCATATTTAGGTCAACACGGTGTTTACAATTTGGTGCACATGATCCTGGTATTATAGGCAAGGGTATGGCCTAGCAGTATGAAATTCAGCCAGCGTTTCTTGCCAAAAATGAAAATTAAAGAAAAAATTATCCAGGGTGTTGACTGGGGTACCCTCTGGTCGTAAACAAACTCGGTGGCCGCTTTTTTGAGGGGGGGCACAACTGATTCAGTGAAAAGGAATAGTGCTGCTGAGTACAAGTGCCTTGCGCTGCGTCTTCCTTGGGGAATCTGCAATATAACCAAACAAAAGGTAGTGCACTGACATTTCATACTTGCCTCATACTTTTGTATCTGATTGCCTCGCAACTTGAAAAAGTAAATCTACAATTATTTTCCTCTCCCCCCCCCGCACCCCGCTAAAAAAAAAAAGGCATTTTTATCTTTATTTAGAAAAAATTGTAGATGAGACTGTGGTGAACTTTTTTAACACTTCTCTTACCTGTAGTGATGATTTATTTTTGCTAAGCTTGCCCCAGAAAGTGCTAGTTTGCAGACTTGGGCTTCTGACCTGAAAAAATGTGAACCACAACTGTAAAAATTTTAATGGTTATTGTATTTACAGTACCATATAAACTTTGTGTAATTAAACATGCGTGTATTACAGCTGACAAAATTTTACCACTAAAACTTAAATAACAAGTAAAACTGAGACACTTATGATGCCAATTAAAAAAGAACATCTACCTCTTTTAAAAAACTCTGCATACAAGTTGAAGGGAGCATGTTGTCTTGGGGGAAAGGTTGCTTTCTTGTGCACCTGTCTGGTTTTGTTCTCTTTTTACTTCAGGGAGCAGCACAAAATAAGGCAGGGACAAAGACAGGACGTCAAGCACTGCGCTGAACTTGCAACTGATTTATTTTGAATGAAACAATTGTTTCATTCACAACAAATCAGTTGCAACTTCAGTGCAGTTTTTGTCCCTGTCTTATTTTGCGCTGCTATCTGTAAAGTGTGTACCAGCACATCCAATTTTCTGTGTGAATCAAATTTCTTTTTAACTCTTCTTTTAAACAGCCCACTTACATTGTGTAATTGTACTTGCCTTTTTCGTTTTCTTTTTTTCTTTTTTTTTCCACTCTGCAAGTAGTCAGTCAGGACTGGCTGTCCGTAAAAAAAAACAAAAGGACTGCCAGTCCTTGTTCCTCACTGGACAGCTTATCCAGTTTTCTGGGGCCAGCCTTGACTGTGCAGTTGTTCAATACATAAAAAAAAATTGTTTAAAAGCATTATTCTGGCTTTCATGGTTGCACCTTAAAAAAGAACCTTCCAGAGGATTCTCAGATAATAAGAAAGACTACTTTTGAGTGTTGTCAGTTCACTTTGACTGTGTCAGTCTCAAGTGGGGAATAAAAAGTCCAAGAATCTTGTTCGTGTTAATAAACTTATGACGGTGTGAACTAAACTAAAGGGGTATGTGATATATACCATGTTGGTTTCAAATAGGAACTTTGTTTTTGTGTGAAATTCTGTATTTAAAAGTCCTGAGAATTTTGTGGCAACTTTGATTAAAAATATTGCTTTGTTGATGTGAGGCAAAAGGTGGTTTTAATTATTGGCACAAATAAATTAGTGGAGTTGTGAATAGGCCTGTAATTATCATTGTCAAGAAGCAGTTGTGAACATTTTAAGCCCGGGCTTGACCAGTGGAAAGAAAAGAAGCCACTGTTTAATCCTAGACTTCAAACACTCACAACTTGAATAGGCTGGACTAAAGTCCAAACTAGGTATGTATGTTCGAGCCATGCAGAGTTACAGTATTTACTCGATAGTAATGCAGAGTTACTGTACGTATTTACTCTCTAGTAACGTAAGTTCTTTTTTCTAATTTTTGCAACCTGAAGTCGACCCTCGCGTTACAATCGAATACCGAAATTCAAGTTGCCTGAAAAGTGCAGTGATCGATGCTCCCAGCTATCATTAATGGCTGCAGTTTTGGCCATCTTGCGATATACGTTGGCAACAAGTCCCGGAGCCATTTGTACCCACTACAAGCCAAGAACAGCTCTGTTCGTGTTTTTTTTCCTGGTGGTGTGGCGGGGTTGACCTTTGCCTTTGTTTTTGCATCGTACCGTGTCGAGGCCTTTGTGGTTTTCGTTGCCCTCAAATGTTTCGGCCCCCTTGCGATGACAACGTTTTGCGCTCAGTTTGACGCCTGTTTCAATAGATGCACTATTTTAATGGCTGAAGAAATCGGCAATTCAGCTGCTGCCCGAAGACTCCGCGGCTCCAGTGGGGGAGCGCCTTTTCATGTGCAAACTTGACCGAAAAGGTTTGCGTAGGTGTCGCTACGGCTGCTATGTCGAATCGTATAAGCGTGTTGCTGTTCTGATTTAGTCACGGAACAGCGCTACCGGCACATGAAGGTCAGTGTTGAACTGGTATAGCTCAAAGCAGGCGATGTCGCTCGACAGATAGGCATCCCGCGAACGAAGTTGAAAGCGTCGCAGCTGGCCATCTAGTCAGTGATTGAAACATAAATGGCTTTTCCATGCGTCCGCTGGCCTCGCGTGACTAATTTGGCAGTTAATTTTTTGTATTTTGATGCTACAAAAAGTTCACCCTCGCGTTACTATAGCGACTTCATTTTTTTTTTTTCTTTCTGGAGGCAACGAAAAGTCATCCCTCGCGTTACAATTGTGATCGCGTTACAAACAAGTAAATGCAGTATCAGTTTTAAGTACAGCAAAGCGTATATAAAGTATGAGACGAGGGCCATCTATCATGTTTACTTGAATAAATGAAAGGTTTAGCCTGAGTTGGTTGGGACCTGTGCAGCATTTATTGAATAATATGAAGAGGTGCTGTAGTTAGTCTGTGAGTACATCTCTTATACATATGTGTGCTGCTGTGCCTTTCCTTTGTGTGCCTTTGCACGGTAGCGTAGCAGGGTCCTTCACACTTTGTGCTTTAAAAATTTAATTTTTTCTTTTGCCCTGGTGCTTGCGCAGATTCCCCCCAGCGCTGTAAATACTTGCACTTGGTCTACCTGGTCCTGAGTTCAGTGGGCATATTCATGGTGCTACTCTCGCGTGGCCACTACACCGTGGACGTGGTCATTGGTTACTACGTGACCAGCAGGGTGTTCTGGATCTACCACACACTTGCAAACAACATGTCTCTCAAGGTACGCACTGGGCTAAACTTCTGCTGACGTAGTATGCCACAAGGGATGGGGGTGACTGTCGTAGTGGTCGGGTGTCAAGTGTGAGCCAGCAACCTGCATTTTCTTTTCCTGCATTGCTCGTGTGCTGCCGTCTTGTTGGGAGTTCCCAAACTTGTCCTTTTTATAACTGATCTTTCCTTCAGTGAGTTTTTGGCTTAAAACTGTGGTGCAGATTTCATCGCTCCACCATTAATTTACAAATACACTCTTTTTATAATCTAATGACATGCATCAAATTAATTCGGACTGGGGTAGTCATTATGTTTGATGCTATCACTGACCGGTAAGTGTTGAACTGGGCACGTCCTATTTAAATGTATGCAAGCCGATGCGAGTGTTAGTCTCATTGTCAGAGCTTTACCCTAAAGGGCCTGTTGACCCATGGTGTGCCAGAACAATGCAACAATGCTTCACTTGGGCATATTGGCAGGCTTTTCCGAGGCACATGCCAGACTGTCAGTCGTAGCGTTAAACATGGCACTTCCGTGAGTGCTACTAGAGGCAGTTGGTAGTTTAAAAGGTAGGCATACGATTTTTGGGTTTAACTGCATAGAACTTCCCCTCTGTATTAAAGGAGTACCGACACTAAATGACACTAAATTTCTCGCTTTCGGTTTTTATGCAGTAAAGAATACCTATTGGTCCAGTAATTACAAAAATCAAACCAAGAGTGGTCGGCCGCCAGCGTAGAATTAATTATAACGCATTTATTCTAATCAGTTTCAAATTCGGTCTCTCGCTCCAAATGGCCGTTCAAATGCAGGACGGACAATGTGATGTCACGGTTTTGTGGCCGCAAGAACTGCTGGTGCTAACGTCAATCAAAAATCCGACGTCAGGGACGTTTGCCGCATCGTCTGCTACGATTGCACATGGTCCGCACTCACCTGCGCAGTTGACATGTCTTAATAAAACTTGATGCTGGGCTAGTTGGTTCGAGGTCATCATAACAGGAACAGGAGCGCCCGTCCTGTTTGTTTTCTGTCGTGTGTCTTGTTTCTTGAAGCGCTAACCTCCATTATGTAGTCGACATGTCATCTGAATCGTCGGACTCGGATAAGTCACTGCCACCCGACAGACAGACGGAACAACTTTATTCGGCCACAGATTAGGCAATTAGGCCGGCGACGTCTTCGCCGTCGTCTGTTTTTTAATATCGCCAAGGCTCGAACCGGCACAGACCGTGTTAGCAACAGCTTGTCGCCACTCTTCCAATCAATCTGATTGCGGAAAAGAAGTTCCACATGCGATAAAGTTAATATAGTGTGCTGAAAAATTGTGCTAGGGATTGTTATCAGCGCTGAATTTAAAAGCGGCGATCAGATATTTGCCGCCATGGTAAGCCTACACTGACCGGCAGTGGAGGTTCGGCGGTCCGACCCGCACTGCCGGCACCACGGTGTGGCGAGCGGCCGAAAGATGGCGCCACCTGCGCGGCAGAATCAAAACAGGCCACGGCAGATGTCTTGGTCACCGATCACTCAAACGGCAATTATCGCCAAAATAAAGTTCCACGTGCGAAAAAGGGGGTGATAGTGTGGTGAAAAGTTGTGTAAGGGATTGTCATTCGCAGTTGTACAGATAGCGGTGATCAAATATTCGCCACGATGCTAAGCCTAAAGTTCCCAACACCCAAGCTGACCAGAGCAACGCAAGCGTTGCGGGGCTGTTGAAGACGGCCCTCTTCTGAAACTCGCCGCGCGCGAGCGCGTTGCGTTTAGGTTCCTCTAACTTCTTGGTGGCCCCCAACACCGGCTTTCCCAATTATAAAACTGCTTAATCGCTTCCACTGTGCTTTTAGTGCAGCTCCTCCGTAAACTTTGGCTCTGCAGGTAGCAGCCGAGAAGTGCAACGAGCAAATTCTGCTCGCTGGCTTGGGCGACAGTTTTTGCGGCCACCGCCACGCACGAACTCAGTCCATGTTTCGCACTGCACATCGTCGTGTGGAAAATAATGCATCTCGATGTCGTCGTCGATTTGCTCAGACAGGATTCCACTGAGCAATACTTCGCATACCGCGAGCTTGCCATAGCAAAACTTTGGTGAGCTCGGCGACGTGCACAGGCCGCTCAGATAAGACACCGCAGAGTTTTCGGCACCAGTGCAAGGGAACACCATGCGCCGGCCACGAACTGAAGAGCAAAGATGTCGAACACGCAAAGTGCGCAAAGTTTACAAGCATCGCTCACAGAGGTACACCCACGCCTCCTGCCCAAACGAATACCACCTACAACAGCAGCGCAGGCTATCGTTTCCGGTTCCGAAAACGACTATATGACGTCATCCTGAACCGGCCAAACAGTGTGTCGTCATGCCGATAGCGATTTCGCTAATGCTGCCAATTTGTGGTAGCTCGCGGCCAGGACAATTAAAATTGATTTTCAATGTGATTCTGGCCTCGGATTGCTGCGAAAATTTTTGTGAGGCATCTGTAAAAACTACTGAAGCCAATTGTGTCATTTTTTAGGCGTCAAAATTTGGTGTCAGTACTCACAAGCTGTGGTAACCAGTACCTACAACCTTTTCAGAACAGAAAAGATCTAATGGTTTCTTTTGGGTGGGGCAACAGTTCACTCGCCGGATAGCATTTTGTCACATCAGGAAGCTAGCACACTGCATCCTACCGTTTGACGCTCTTGTGTTGATTCTTGTGGCTGTAACTAGTAGACTTAGTATTGCATCGGAGTGAGTTGCTTACAGTCACCCAATTGAGATGGTGCTAGGAGGCCAATGAACAGTAATGTGTGGCCACTGCAACACAGCTGTTGAGCTGGACCTGATCACTGGTAATTTGGTCATTAAATTCATTATGGGGTTTAACACACTAATGGTACTCAGGCGATAAGGCGCGCCGTAGTGGAGGGCTGCAGATTAATTTTGACCACCTTGGGATCTTTAACATGCACTGAAATCTCGAACAGACGGGCGTTTTTACTTTTCGCCTCCATCAGAGAAGCGGCCACCGTAGCCGGGAATCGAACCCGTTTACAGATAGCAGCACAACGCCTCAGCAGCACAACGCCTTTGCTACTGAGCCACCACGGCAGGTTGTCATTAAATGGGTTCTGCACTTGGCCCCAAAAAAGTCTATATGCACATTGCAAAATCACTCCACCACAAGTCGGTCCTACTCTTAGCACATGCCACAGTTGCCTGGTAGCTACGGTGCTAATGGGGTATGCGCGAGGTCATCGGTTCATCTCTCGGCAGTTGAGGCACTATTCCTAATTGAGGTACACAACGCAGAAGTACTCATATGCATTAGATTAGATATTGATGTATTGATGAGCATTAAAGAATGCTGGCTGGTGTGAAACATTGCACTGCCTCCCATTACGTTATGCCGCGTTGCCCAGTTTTAGCTTTTGCTAGTTGAACCCCAAATTTGAATCTTGCTCCCAGTTTTGCTTCCTAATAATAATAACTCTAGTAATCTTTAAAGAAGTCCTCCCGCCCCTCTATCACACATGCACCATGGTTCTGTGCTTGGTTATGTATTGAAACTGGGACCGGGAGCGAGGTGTGGAGGCCTGAAGGACACCTGCTCTCACCTGGCGTGCCCTGCTCCTTATAGACCCTTTGCAAAATGGCCCGAGCACTAGTGGAGGAGCAGTAAGCCATTCTAGCAACACTGTACACTGCCATCATGAAGGAAGTGAATACAGCGAAAATGCAGAAAACACAGAACAGCTAATGTCCGCCGCGGCATAATAATGGCATGCGATTCTGCTAAAGTTGTTTTTCCCATAACTGGGTGGGGAAATATTCTTGCTGCTCTTCCTTTGTTTGAAGAGCAGGATATTCTGGACTTTTATTTGACGAGGTAATCGACAGACAGACCTTGCAAGATCCTACAATTTCAGCATTGAATACTGTCGTCTGCGATGATGATCAGCAGCAAACAAATGCAGGATTTATTACTGAGAACCAATAGCCTGAACACTAGTCGTCAAGTTCTAATTGTGTTTATTCGATGCGCCCTTCCTTGTCGTAGTGGCAGCTGGCTGCTATCTATGAACGGACTATGAGGGGCCTGTTCTTTGCTGTGCGCTCACGCTGTGACTGTTCAAACTTTCTAAACCATTCTTGTAAAGGGCGAAAGCATACATAAAGACACTGCTCTTGTCTCCATGAAATGTTCCAAACAAACTTTTGTTGCCTTGCAGACAGTGAAATATTGTCCCTCATCTCTCTTAATTGGTGCGATCCATCTTTTTCCGTCTGTATGTCAGTTGGAAACGCGTGATAGGACTCATGCAAATCAGTTATGCAAGTTATAAACATGTGATGTATGTTCCACCTGTATCACATGAGCAGTACAATCGTACATTGCGTCAAGGGATTCATACTTGCACCGAAATTTATCGAAAAGCAAGGTTCTAATTCAGTTCGAGTACGGTGTGATCGCTCCACTGTATGCACCGTTAACACCACGAGAGAACGGAATTCGCATAATGTAAAGACAAAAAATAAAGTCCTAGACTGCATTCCCGATCTACTACTGTTGAAATGTCAAAACAAGCAGAGTGAAACAGGCCTGCAGGCTCAAATTTTCGGCTGCACCGACACAAATCTCCTGCCTGAACATTGCGTTGAAACTTCGGCAGTCGTGATCCACATGTGAAACTGTACCACCAAACAATTATATAAAAAAAAGGAACGCGGAGGCGTTTGTGGTTCACAGATGTCGAAACATCCATCAACGTGGGCAGAGCCAAGCACGAATGCAAGCTCGAATTTGCCTGCACCGAAACAACTCTTCTACCTAAATGTTCGCCGCTAATAACGGCATCAGTTGAGACCAGCACGTGTAACGCAGCTCTCAAGATGGTGTATAACGAAGACACATTGCCCTGGAGATCGCCTAATTAAAAGGGAGACGCTAAAGGTGCGCGTCGTACAAACCTTTCGCCCAGCATTACTGCACGTAAACGTACCACTTGCAAAAAAGCACGTAGCAGTGCGTGGGCATCGTGCCTTATAATGCTACAAGACCACTAGTAGCATGTACAAAATAACCAAGCAAACCTTTTTATAAGGCTGCAGAATGGTGAAGCGATGGGCCAAAACGCGTAACCGCAACGGCGTTCCTGTGCGACACTTCCTTTATCATGGTGTCGTCGCAATAACCACCAGGGTTGTCATCGCTGAGTGTTCAGTGTGGCCCGCTTTTCGCAAAGGGTCTATTCGCCCCGAGATCGAACACAGTCGGCCCCTGGCGGCGGCGGGACGAACCGCTCCTAGTGTGGATGGCGCTCTCGAGTCGTCTGCTTGTTCACGTTGGGTGCGGCGCAAGACGCGTGCTGCACACGACAAAACAACCAATATGTGTACTCGTTGGACAGTAAGCAATGACATAGTTGCCTCTGCTTGCGCATTTCCTCTAGAAACGCAATGATCAGCGGCTGTTGCGGGTTAATGCGCTGGTTTAATTCCACGAAACATCTTCGCCGGGGTCACCGCTTGGGTGTGAAATGTGTTATAAATATTGCTTCCACACATTGCACTTTTCGTATTGTTGAGTGCAGCCGTCTGCCATTTCGGGAACGTCGAAGGGGCCTTTTTGAAGGTGGCATAGTGATTATTTAAAGGATAAAAGTTTAGAACGCGAAACGGGTAAGAAGCGACGAGACCTGTGCATACGTGTGCAAATTCCACACCCTTCTAAAATTGCGCTGTGTCCTTATAGAAAAAAGAAACAAACAAAAAAATTTATACTGCACACAACCTGTGCGCTATCACCCATACATTACCGGACACGTATTTTACACCCGCAAGCTCCTGTGTGATCGTGTTCTTCCCGTACCTTTTCTAAAATAAATACCATTTTCGGGCAGTCATTTTTTATACTGAGTTGCTAATTTTACGTATTATTTTAAATACGTTTCTATGGATGCGCAAGAGTATTTAGTGGGGATTTCTCGATAAAATTAAGCAGTTGTGAGTTTGCGTCTGTCATGTGGCATTTCGTGTGTCATTTTCATATATATCATTTTCAAATCCCGACATGAATCACCTTGTCCAGAAATGGGTCTCACTCAACCTAACCAAATGCCTAATATCGTCACGTCTTAACCTCTTAAGGTGGACCGGTCTAAGTTTAAAGAAAGAGGAAAAATCGCGTAATATAATGTACGTTGTTGCCCACATGTGTGCGGGGTGTGTGCCATGACTGTTTTTTTTTTTTTTTTAATTTTTTCCCACAATGCTTGCTTTCAATACAATTTTGCAAAAGACGAGCCACAAATCCTGGACAATCTCGGACCAAAAGGGGGTTAATCAGTTTTGAAAATTTGTGTTGAAGTACTGCTTTTTCACCGCTACAGAACACGACGCCTAGCGTACTTTCGATTGTAAGTAATACTGATAACCAACGTTTGGCTTTTCGCGTTACATGTACAGAAAGCATTTATCCTTGCAGTTTTTTAACCAATCCTAATTAAATTCAAAGACAAAAGCGAGGTTCAGTTTACAACACAAAGTAGTTACCGATAACCCGTTGTGCTGATTCGCAACGAGAAATAAAAAGGAAGCATTTTACTGCATCTGCAACAGCGCAACTTCATTTGCCAGCTTTAGGGTTCGTAAGCGACCTTATACGCAAGAATGCAAACACATCTCGCTGTTGCAGGCAGCTGTTAGATTTTAAAGGGAACGGAAATGGTCAACAGAGCCGCCGTAACAGAAAATTTGTGCTCACTGTGAGGTCCCAGAAGATTGGTTTGCACACTTAAGTTTAAAAGACCCGTTAGATCGGTTACATTTATATTTCTGCGCTGATCAAAATTTAGTAATTTTATGTTGCCTTTTGAACACATCAAAATATCGTAAGCTCTTAGAAAAAATGTCGGGGCAGTTAAGTAGTGTTACCATTTCAGGGCATCCCACAAATGCAAGAATGCGTCATGCTACCACTGAAAGCGATTGAGATTGCCATTGTAAACTGAATTTAAGAGATCGAGACTTCATGATTTGTTCCTATTCATGCTTTTATTGAAGGCTCAAAGCCATAGTCTGGAAAGATCGAGCTTGCTACGAGCCACAGCGTGCAAGTTCATTGTCACAATTACAGCCATTCTGAAATTCTCGATGGGTCGTCGCTTTTTTGGCGTAGTAATGAAAACTTACTGCCGCTTCCATGCTATACATTGAACGTTGAGAAACCGAACTACAGCATACCACTCTTGTTTGTGCCTTTCATGCGCACATACGGCGGGAAAAGGCACGAAGCGCGCCCACAGTGTGCATTCTTACGGGCCGCTCAGCGGAGCATCCACACTAGCAGAGCGACGCTATCGCCACCTACATGTCGATCTCACGGCGAATAGGGTTTTATTATGGTGTTCATTATTACCCTCCTCTGTTTCCCTCCAGGTTGCCTCCCAGAACAACTACCTGTCGCGGTCGTGGTGGTTCCCGTTGTTCAGCTACTTTGAGAAGAACGTCGGCGGCGTGGTGCCTCGCCAGTACGAGTGGCCGCTGCCTTGGCCCCGCAGGTGGTTGCCACGCACTCGGATATCCTAGCACCGCACACAGGGTGAGAGGGTGTGTGATTTTCTCTCACAGGGGGGGTGCAAGGGACGGGACGCACGCAAGTCCTGTTACAATAATTTCGCAGTGCTGCCAGTCACCAGAGTTGCGGCAGTTGTGGTAGATTCTAATTGCGGAAAAACGTCCTTGGCTAGATTGTTTGCCATCAACTAAGCCCATGGTTCTCGTATGGGAGTGGGTAGAGGCATTCTTCAGTCCCTATTTCATCTCGCTCTCAAGGCCAGGGGTAATGTGCAGCCCCATTGCGCCGTGCCATGTAGCACAGTTGTAGCAGACGTCGGACGGCACTTGTGTTTTTCGGTTTTCTCTGCTCAACAAGCACCCTTATGTTGGCTCTTCCACATTACACCGAAAAAGAAAAGGAAAAGATATCCAAGCACAGAAAACATGCCTTAAGGGGAGACGTGGGTCTTGAAATGAACTTTTTTATTAATTGGTCTGTGATAATGAAAATCACTGTGCATATGTGTTTTGTCTTCCTCATTTCAAATATGTAATTAGTTTTCAAGTGGTATAATTATTTTCTGAGTTGTAAAGAAAACACTGGAGCCTAATTAAGTAATTTCTTACGGGCCTTTAAGGAACTTTTATTCAACTTTTTAAAAAAATAAATGGTATGGATGTGTAGCTTAAGACCTGCCATGCATGCTGAAGCTATTTATATTCCTGTAAAGCTGGTTGATTGGATAAAATTAGTCTAATTATGCCAAGTACAGTTTTCAGAAAACTTAATGAGCTCATATTATTACTCATAACATTTATTTGGGGCAAAATGAGCCAATTAAAATAGCATCAGCATGCAGTTCATTTTATCCCGAATTTAACGGTATAACACTTGTAGAAATCCCTTGAAAAAAACTATCTCAAAACCCCTGTAAGGCTAGGCACATATGCAAAAAAAGGGAAGCCGAGAAAATCGCAGTTGAAGTTTTACTACAAGTGACAGTTTTATCTATTGAGCATATGAAAAAAAGAAAGGTTCTAGAATGTAGCTCGCTTTTCGCTCAACACGAGCATACCAAGTTTGCTGAAATCAGTTGATGGGAAAATTATGAAATCCTCTGTCTACAGATGGCACTAGGCAGAAAAAACTGAACAAAAGCAAAGCCAGAACGTTGCTTCAATTTTTATGCTGTTGGCAGCGCGCCGTCACTCTTTGGCGACTAGGGCTGAGGTGCCGATCGTGCACCACAGTTGTAAATGTTTATTTTGTTATGTTACTGCTTCATTTGTAGCTATCAAATCGGATTTGCATCGCGTGAAATGAGTTGCAGCGAAGGGGCTGGTAACGGAATGCCCGCCACTGTTCTGTAACGTGCATGCGCTTGGCTAGGTGGGATAACCACGTTTTCGGTTTAATCTACTCGTATATCACGTCACCAACGCAGATTCTGCGCAGTGCGAACATTTATAATTCTCAAATCGCTCAGCTATATGGTAAACTGCCGACGAGGAAGCGCGCGCCGAAGTGCGGGCCGACCCGCCGCGGCATCGTTGATAACAGAATGAACACACTTCCCTTGCGACGTCTGCATGCGGCATCCTCCACTTTATCATTTCTTTTCTTTCTATTTGCTGCTGATCGAAAGATAGACGCACCTTAGTGCCCCCGCAGGCGTAATCATATCGCTACGCTATCGTCTCGGCAGCCCGCGCGGGCGCTAAGCCTACCTCCGTCTCGGCGCCGTTCTCGCGATAAGTCGTTGTCACACGAGCAGAAAATCGTATTTCAGGCGCTTTTAATAATGCATGTTCTTCCTTTCGGTTATCGATAGACATATTTACTTTATTTTTTACGCCATGCGGGGCTTTTGCCGGTCCTCGCATAGACGAACACATGAGCCGTTGCACTGTGATGAGCGTGCCGAGCAGACGACCCACGGCGCCCAGCCAATGACGTTGCGCCCTGCGGTCACGTGCAGTCAGTAGCCAATTACGCGGCGCGTTCCGTCTCTTTTCTACCCCGGTTTTACTCGCTACCAATGGACGAAACGGAGTGGTTCTGGCGGGGAATTGAAAAGGAAAAGATGCGCTTTCGAATGCGACCAAGATGGACGCCGTGGCGCATGTAGAACCCGAGGGGCGAGTCGTCGAAAAAATGCTATTTTCGCGTCGAATCTTGGCCGATTTTAGCGGTCGTCGGTGCTATAAATTGATATTATGGCTCAAATACGTACTCCTGGGTCTGGATATTTTGCTAACAGGTAGAAAAATAGCTCTACTTTCCGAAAATGGCGATTTCTAAAAATCGATTTTTTGGCCAAATTTCGGGATTCCAAGACCCGCGTCTCCCCTTAAAGAGCAGTATTGCTTACAAGCAGCTAAGCACAGAAAACCAAAGTGAATAGTAAAAAGAGGTGTGCAAGCGACACCCTCTCTCTGACTTATAAAACTGCTGTGACGATGGTCCACCTGATGTCCCTTTTTCCTTATGGTGTTCCTGTTCACCTTTGCCAGTTTGAAAATTGATCTGGCAAGTCCATCGTTAGGAACCACTAAGCTACACTAATATAAAAAGCTGGGCTCAGTTGCGTGAAATCATGGCCGGAACATTGTGCGCATCAATAAAACGGGGGCACTGAACCGGAGACCTGTAGACTGACTGGGAGGTTCCCGTTTGAACCCATTCCCATTTCACCCTTCCCGCTTTTTCCCTCCCGTTTCAACCCGGCGCAAAACGACCTTCCCGTTTCACTCTTTCCCACTTCGCCTGTTCCCATTTGAACCTTCCCATTTCTTCCTTCCCATTTCAACCCTGTATGAAAGAACCTTCCCGTTTCGTATTCTCCTATTAGCCCGTTCCCGGAATAACGTACCCAGTTTATGAAACGTTATAAAAAACATTTTCATATTGTTTTTCCTTTATTTCCGTTTGTTTACAGCCGCTGCAATAGCATGCTCAGTACAGCCAGAGTCCTTGACTGCTTTTCAAACCTGGGGTTCAGTTTTTGAATCTACAGACGACAACATTTGGTTACAATTCAAGTCATACCAATTCACAAATCTACAAAATTTACACGAAAACAGTTAAATACCTAAATTAAACGTATTTAGGTCGCGAGGGTCTCCCGGTGTATGCCCTCATTTGCTCTTGTTCGGTCGACTGACCCTCGTCTCTAACTTCTTTAGATCCACCCCAAAAACCCCAGACACTTAAGTTTTATTACATCAAAACGACACCATCATGGCCATGTCCCGAAAGAGTGTGAGGAGGGACTACTAACACACACGACCACGTCAACCAAAGGTTTATACAGAAACAATTACTTTATTCACACCCTAGAGCTAACTTTAACTCAAACTTCAAGGTATTTGTCAAAGGACGAGTAAATAACTAATAAAAACCAACCGACCCATAGCAACACCGAGCGCTAGCCATCGATCCTCGGGCGGCCTCTATAAGTATTGTTCCTACGACGTGCGCCAAAAATTTGCTCAGCGTCGAAGACATTCCCGGCTTTGTCAACCAGGCATGTCCATTACAAAAGGAGCTGTCAGTCCCTCGTCACATATATCCGTTGTAGTGGTGACACTGTAGACCTGTTACGAATTTGAACCTCACTGCATACCTTGGCCGGTGCAAGCAACTTTTCAAGTGCCGCAGCGGGCCTTCCTCTATTCATCTCCAACCCCATGAATGACGCCGCATCGAGGATAATCCCACCGACCAGGACGCATGCTCTAATGCGGTAATTGCCCCCACAACTAGAGAGACCTTCCGCCGGCATCACACGGTACCCTCGGCGCCGTATAGACCTGAGACATCAAATGTGCAGCTCCCCCCAAAAGTACAATCACCACCCTTCCCTGGCTAGGATTATTTTTATCAGCTAGACGCGCTACCCGGCTTTCCCAGAAAAATAATGAAAAGCTGAAAGCACTTCCGCAGCTGCTCCTAGCACCCCTCGAACACTTCAGCAATGCCTGCACAAAGAAGCCGTGCAGGCTTTTATCCAACAACAAAAACGAAGGACAGAAAACCCCTTGCGTTCTCGCAAAATGTGTACTTGGCTGAGTTAACACATTCAATCATTATTTTTGCTTTTTTTTAAGTTTCTCCTATGGACATCTTTGATCTATAAATCTCTCGAACCTGAAGACAAAGCTACACTCCAAACAATGAGCATAAGAGCGGCTGTTAAATAAATTTCAGCCACACGTACTAACACCAACTGCATAAAAATCCAATGCGTGCATTGCTCAAGATATTGGGTATCTTTCTAGTACACTTTCGCAGCTTACAAATATTGTCAAGAGGGCAGTATCGGCCCAAGGCATTCGGAAACTTTTATCGGCGGAAATATCAGTCGATTCTGGATAAATTGCTGCATACAAGTTTTTAGTGCATGACCCGTTACTTGATTGATTGATTGATTGTGGGGTTTAACGCGCCGACGCAACGCAGGCGATGAGGCGCGCCGTAGTGGAGGGCTCCGGATTAATTTTGACCACCTGGGGATCTTTAACGTGCGCCGAAATCTCGTACACGCGGGCGTTTTTGCTTTTCGCCTCCATCAGAAAAGCGGCCGCCGCGGCCGGGAAACGAACCCGCGACTTCGTACTCAGCAGCGCAACGCCTTAGCCACTGAGCCGCCGTGGCGGGTTGACCCGTTACTTGTAAGCACATTTTGGGGAACAGTTTCGAAGACGTTAACGCATATTTTCAGAAATTCAAATGGGTTGGAACGATTCGGGTTGAAATGAGAAGGATGCTTTGGGAGCGTGTTGAAACGGGAAGGGCGTTTTGGGAACGGGCCGAAACAGGAAGCGCCCAAACGGGAATGTCGTTTCGGGAGCGGGCGCACACGGGATGAGTCAAGCGGGAAGGGCATTTCGGGAATGGTTTCAAACGGGATGGGGTCAAACGGGAATGGGTTCTTCCGGGCTACACCCAGTGGACTAGCGCAGTAATTATAATAATTCATGCTTATGAAGTGAAATGTAATGTTAGGGGGGGACACCGGTCTTAAGACATTTTTGTTATTTTTGAACCAATGTGCCTGAAATTTGCACATTAAGTGTGTTTTAACCATGGTGTCGAACTGGAACCGAACCGAACCGAAAACCGGAACTGAACCCGAACCCGAACCAGAACTGAACTGAAAAAAAAAAAAATAAATAACTGTTACCGTTTCACAGTGTTGTACACGTTCCTCTAAAATAGGAACGAAATCTCGTTCCTCGTTCCTTCCCAATTTTGAAACGAGTTCCCGTTACAAGTTCCTTTATTGCGAAAGGAACGCGTTCCAATTCCACTTCGAAAATTGGAACGTGTCGTTACATTAACGTTACAATTAGGTTTTTAAATTAAAATATAGTTTTGGATAATCCTGGGGCGAAATTAAGTGAGAAATTTAAAACTCACATCGAACTACGTATACTATACGAATATTAACACCGCCGGCAGCAGATTACCTGGAGATAAAAATAATCAGAAGAAAATCTCCCAGGCGAATTTTTCAGGGAGCACCGGACAAACTCCAGGTGGCGATAGGACATTTCGGTGCAGGATGTTTCGGTGTGGAAATTTCGGTGTACGGACATTCCGGTGTACGGGCGTTTCGGTGCTCGAACATTTCGGTGCTCGAACATTTCGGTGTACGGACATTTCGGCGCGCAAACGTTTCGGCGAACAATTATCTGGTGCTTGCCTGTTTGGGAGAGCCGTTATATTTTTATTTCCGCCTAACGTGGGTTATGGACAACAATCTGGAGCAGTGAATTTATTTAATGATTGATGCCATGTTTGATCTTTGCCAGGTATTTTTAGAAATTCTACATTTATATATATTTGTTTAATACCTATTCCTGGGGACACCTGTTATGCAGCCGATTGAATTCTTTAGCACACGTTTTTTTTTCATTTACGATTGGTTGTTAATTTATATTCGCTCTTTTTTAGCTAACACCGGTGTTTACGATGGTCCTACGCATTTTTGGTATTTTTTAAAAATTACACACCTCCAAAATTACATAAATTACCAGCACACTCTCAATATCCAAGACGTAAACATTAGCTAGCCCCCAGAACTTAGAAAACCTTATGAAGGGTATTACGTAGGCTGGGCTGCCTTGCTAAAATGAATTTGCGAACACTGGTCTAGGATATTGTCGTGGAGGAAGAACGGGCCTTCTTGAAAACAGGCGCAGCTTCTAATGTCTTAAATATTGGTTAAGGGCGTACGGGTTGTGCATACAAATTCCACACATCCTGTTCGGGAAAACCAACCTTCATTTTATGTTTACATGCCTACATTCACCACATTTTAATTCTATGTCCTAGCCCCCCCTTCCCGCCTGCTACAGGATACACTGCTACAGGATACAGTGATACAGGAAAAAGCTTTACATTCACCAAGAGCTCACGAAACCTCTATAATGTGCCACAAAAAGCCACCCAAAAAGCCGCTGAGAACACAATGGCCCCTATAGTTTGCTGGCTACGCCCTTCCACGCGTCGCGGTCATACCGATGGCGCCCCCACTCCAGGAATCGCTCTGTCTTCGCCTTCAGTCTCCCCATTCGGAATCAGCTCTTCAAGGAGCGCATATGATGGACACCCCAGGCATACATTGCTTTCTCCCATTATAAGGAGCAAAAAAATGAATATGGCAGTGTGATGAGAGCGGCAACAGTCGTGTTCAAGTTTTTGAAGTCCCGTTAACGCAAAGGTGAACCACAAGTGACACCCCTCTCTCTCTACCAAGGGGGCTTGTAGCTGGCTGGGCTCAGCCTTCCCCTCCCCTAAGTAACGCCACCGTAAGTGCGATCGTTGGTTGGTTAGTTTTAAGTAGAACCGACACCGAATGCAACGAATACGACATTGATGGAGAAAATAATTAAAAGGGAATGCACACCCGCTTAATCTACCTAGTTTTTCTGTTGCTTTTTTTTGGCAGATGTTTTGCTGTGTGTGTGTGTGGAAGGGGGGGGCGGGACTAAAAGCAGCAGCGTCATGCACCGTTGGGTGAAGTGAAAGCAAAGCGCTTCGGTAACACTTAAAGTAGTAGGGTTTTTCACATGAATGTTAAAATAATAAAAAAAGGTTGAACGCATGCAAATTAACAACGTTAATTTTTACCATCTACTACAGAAATTGGGTTTTACGTTGCAATGCTCCGCGAGGGTTTAGCGTTAGTTTCCACGCATGGCGGCTCAAGCACTAGTCTCGAACGTAAAATCATATCAAGTCCCGAAATTACAACATTAAAGCTAAAATTTTCAAAGAATGCCTGGGACATCCGTGACTCAAAATGTCTGGGCCAAGACGTAGTGCACCAAAATGTCCGTGCACAGAAATGTCCGCACTGAAACGTCCTGCACCTAAAGGTCCGACACCGAAATCTGCGGATTCCGTATTAGACAATCTTTCCCCGCCAGGGACCAATTCTATCGGCCAGACGCGCGTGCTGGCCTCCCCAGGCAAATGATGAAAGGTGAAAAGCATTCTCGCGGCTACGCTTTTCACCCGTCGAACGCCGCGTAAGTTCAACCAGCATGAAAGCAAGCACAAGCTGCGGCCTGCAGCTTGTGCTTGCAACACTTGCAACACTTGCAACACTTGCTTGCAACACTCTTTGAGCAGTACAAGTAAACCTGCGCGACGTTTAGATTACACTGCCAGGAATACCTGAGCCAAATATTACCCGTGCACGTGAAGCGGTGAGCGCGCAAATCGATGTGAAAGACGCGGAAAAACCAACCGCTCTCTCTTCAGTTGTCCTCATTATGCATGGCCTAAGGGACGTCACATAGGCCATGGCTGCCCGATCGGCTGTCACTGGTCAACTTCGCGGCTAGATTCTCCCATTTCCGTCGTCGTCATCGCTGTGTACGAACCTCTTCTATGCCTGAACCTGTAGGCACAGTTTTGTCGTTTATTTTGTGTTTTGAGTGCATGCGAAGTTTGAGTGATGAGCTCAATACTTCCCTTTCAACGGGACCACTCGACTAAAACCGTTTATTGCTTCAAAAAAATTCCCCTGCATTTCCCCGAGGGGGAGAATGTGAAAGTGCGAATGCACGGTTGTCGGCCCGCTTGCGGCGCTTGCGCTCGGCCCCCGCAGCCCACCGCCTCGCCGCCTTCTCTTCCATCTCTTCCATCGGGTTTGTAGTATCACGTGTACACCACGCAGTTATCAAGCCGCTATAACGCCGCTGAGTCGCCAACGCACGCCGCTGACGACGTAGTTTGAATGCGTTAAAGATATAAGGCGCGTCATTAACACTGATATCACCGTCGCGTCCGTGGCTTGGTCGGTAGAGCGTCGCGCTGCGGCCGCAAAGTCCTCGGATCGAAACCTGGCGCGGGATGCTGTTTCTTTTTTAAATATAGAGGAGCACTGCGGACGCCGACGCCGCCGGCGGTGGATGGTTTGGGGTCGCTTATAAAGTGCATTCGCACTTAAAACGCCCTACCAGCCCGAGCGCGCACTTGCGAGCAGGCACCCATGCCTGCTTTTTTGTGGCACCAGACCGGAAATAGGCCCCTCCGCGTTGCGGAGAAAAGGAGAAAACTACCCGGCATGTGATATATCGAAGGCCGCCGAAGAGAACGCCGCGAGCAGCCCCCCTCTCCGGGAGAGAGCGCGCAGCTTTCGTCGCCTTGTCCGCACTAGAGTTGAGAGGGAACGATTATGCGCGATTTCTCATCGCGCGTAGTTTCGTTAATTGTGAACGAATTTTCATAATTCTTGCGGGAGGAGATTTCTGGGACAATAGACTTTATCCCAAAATACAGTACTAGTAGTCGATGGCAAGTGTTGCAGGGTCCCTTTAACCTTCGAAGAAGCACTTACGGCCGAAGGGCGGGCAAATTGACCAGCTTATAGGAACAGAAACGCAGTAGCGACTTGTGGATTTTCGTACTCGAGTTTGGCATCAAAAACAGCCAAATCCTAGCGATGTAACGGCAGGAACGCCGTTCCTGCCGTTCCTTAAAAAACCTAACGAGTTACCGTTACAGTTCCACCGACCCTTAATGGAACGGTGGCGCTCCTCCGTTCCTCCAAAAAGGAACTAGTTCCAGGAACGCCGTTCCTTGTAACGCCGTTCTGTACAACACTGCCGTTTCATGCCGAAATGGTTCGACCCTCCTTTGTTGATACTGCACAATCAACGCAATTCAGGCCTTTTTTTCTTTCACGTACCATCAACTTCGTACCCGCTCGCGCACTTTCCCCTCCAGACAGTTGAACACTATCATGCCCTATGTAACAACAGGGGAAATGAATGAGCACCAATGTAGCAATGGTCTGTTGCTGCTGGAAGTGCGAGCGTAGTGCAAGCTGACCAAACGAAATGTCATTCTCGGGAGCTTGCAGGGGATATAAAACGACTTGGCCCTTCCCTAGCTGCGACTTTATTGGAGCAATCAGGCTGCAGAAGTGCTCCACTGCGCAACAGCAAAAGCCCACACCTGATGTGTACAAACTTTTTCCATTTCATAATTTGTTTAAAAGGTCCGACACCTTCAAATTGTTAATACTTGACAAGTGTGACCGCAGGAGCTGCTCAGTGGCTAAGCCGTTTGCTGCTGACCACAAGTGGCCTCGATCTCCTTTCCCCACGACCGTTTTTCTGAAGTAGATGGAAATCCAGAACGTCTTGTGTGTTGAGATTTTGATACATGCAAAGGAAGTGAGCTCCGTGGTCAGTTTTTGAGGACAGTACAAAGTACAAGTTCCGTTTTTTACAGATACAAATAACAACAGATGTGTCAAGGAAAACTGTTAAGGTGCGTACTTAATTCCTGGTTGGCAAGAAACTGCAGCCCTCTACCTTGCCTTGGAAGCAGAAACAGTAATAAAGCAGATGACACGTGCAGAAAGGCAGGCCGGTACCTCACACTGCCCCTATCGCCCAGCGATCGTCTTTTCTGCTTGTTCTGCAGTTTTGTCTGTTTCAGATCTGTTTTTTTTTTTTTTTTGAAGGTGCACTTGTAATGAGTGCCCAACTTGCTACATTACTTCTACTGCTACTCGTTCTGGAGGGGAGTACTGCTGTAGACGAATTAAAGAGCGTCTACCCAAAAAAGTCCCATCTCGTGCTCCGCGCGTCAAATTTCCCTTTCATTTTGTAACAGCATAATCTGTTATAAGACTCCGCAATGTAGTACACGGAACGATGGCTGGGGGTCGGGCGGTACGATGACATACTGAATGTAATACACACATCCGGTATAGCTATCGCAAAAGGAATTGCAGTGGCCAGAGCAATAATGCAGTGACTGAGCGTTAACTAAAGCTTACTTTTAACAAAATTGTTGCTAACACATTCGATAAGGTGACAGCTAACAAATTATTCGGGGTGACCAAGTAATCTAATTCATTGGTAGTATTTATGTGCCTGTTGTAGGATTTTTCTGTTTTGTTACAAATATTAAAAATGTGCGCCATTGGTATTAAGCGCTGGTATTTGAACGCGCCAGTACGCAGGCCTAAATTTAAGGCTTCAGGGTTAGCATGATGGACGATTCTATAGCGACGATTTCGATTTCAACAAAAAAGGAAAGGGCAGAAAATATATCCCACCATCATATCTCTTGGTGGTGGCTTTATGAATAGTTGCTAGGACAACATAAAGTCTGGGCGAGGAAGTAGGAGGTAAATCATCGCCACTTCATCTGTTTTTCTAGTATCTTGTAATTGTTTAAAGTTTGCTGTCGTTTTAAACTACTAAATGTTTTTTACAATTTCACTGATAATTGAACTCATCGAACTGGGTCGCGAACCGGTTCAAGCTCCTGAACTGGTTCGTGAACTGGTTCGGTACGTGCTTTTGTCAAACCGGAACGAAATGATTTTGCCTGAACCATAACAGTAACCGAACCGGTATTTTTTTCAGTTCGACACACTGGTTTTAACATCCTGAGCACAAATATTCAGTCAGTTTTCATCTATGGTATAAATTCAGAATTGTGCAACATGGTACGTCATTCCATTTCGGGCAATTTCCTAATTATCTACTTATGATACACTTGAATACATTTTGTTCCTTTATGCTGTAAAAGGGCCAGGGAGTGCAGCTATACCACACCAGTAATTTTATCATCGTTTCTGCAATTACTGTAGACTTATTAAATGTCAGGTCACCAATTATCAATTTTTTTGTAAAACAAAATGCATAAAAATTGTACTGGCATAAAGAAATTCTATATTTTTGTGGTTTTATTGCACTGTTTAATTCTTAAGCTTTCAAATGTAGCAAAAATGATACAAATCTGACCAGTACATATATTGTACCCGACAGTTGGCCTCGTTGGCATTGATTGATTGAGTGATCAAACTTTATTATGCGAAAGAGTGAGCCCCCTCCGATGGGGGGGGGGGACCCGTCGACGGGAGCGGAGCCTCATTCCCAGGCCCCGTACCGGGCTAGCAACTCTCCCCACGGGCCGCTAGGCTCGCGTGGACGTTTGCGGAAGGGCTGAGCTGAAGGATCTCCCATCGCTCATTAAGGGGAAGGGGGGAAGGGGAGGGTGTGTCGGGTATTGGTGCCTTTGTTCGGTGCACTCTAGGATGACGTGTTTTAACGTTCCTTTGCTAGTGTTGCAAAACGGGCACAGCTCGGAGTATTGGTGCGGATACATCTTGTGTAGTAGTGTTGGGTGGGCCAGAGACCCTGCCCGTATTCCGCGTATTATCGTCTGGTCCCTGCGGGTGAGGGAGTGATGAGGCTCAGGTAGCGTTTGTCTATTTTCCCGGTACATTGTACAGTCTTACACCCGTTACAACGGACCCTCTGAATCCGGAAAAAAACGTCCGCTGTAGCCGAAGTATGCAGTATCCAACCGGAGGGGGGGTATGAGCCCTAAAGTGAGTACTTTGACGATATTGCATATGCATAGTACATACACCTTGTTCTTTCTACACGCCTGCAGCACCTCTGCACAGCGTTCCCGCGAGGGCAAAGAATCGCGTAAACACCGTTTCCAAAGCTTAGCACCGGCACTTGAAAAAGGCCTAGCGCATGCGGTCAAGCGTGTAAAGGCGCACGATGAGCTGAGCAAATAAAGCAAGAATATAGCTAGGCACAATTATTAACCAGCTGTAAAACATCAGGCGTGGCCATCAGCATTAGCTAGACTCTTTTAAATCCCCTCATGACGAGGCAGGTTTGCCCGAAACCGTTTGTCAACAAATCGGATTGCTGCCTGACATTCCCTCAAGGCAGCTTACATTTTTAGCGATTTTAGTCTGGTCATTCAAACAGCTGTAATGAAATAATCTGATGACGGACAGCTGTAAAATTGAAAGTTAGACCAGTTGGACTGCGCACGGTTGCTGGCAGATTGCACACAATGGATGGGGAACAACCCCCCTACTTGAAGCATTTCTTACCCTTTTCACCGAATGGAACGGGAACAATGCATGCGTGGGAATAATAAAACCCGAAATTCACGTAACCAGAGTTTTTATTACATGAAAAGACTGACGAGGGCAGACTCGCCTCTGAGTGCACCACTTCGAGTATTCGATAGCCCTGTTTTCAATCTCACCGAAGTCGTGTTTTATTGGCAGCGGCTTTGTTCTTGACTGTAGAGCGGATCGTCTGCTTAGACAGGCCTGTACTTCTGGCGATGTCGGCAGTTTTTCACCCATGTTCAACAGCGTTAATTACGCTTAATTTATCCAACAGCGAAATCAGCTATCCTGCCGCTCATGCCGCTGGTCGCACAAAAAAAAGCCACTGGCACTGGCTTGGCTTGGCTGTGCCAACGACCTGGCTGCCAGCAATGTTGCCAGACATAAGTTTTCTTGCCAAAATAAACAAAAAAAAGCACATTGAGTGTCGGCCCCACGGAAGTCCGCTATAAATATTCAGTCGAAACAATTTTCGCCTAATAAATAGTCTGTTGTAGCCGATAGTCTGCTCTAGCCGGGTTTGTTATGAGCAGAGTGAACTCCATTTAAAATGCATGGGGACCAGACAAACCAACAGAAATGGTCTGTTGTAAGCGAAAGTCCATTGTTGCCGGATCCGCTGTAACGAGCGTAGACTTTAATGATATCTTTATAGGCAGTGATTGGTGTCAATGAGTCGACCCCCGTTTCCTCCACCTCCCGGCGGGACATGTCTCGGGCGTAATAGTCGGCGATGTTGTTGCCGACCAGGGAGGAGTGCGCGGGGGTCCAAATCAGTTCGACCTCGTTGTCTGGTGTTCTGTGCCATTTGAGGACGTGTGCCACCTCTGAGGAGATCAACCCCCCGCGGTGGTTCGCGTAGGCTTTCTTGCTGTCTGTCATGACGTGCGTCGCCCCGGGTTGGATTAGTGCCAATGCGATCGCCATCTCTTCAGTGTTTGTTGCGTTTCTTGTCCTCGTGGACGCCACGCCGACGAGCCTGTCTCTTGTTGTTACTGCCAAAGCGGCCTTCTCGCTGCCCTTGACCAGGGCGGCGTCGACGTACATGACATTGGGGTTGCCTTCCAAGCGCGTTTCCAAAGCCTTGGCGTGCGCTTTTCTCCTGTCGTCATCCTCCCCCGGCACCATGTTGCGTGGGAGGGGTTTTGTGTTGATCTTGTCTCTCCAATGTTCGGGGACGCGGCCGGACGTTTGCACCGGTTCAGGCCTCTATCCGATCTTTTCCAGTATCCTCCTCCCGTGTTCGGACCTGCTGAGACGCATCCTCTGATTGGAGAGGTGTGCCTCCACGAGCTCGTCCACTGTGTTGTGGACCCCCATCTCGTACAGCCGTTTGGTCGACATGTACGCAGGTAGTCCAAGGGCTTGCTTCGTGGCTTTTCTCAAGATGGCGTCTACCCGCCGCGGTGGCTCAGTGGCTAAGGCGTTGCGCTGCTGAGCACGAGGTCGCGGGTTCGATTCCCGGCCGCGGCGGCCGCTTTTCTGATGGAGGCGAAAAGCAAAAACGCCCGTGTGTACGAGATTTCGGCGCACGTTAAAGATCCCCAGGTGGTCAAAATTAATCCGGAGCCCTCCACTACGGTGCGCCTCATCGCCTGCGTTGCGTCGGCGCGTTAAACCCCACAAGCAAAAAATCAGTCATCAAGATGACGTCTAGTTTTGCCTTCTGTGTTCCGGTTAGGTTAAGGTATGGAGCCGAGTAGGTGGTTCTGGTAACCACGAAGGCCTGAACCAAGCGCAGCGCGTCGTTTTCCTTGATGCCCCGATTCTTTTTTGCTACGCGGCGGAGCATACCGAGGACCTGCTCCGACGTTAGGCATATCTTGTCCACGGCCGCGTCCGCCTTGCCGTCGCTGCGAAGCAACAGCCCCAGGATCCGACACTGTTGAGTGGGTTTGACCTGGATGCCGTCGATCTCGATCTTCAGGCCGCATCTGCTCCTCTTGCCGACGCCCGGCTGGACTACTAAGAGCTCGGACTTTTGGGGGGGCGCAGCTCAGGCCGCACGACTTGGCGTACTCGTGGACCGTCATCGCTGCGCGCTGCAGTGTTTCTTCCATCCACCCCTCCGATCCGACCCTGTTCGTCCAGACCGTGATATCGTCGGCGTAGAAAGCGTGGTCTAACCCTTCAATGCGTTCCAGCAGTTTAGGCAGAGGTAGCAGTGCCAGGTTGCACAGCAGGGGCAATATTACGGATCCCTAGGGTGTTCCACGTTCTCCTAGCGTTATCGGGTCCGTCTTCGCGTTCCTATCGTCAGAATGGCCGCTCTGTCCTCGAGGAAGTTGCGGACGTAGTGGAAAGCTCTGGCGCCACAGCCAGTCCCGTTCAGGTTGCGCAGGTAGCTGGCGTGGGTGACGTTGAGGTCGAGGGCCAGGATGGCTCTAGGGCTCGATCTGGTTGCTTGTTTGATGACGAGTTCGTGCAACTGAACCATGACGTCCTGCGTACTGAGATGTTTGCGGAAACCGAACATGGTCGCCGGCATCTGTCCTGTTTCCTCGAGGTGTGTCTGCAGCCTGTGCAACACCATCCTCTCCATGACCTTGCCCACGCAGGACGTCAGCAATATGGGTCGCAGGTTCTCGGTTGACGGTGGTTTCCCTGGCTTCGGGATGAAGCGGACCTTGGCCGTCTTCTATTCTTGCGGTAGTCGCGACGTTTCCCACGCCTCGTTGATGTGTTGCAGTAGCTCGTTGGCCGTTCTGCCGCACATGTTGAAAAGCAGCTTATAGGTAATGTTGTCCGCCCCGGGCGTGCTTTTCCTGTTTTTTTTGTTGATGGCGGCCCATAGCTCTGAGATTGTGAAGGGTCTGTTCAGTCCGTGTCCGATTAGATTTGTTGCGTTGTTTCGGCTTCATCTTTCTGGTTGGTGTCTAATCGTCCCCTTCTCTTGGCAATTGTTTCCTTCAGCCGTTCTGCTCATTCCTTCTTTCATGTTTCGTATAAAACATTAAAAAAATTGGATTTGAGAAAACAAGGCACAAAGTTTGGAAACACAGAGGAAAATGGCCATTTAGCCAACTTCAATTGGCAACAGCTTTGTGAATACTTATACAGCTACAAGACTTTGCAGGTACATTTTTTGGGACCTGTAGACTTCAAATAAAATTAATACAGAAAATTGATTCTTTGGCAAATTTTCGGTCCTCACGACCAGTGACCACCCTTAAGTTGGGTGATGAAAGGTATCAACATTGCTGAAATTGCAGTATGTGGAAAGCATGCATCTCGGGTAGGGGGAAGAGGAGATGAATGGGAGTGATAGGGGGGCAGTGAGTTCAAAGTCGCCTTGCATGCACATCGTTCGCCATGACTCCTTACGTGGGGTTGCAAAGTGGTCTGGATTACCATTACAACAATATTTGCAACATTCAAAATTGAATAATTCTTGAGGAACAGCATTTCCTAGTTTGAATTTTTTAAAGTCAATTTAAGTTGTCTTTGCCATCTAGTGCCAATACAGATTGGCTGTGCTGTAAAAGAAAAAATTGGCTGGCCTGAAGGGCACAAGTATTGAATGGAAATGTTAAAGGGACACTGAACGCAACCAGCAAGTTGGTTTCAAATGAAAGTCCGACCTTCCCATAGCCATTTTAGGGTTCATTCGGTGCCAAATGATGCCTTGATTGCTGAGAAATCTCTGATCAAACAACACATTTTCCTTTCTCATTTACCTCGCAGCGGTTACATGAACCAAACTACAGCTGCAGTTTGTGTCACAATAAACTGGAAGCAAGCAAGGCAGCGGGGATGTATAGCAGTATAGAAGCAACCAAATACAACGCTACCACGTACCAAGTTGTTTGGTCAGCTTTGGTCAAATCAGTCATCCTTTCCCTAACTCCTTCGTCCTTTGCTGCTCTGGACCACTGAGCAAAACATTTCTTCGCGAGACCTGTGGTCAGTATTGATTCTCTGTTGAAGAAAAGCTTTTTAGGCCACGTGAATGTTGGTGTCGAACCAACTGCTTGTGCGCAACCCTCGCACTGCAGTACCGCCACAAACATGGATGAGTGGCACCATCCAACAGCAGCCAAGGAAGATGTTGCATACGCCAGACATTGCACACACTTGAAAATACTGACTTTAGCCAAAATAACCATTCCTGTGCTTTTTTAATGCAGCGAAAGCATACAGAGGGTCATTATAAATGTGGCTATGCACACAGTACTGTACAAGGGTCACACAATTGTCTGGCAGGGTATTGCACCACCGTAACTGAAATTAACTTCCTGGCATTTGGGGTTGCCCCATAGACTATCATCTGTCAGCTGGGCTCCCATGATTGTTTCTAGCTTTCTTTTTGTTCTTCGACATTCAAACATGAGACCACCAAAACTTCCAGTTAAGTTTATAAACTTGTGAAGGAGTGTTGTTTGTGAAGTTTTCGCTGTTCTCTTTCTTATTTTAGAAGAGGCACACATAAGAGCGGTATATTCGTATTCTTGGTGAGCTAATTCTATCGATCTAGTGCAACTTGTATTTTGTCTTCAGTGTCTCTTTAAGGTTGGAGTTATGCAAAGAAACGTATATCAAGCTTTCATTCTTCAAAAAGCGTATATCAAGATTCGATTGAATAAGCACTCTTAACTTGCTAAACCCTGCGAAGGCCAGCCACCATTTGCAATGCCAGAATTAAACGAACGTTGAGTTTCCGGTTAATGCACTACGTTAGCGAACTATGTGGCCATGTTTGGCTGACTGGTTTGTGAGGGCATCGGACTATGAGGAAAATCTGCTTGAGAGCTATCAGCTGCGATGTTGCAAAGCAATGGCGGGCTCATTGATTTGTGATGTCGCAAACATCGCGTGACATCTGTGATTAACAAGTGAGAATGCACCTTTAGACAAAACACCTAAAACTCTTGACAAGATATAAAACTAACTGAAAGTCAAGTTCACCAATCTACCTTTGATCACACAACAGTCACTGGTGGTCACAGGCCACTGCAGGGCCTAGTCAAGTCACCTTTATTTGGTATCAACAACAACAACAACACAGATACCAGGGGCACAGACAAAAAGCCAGAGAAAGAAGGCTTGACGGGGTCTGTGCCCCTTTACAAAGAAGACCCCTTGATGAGGTGCCTAAGTGGTGGCAAGGACTGCTTACTAGAAGTGCAGAAGTAGGATATCGCAGTCCAGTGCTACCAAGGTGCCAAGGAAAAGGACGCACCATGTCAGATGCTGTGTCAAGAGCATTCTTGAAAGACACTGAGTAGGGGTCATGAGAAGATGTCACCAATGTTGTGCATCAAACACTAACCCCTTGAGTCACAAAATGACAGACTGCACATCAAGTCCCACAGCATACCTCTAGGATGAATTTTTAGTTGAGGACAGTCGTGGTGCACAAAGGTTCAGAGCAATGGCACACGTGGGATTCCGTTTCGGTGAGGGAGGGGAGGCATGAAAAGTGTTAAGAGTAGTGAAGCTGCCAAAAAACTACACAAAAACAAAAGGTCTGTATAAAGAATCAACACATTAAAAATAAAAGCCTTTGGTACGCCGTGGGTATACAGTGTAGACCATTTATAATGTAACCGCCGGATATAACGCAGGTTTTTGTGACCACCAGTTCACCTCCCATAGAACTCAATGCATAAGCATACCGCTTAGAATTCGGTTGGCCGAAGCACAATACCGTTTATAGTACGGCTTTCTGGCGGGTCTGCTGATCGACCGGCGCAGCTGGGGCATCGTTTTAGGGTAGCAAACGAAAAAATAGAGGATGAAAGTGGCCATCTAACGCAGCGCGCACCCCATGCTTTCCTCTAACTTCGACACACAAGAAAAGAATAGGCACCCTTTAGTTCGCGCGTACGTGATAACCACAACTGACCTTGCTTGACGCACTTCGGAAGATAGCGACCCCCGTCTCCATTCGCGCGCGGCAAGTTGTTTCTATAAAGCGTGAACTCCATAGCCCGTTTTAGCACACAATTTGTGCACGTCGGCGTTGCACATGTGTTTTTTTTCACGTTCGTGTCGACAATTTTGCGCTCGCGGTGGCTTCTTCGCGTGGCAGTGGGAGGAGCCTGACGATTTGCACCAATGGGGAGACTCGCACCTAATGGCGGCAGATCCGAAACACTCTGACCAGCTGTCTGGCCACGCCAGAGATATTGAGGCCTACCACCGCGTTGTAAGGCCAGGGCCGACATTGTGTTGCCGCCTCTTACCACGCCACACACCATGCCAGTTGTAACTGGGCTGGCGTCGCCATGCCTGCTGGTGTCGCCGTGCCTGCGACGCCAGTCCAAGATTTTCACCACCAGTACGCTGTGCTGATAAGCAGCCGCCTTTGGCATCGTGAACACAAAGTGGGGTAAAGAAAAAAAATCCCGCTGGCGTTCTTATCACATTCCGCGGCATCTGTTCATAGACTCTAAAAACGCAGCCACGATCCTCCAAAACACAGACACAACGGAAGTTAAAGCCGTGCTCGCTGTTTGTAAGACCGCGTTTGCAATGTGCAGGAGTGAGACAGCTGCGGCACTTTTAATACAAACCTGCTTTCCTGCACCAGGCTGCTCCAAAAGCTCGAAAATTGGAAAAATTGCGCCAAACTGCTCCAAAACAGTCTGAGAGCCAAGGATTTTAACGCTCCCGCCAGTTTCAGTGGGGAAAAATGCTTACTGAAGGCATAATTTTCCAGCACCCCCAAGGTAATCCTGTTTGTAAAGGTTTAATTGATTGACCATTCAATAAAAAAAACGCATAAAATTGTCCCGAAGATAGTTTTTTCGAAGGTCACCATGTTGGGTTGCACATGTTATATTCTGTGAGTTTTTTGAAAGTTTTCCCATGGGAAACAATTGCAAAGTCCTGTAGAAAAAATACGTATTACTGGTGAAAATTGATGAAAAGACGGCAATTTTCGGAGCGCCGTATCTCCAGAACGACATTACTGGGCGCTGCCATCTTGGTGTGGTGAATATTGGAAAACATGGCCGCCGGGCGAAGCAGCCGAAGCAGTTGCTCATTGTTCAGGCAGAGTGCTCTGTGCCGATTTCTACTGTGGTTTTGGTTATGGGGGTGGCTGGGTTTTCATTTAGTCGTTTGATCTGTTGAGGGAAGTTGCGTGACTCGAACGGGAGTTCATCAAAAACAACGTGGGGCCCGTGAATTCGCCGTGTTTCGGCCTCGAGTGAGAGGCGCGGTGCGTGCTTGAAGTGAAATTTCAGACTCATTGCGATGTTATAATAAAACGCTGAGTTATTGCTGCCTTTGACAGCAAGCTTGCGAGTGGCGGAAATGGGACGATCGACACTGCAGAAGTGGCGCGGCGCAGGTTACATCGCCGCAAAATGTTCAAACAGTGGTTGATAACGGGACGGGCTATTATTGCACACTAGTAATAATGGTTTATCTATCTGAAGTGAAATTTAATGCCAAGAGGGAGCTGGCTAAGCATACCAACGTTATTAGAATTGCGGTCGTAGTGAATGCGCACCATGGGGATTGAAATGGGAGGGCTGGTGGGGTGCGAAGATTGTCACCTCGCTTTGCGCAACTTTTGCCATGCCTCTACAATTGTGTGTAAAGCTGAGTCTGGGATTACAAAAATAATAATTTCAGCGTTCACATGATAATGAATGCCTTACGATTGCTTAGTTTTTCGATTCGATGTTTTCAACGGCACTCCATGCTATCTATGCATAGAGCCCAAGAATTTATAAATGGCTTGTAAAAAGATAGTACAGTTCGTGCCTTGTGAAACTCTAATAGGAAAAACTCTATTGAAAGGCTGTTTCAGAGTTATGTACGTTCAAAATCCATTAAAAAGTGCACTCCCTCGAGTAGCCAAAGATTTCATTTTTAGGCTCCTAAGGTGACATAGGGAATGTCTGCTCCAAATCAAGGTTCTTCTGCTCCAAAATCGAGATTTCGCTGCTCCAAAAACTGCTCCCAAATCTGATTCAGCTGTCTCACCCCTGAATGTGTAAGACCCTGCAGCAGCGGCTTATGTGGAAAAAAAATACGATATAAAGACCAGGCCTTTGCTTTTAAGTGCCGCGCGTTTGAGTGATGATAAATATAGGACGACTTGAGAGGTAGGTTGTGGTGTGGTTGGATTCACGCATGTTTTCGTTACAGTGTGTTACCGATTGTAGTGCAGATTTTTGCAGCTCCCGCAGCATACGTTATAAGCGGTCTACACTGTACATACTCTATACGGCCTTCTGATTGTTTTGTATGTGTTCATTTTTATTCAGGAGCGTTAGAAAATGGCTAATTTCATGGTGAGAGCAGGCATTAGATACACATAAGCGTAGGGTGTAGATAGCAACCGAAAAAATTATCAGCCCTCTATGTTATGACAGGCAGAGTTTGTGGCCTTGTCCATTTCCGCCCTTGCAGCTCAAAAATCAAAGACCCTCCCCTGCGTAAGTCAGTGGTTTAAAATACTACGTTTGTTTTGTTCAGAACACCAAGTTATTTTGTTCTCTAAAAGGACTACATTTGTTTTGTTTGCACATTTGCCTTATGCCAATCCCGCTAAATGTAGCAGTCGTTTTTTGTATAGGTTACCTCAGTGTTGCCAACACCAGCTATTTCTCTTTATTTTATTATTTACAACGTAAACGTAAACAGTCTCCCGTCGATCAGCGATTATGAAATTGCCGCCTTTGCTTTCTGGCGCACGCCCTATCTCGCCGTCGTATGTGCGTGCCCTACTCCAGTAATGCACGTTGAAGTCGGTGACGCCGAAGTGCCTGCCTGCGGCACGGTTGCCGTGTTCGATCGCGTACTCTTTCGCTTTCAATTTGAAAGCGGCAGTGTAGCTGGCGTTCCTCCCCATGGCGAAGCGGCACCAAGCACAAAACAATTAGATCAAAAAGTTCTCAAAACGGCAGCGAGCTATCCACCACTGACGCGAGTGACTCACTGACTGCTGCCGCTCAACGGCGGGACCACGACGGCGACACGACGACACGACAGCGGGCTGCGCGAACTGCGTCTAGTTGCGCGCACGCGAAACATGCGCGAAACCAGCTCAAGGACAGTGTGAGTAGCGTGTTAGGGCGCCTGTTAGGGAGTAGCCATACAGGTTGTTAGGGCGCCTGGATGGCCTTGGATACACAGCACTCTCCGGCGAACGGAGAGGTGGCGGTGAAGGGCGCGCGTTGGAGAGCGCGTGCACCATGCGGGTTTCGCGAGCAGGCAACTTTCGCCGCTGCAAAGTTGGGGGTGCGAGGATTATGCGAGGAACCAAAAAATCCAAGTTTTGGTGGCTCACATTAGGGGTGCGAGGATTACGCGAGTAAATACGGTACAGCCCCATCAAAGCAAGATTTTTCTGCGATTGAAACATACATCTAACTGGAATTCATTCCATTGTGGTGCATTCACGTTTAGTCAGTCTAGTAATATTTTGGTGGAATATCTTTCTAGAGATTGAATTGATATGTTTTCTTGACTGAGGTCTTACTGCACAAGCAGTTAATAGCGTTTTTCTCAGTTCACAGCACTTTCTTATTACGTTCCTGTCTTCAGTTGCAAATTACAAAGGACTGCAAGTAAAATAAATTCCTATTGTGACAAAGTGTTTTATATTCTTGCAAATATCCTCTAATATTCAGTTCAAAATCTCTCTGGTACCTGGCACTCTAGGAAATTGTCATAATCTGGAAAATTACCCTCTAATATTTAGTGCAAAATCTCTCTGGTACCTGGCACTCTGGGAAATTGTCATTTCATGGTTGCTGTATTCATCTCGAGTAGAGCTGCTTCAAAAAGGGCTGTATGCCAACCGTTGCCGCCACATCTAAGTATTCTACCAACTGCTACAAATATTGCAGGTGTTATTTACTACC
>NW_027526203.1:189504644-189676213 GCF_048455015.1 Haemaphysalis longicornis | reverse complement strand
TTCCGGTACAAGCCACGTCGATGTTTAAGCCTTATACACGAATTTCCTGCAGGTTGTGCTTGACATGAGAAATGCCTTAATGTGGTCTCTTCTTCTTCTTCTTCCTCCTGTAATGTAAGGTTCGGACGTGCCATCCCACACCCTTTTTCTAACGCTTTGTTTCCATTCCTTTTCCGTGCCTCTAGATCTGCATGTGTGCTTGTTGTGCCGCCGCCTTAACACGGGCAATGGGGCGAGGCTTTCTGCAGGTGGCTTTAATGCAGCAGTAAAAGAATTGGAGCGGAAAAAATGAAACTCGGCCAAAGTTTGTGGCTTTTTGGTCATAAAGCTGCATGCACACGAAACAATTGCGCAAGTCAATATTTGTCTCTGTCTGTGATAACCAGAGCAAACGTTATGCAGGTTCTTGCGATTGCTGTGTGTATATTGGAAGTAAAAAGAAAAGTCCGTGCGTGAAAGGTGAAAATAAATATTTTTCGTGCTCGGCAAATGTGGTTTGTCTAGTGTCTCATGGCTGATGATTGTGAAGCTTAGAAATTCACGTAGTACTGAGGTCAAATACTTGCCACAGCAGCGTGGACACTATGGCACTGCACTCTTGGGCTCAAAATTACAGGTTCTGACCCCCGACTGCCGAGGTGGTCATTGCAGGAAAGGCGAATGACGGCAAAGTCTATCATGTGAAATTTTGGTGCGTTTAAGGCCTTCGGTAGTCTAAATTTGAGGTTGTTTTTTTGTTTGTTTGTTTTAACTGAATTCAATTGTGGCATTTAGAGATTTACACTGTTTGAAGTCGCAACATACAGCCTGGTAGCTTTCTTGTGTTTAAAGCATAATGTGGTGATTTTCCGTCACCATATCATGCTTAACTTGCATTATGTCGTGTTGTACTGCTGCTGTGTTCGTGAAGACTACTACTACGAGGTGCACTTGGAGCACTTTTCAGGGCATGTGATTTTCAACTGACATACTACTCTCATGAGCATTACGGTGTTTGTGTGTTTGGCTTTTAATTCTAGTCTTCAGAGTAAAACCACCTACAAAGCATGCCATATTGTAGCAGACATTGACAGATGGTAGCTCATCTAAAGCAGCACGTTGGTCTGAGTTTTATATTCTTTACCAAATTAAATTTCCTATTCCAAGAAGTGAAATGTTCGTGGGCTTCCTGACAAGGTCATTTTGACATGATGCAGGTAAACAAAGTGGATATTTGGGCTGGTTGGTACTTGCAGAAACAGCACATGGACAGGACAGAGAGAGGACACCAGGATGAAGTGCTGGTCCTTTCTTGGTCCTTTCTAGTCCAGGTGTCCTTTCTTGGTCCTTTCTGGTCCAGGTGTCCTTTCTTTGTCCTGTGCGCGTGCCAGTTCCGCAGGTTTGAAATGGTTCAGGTGTCTGCCTTGTGCACATAGGTACATACTGCAAATATGGAAAGAAATTGCTAATTTGTGGTGCATAGTTTCTCTTACGAAATTTTATTTACTCCAAGTGTAAACTGCAGCCTCCATGCAATGTATATAGAAGCTTTTTCAGTGTATGAAAAAAAAAAAAAACGACTTCCCATAAACTGTTTGTGCAAAAAATTATGGGGGATGCTGAGGACTTTCTAAGAATGTGAAGGCAAAAGCCTAGTTGGACCTTCTGCTGATCTGCTCTTAAACTGTGAACTGTGTTTGAACTGTGGGGTCGCATCCATCGCCACTTGGAACAGCCCCCTGGACAATACCCTTTGAAGCTTGTTCCTCTTTATAGCCATTCCCAGGAACATCCTAAGCTTGTTCCGCCCCCTAGCCCTAGCCATCGCCAGGAGCAGCCTGCTTGCTTCCGTCGGTGCCTTCACCTTTCATGGTGGCTCATATTGCAAGTGCGGCTGCAGCCTACCTTCCTTTGGTCCAACTGTTTCCCTTTCCTGACACGTGATCCCTGGCTTGCGAGACTTTAACCTTTTTGGACCACCTATTTTCTGTACCTCGGCATTGCGTGTGCTTGAAACAGAGATTTAAGGCTCTCGTTTTCAAAAGTCAACATTTAAAAACTGAATTGTTTTCAAACAGTGGGATTGAAATGCCCACAGGGCCATAATACTAGTAGTCAAGTGGGTGGGAGGTACTGAGCTACAATGATCTTGAAATTGCACCTGCGTGCAGATTGCAATTGGCATGCCAGCAGTGTTGACATCACGGGGCACTTGCTCCTGTTGGCTGTTGGCACCGTTTTGCAGTGTGGCTAGCACTACCTTGTAATCACATTAACCATCTCCAAATTGTCCAAGAGTCACTGCACACACACATCCACAAATGCAGCACTCAAATCGCTGACATTGAGAGACTAGAAACAAGCTCGGTTTCTGCATTTCCTACATAATGCGGCAGACCATCGCCACATCGTACTCACTTGCCACGTGCATTTTCGTCTTTTTGTGTGCCCATGCATGCAGATGGCACAACTGCTGGCCTCTGCTTACTCGACAGGCTCAGTACCTATAAATGGAAACCTGTGATGATAGCTCAGTTGTCCAGACTGTGTTTTGAGAGTTCCGTGCCGGTCAGAGATGCCTTTTACTGCAGTATGTGATGTGTGCCCGGTAATGAAAAATCTGTATGCATGTATATACAGTCTTTATCACAAGCTTCATGTCCATACCAAAAGTTTCTCGACCACTACGAATTCAAACCAAAAGCCTGACGTTCAAGTGTAACTGAGTTGTTTTATGACAGTAAGGAAGAAGGGTGCCTTCGCCAGCTTTCTGCTATAAAACACTCTAGTCTCACTTGAAAGGTAAGCTTATATTTTGAATTCTTCATGGCCTATTACCTTTTGTTATGGCCTAGGAATTTTCAACAAAGACTACATATGTCACAAAATTCCTCCGCCACAACCCTATCGATTCATTGCACACGTTGGCAAAGGTATACCAACGGAGGCCAGAAAGCACTCAAGACTGTTGAGGAGTAATGAACTCGTACTGCTAGTGAACATGACACTGTTTACACAAACGAATGTTTGCGTAAACATTCTCGTTTCATGTACAGGGCTGTCCACTTTAGGTGCGAACACGGCGCAGCTTGGCCGCGCTCCGCGGAGCGCCAGCGCACAGGTAGCGGCCACACATCGAAGCTGAGCGGCACAGGTGCGTAGGGGCTTGGAGGTGGGGCTTCGCGTCGTCTGCTAGCGCGGGAGCGCGCCGTGCTTGCTTTGCTGTGAAGCACGCCTAACTCTCAGCATGCCTCTTAGCACGCCACGACCGCGTTGCAGGAAAGCGTACTTCTCTCCCTGCACCGCGTTGTGTATTTTCTGCGTACGACAACTGAGCGCTTCCACTGCTCAGTTTCACGGTCCCAGTTAAATGCATGTATTGTTGAAGGCATTTCACTACTGGTTTGGCTGGGGTTATAGGGTTTAACACCACAAAACGACTCCTGCTACGAAGGCGCTGTAGACAAGGGCTCTGGATAACCACCCAAGGAACTTTACCGTGCACTGATACCGCGTAGCAAACGCGCGTTCTTCCATTTCGCCTCTTTTGAAAGGCGGCATCTGCTACTGGGATCGAATAGGGGCCTCCCGGCTCAGTATACCCAAGCACCCTAACCACTGAGCCACCGTGATGGCCCAGGTCAGTTCCTGGCGGGATTCTCATGACTTCAGCGCACCCTGAAAGTAAAGAGGGTCAAGGAACAAAGCTTTACTTTCTGCGTGTGCTCTCTAAAGCAGGACGCCGTATGACCGGATATGCCATCCGGCCCGCTTTTTTAACCGCGGAGCTGTTGTTACTGGCCGTAAGTTCGCCGTTGCAGGAAAAAAAAAAAAACGAGAAAATTTCGAGCGCCCGTGGGTGCGCGCCTTGTGGTGACTGCCGAGCGTCTCCGGCACACGCAGTGAATTTAGCGAAAATAAAAAACTGGCAAAAACATCGAGGGCCGAGAAAATGCCGAGCGCTCGTGAGCGCGTGCTTCGCAGAGACCGCCGAGTACCCGGCTGGCGCAGTAGCTTTAGCAAAAAAAGAAAAAAAACCTCCAGCTATGTCGTCAAACCCTACCGCGCGTGTAAAAACTCCAGCAATAATGATGAAGATCTAATGCTATAATTGACAAGACACCCTGCCTGGGAGATACCACCACGGCCGCCACATCCTCTGGAAGCCTTTATGGGTAATTGGAGACATGGCTACGAGTGTGCCAGTCCTTCCTGATACGACCTGCAGATCCCGCCACCGCTGCCTTGAGTCGATGACGAAGAGATGGTCGAAGGAAACAATGCTGATGATGATTTTCCATCCACCACTCACCGCGAAGAAGACAATGACCTCTTTGGTGCATATGATGACAATTACTGGCATCGAAACTATGCAAATTAGAAATGATATTCAAACTTAACTGTGTCCGGCAATGCTCACCAACAACAGCTTCGCTATTGAAGTCTTGTGCGTGAGTGCAAGCTTCCCTAAATTTTTTTGATCGGAGTGTCGCATGCTAAGTCTAGCTCCAAGAGGCTCGCGGATTGCTCAATGCGACTTCGAATGTGATCAACAAACTCATGGAAATCGACAACAAATATCGTAAATATGAAAAGAAATCGGAGTATGTCCAGCCCACAATGCAGGTGCTTGTTTAAATGTAAGGCATTGCTGGCATTATTAAGGACATTGCAAACGTATTGAACATTTAGGTGATTTTTCAGTTCGTGGCATTTGGCTAGGCAATGTGTGAGGGGATGGTAAAGAAAAGCATGCAGAAGTTGTGGTACTGAAGAACGGAGAAGCTGTTCCACAATTGTGCAGCATGGAACTGCTGACCACAGCTTTATTACTCACGTAGGCCCATTGTGAGGAAGTGCGCGTTGTACCAGAAAGGAGGATACGCAGCAGGTGACAGAAAAGGGAAGGGCCGCTGTCTCCTAATAACTAGCCAGGTAGGCAGCGCAACCAATGGTATACGCATTAAAATGTAGCAGACTAGAGCGGGACCAGTCCAGGACTCGACTGGAGGGTAGGACATTGTGCTGGGTGCGTGAAACGCTGGCTGGGTGACTGCATGAACCATCTCGATGATGCGCGATATTCATATATAGGAAAAAAGCCAACACACATCGATACCGAAGTTGCGAGATCGAAACTCAGTCGCTGTGACCAAAATTCCGCGGAGGCAAAATGCCCAGACACCCATGTGCTGTGTAATACCAGTGCATATTAAATAAATCCTGGGGGCCGAAATTAGACGCAGCCCTCCTCTACAGCATCCCTCCTTAACGAAACCAAGCCAGTTCTGTAATGTTTGCAACAATACATGCATTAAACTGGGAAAGCGCGCCTGAAAACAGAAAGCGCTCAGTTGTCATACGCCGAAAATAAACAACGCGGCGCACTTTCCCACAACACGGTCGCGGCGCGCTAAGAAGCTACAAGCATGCCGAGAGTTAGGCGTGCTACACAGCAAAGCAAGCACGGCGCGCTTCCCTGCTAGCAGACGACACAAAGCAACCCCTCCAAGCGCCTATGCGCCTGCGCCGCTTAGCTTCGATGCACGGCCGCTGCCTGTGCGTTGGCGCTCCGCGGAGCGCGGCTACGCTGTGCCGTGTTGACACCTAAAGTGAACGGCCCTGTGTGTCCTTGTGTGTGTCCTTCTTGCTTATGGCTTAAACTGAGTTGTAGTCTAGCATGTGTTGCATCCTTTCTTTTTTTCGTCCAGTGTCACATTTGCTAGCAGTATCAGTTCATTGGTTAGTAACCGATTCTCCCAACTTTACGCTTTAATTGTAGAGAAACTTTGCTGCTGCTCAAGCTCCTGATGAATCTCCCTTAATCTGCTGCTGTACAGTGCGTGTCAGGCTTGTCTAGGGCTAGCGAGCGCGCGGCTCCAGAGCATGCTGGCCAGTGATGTAGCCAAAAATATTTTTCATGGGGTGTTGTACAGCTCCAGGAAAAGCATAAAACCAAAAGAGCCTGGGGCCAAACACTATCTCAGTCATTTTTTGTTTTTACCTTAGTAATTTTTATTTTAGTTTTTACATTTTAGTATGTCAAGCTGTGTGTAAATAGTATGGGAGAAGAAAGGCCACAAAGAGGAGGGGGCTGCAGCGCTGAGAAACTTTCGGGGGGTGTTCTGACATTGAAGGGTGTTCTGACATTGAAACACCCCCCTGGCTGCATCCCTGATGCTGGCAACATCTGCTCGTGGCTGCTGGTTTGGGCCATTGCCCATCAAGTGCCCATTGTGCGCTCTCAAGATAAGGGCATTGTTCGACACGGTTTATTATCACCGCAGGCAGCTACCTAAGCGCAACAAAATGACTCTCGCTAATATTCTGAATCTCATGCGCAGCAAATGAAAAGCACTGCATCAAAAATGGTATGTAGCACTTTACATTAAACTTTTCGTGTGATTACCTAACTGCCTGTGGTGATATTTTGCTGCATCAAACAAGCTTATCTCCCCTGTCACCTCTTACAGATGCCACTCCAGAAGAAAAGCGCCCCTTGTGGGTGGTGGCATCTGCTAATTAGACAGGCCCATCCGAAGCTATGACCGCCCGCGCCTGTCCGATGGCCAGCTATCTCTGACCCAGCAGTCGCCAACAGATGTCGCCAGCATGCTCCGGAGCCACACACCAGGTTGCCCTAGAGAAGCCTGATTTGCACTGTACATGTTCTTGCGGAGTGGGATTGTATATTGGAATATGATTTACACCTGGCTCGAAGCAAAAAATTTTCAGCAAAGTTACTGCCAAACTGCACATCATTACTGCCATCACTGTGATGTCATCCTCACTAATACGAAGGTGTGGAGCGTTGAGCAGGACCGAGATCCCACTTATTCAACGTGCCGCAGCGGCAGTTATGCTTTTCTTAACTAGTAACATCGCGAAAAAACAAGGGGCATAAGTGCATAATCTTTCTCCTGACAGGAGGTAAGGTAGGTTGCAGGGTGGGATGATGCACCATTGTTCCTCTCGACCAATGATCTCCTTGTCCTCAAGAGGCAAGAGTGACGTGTACTCTACTTTCCACACCAGCATGGAGCAAATTGAGGAGTAGCGTGCGTGTAGGTGTGTGTGTTTAAAATGTTTATGGATGCACCTGTCATCTGACACTTGTGTTCTGAACAATACCTTCGAATTTTTTTGTTGTAGAATGTGATGCATGCCTGACTAAAGGTAAAAATTTGTCCATACATATGTCACAAAGCCCCTTGATCTTGACTTTCTTCAAGCAAGTTTTATGGAGGTATTTAATATAAGACCCTACGACCTTCATATTAACATATAAAACATCCTGTATTGCCCCTATAAAATCTCTTCTCAGCAATGCACTTTTGTAAAGTAGTGAAACCGACTTTAAAGAGGCTTGTATACATGGGGGGTGGCCCGAAACAACCTATCCCTATTTCAATAGTGTTGCTAGGGATTGGGCGAGTTGGTTCATGATCACTGGAAAACTTTCAGCTGGAACGTAAGGAAACGAAGGATGGTCAAGAGAAACATGGACACAATGCTGACTAACAAGTGAAATTTACTAAAGCACACATATATCACAATAACATTGCGCAACTTTGTGATAATTTGGCACAATCAGTCCACGGGATAACCCCGGAACACGTCCTTTTCTTTATCGCTTAATATGATGGAAGCGGTGCTAACGCACGTGTTGCCCTTCTTATCGAGAGCAAGTGCTTCAATAATTTCTCGCCATACGATTGTGTTTCCAACCGATAATGTCGATTTCGTCAAAGCGTGCGGTGCATGTACGATATCGCAGCAATGGAATGAAGGTGGCCAATGGCATTGTCTTGAGTGATGTGGCATGTTCCCAAGCCCTGTCATTTATGCACCTGCCGGTTTGTCCAATGTAAACATTTCCACATGATAATGGGATGCTATTAATGACTTCGCTGTTGCAATCCACATACCTGATGCGATGGTTCTTTTCACATTTCTCGCCTTTGGGTTGGTTGTTCACTCGTCGGCATATTTGAGACACCTGGCGTGGAACACACAAAATGGAATACTGCAGTGGTTCCCTGCGTGCATGGATACTGCAGTGGTTCCCAACGTGCATGGCTCATGCACAACCTTAAGAAGATTACAGCCAGACAGGGTGTTTTCGTTGCATGCAGTGTACCCAACAAGGCCTATCAAATGTGCCGACGAGTAAACGACCAACCCAGAGGCGACAAATGTGACAAGAACCATCGCACCAGGTATGCGGATTGCAACAGCGAAGCCATTTATAGCATCACATTATCATGTGGAAAAGTTGACATTGGACAAACTGCCAACTGCATAAATGACAGGGCGGAGGAACCCGCTGCATCACTCAAGACAGCGCCATCGGCCACCTTCCGTTCCATTGCCGCAATCGTACGTGCACCGCACGCGTCAACGAAATCGACATTATCGGATGGAAACACAATCGCTTGGCACGAGAAATTATTGAAGCGCTTGCTATCGACAAGAAGGGCAACACGTGCATTAGCACCGCTTCCGTCACATTAACTGATGAAGGAAAGGACATCGTCTGGGGTTATCCCATGCCTGATTGTGCCAAATTTTCACCAAGTTGTGTATGTAATGTTTTTGTGTATACGTATCTGTGTGCTTTCTTCAGTAAATTTCAGTTGTTAGTCAGCATTGTGTCCAGTGGCGTAACTAGATAGGATGGCGCCCATGGCAAATATAGTTTTGTGCCCCTCATGATAATAATGATAGTGATTATTATTATTATTATTATTATTATTATTATTATTATTATTATTATTATTATTATTATTCTGTTCGGAAGTTTCAACTTTCAAAGTTGAAACTTCCGAACATTTTGTTATAAAACCTTCGTTTTATGCGTATAACGTATCTCTGTCATGTTCAGTGAGTATTTCCTGTTTTTCACGTGCCTTCAACATTTCGCTGTCCGAGTGTCATGGCTTGCAACGCTAGGTCTCCTGTTTCTTTTCTTTTTTTTTTTGCTGTTTTGCTTTCTGAGATTACTGTAACTATCTTTACTTTATTGTTTCTTTCATGCATACGGTTTTGTGTGTTGTGCTGTCTTGATTTTAGTTTGTTTTTATGTATGTTTTGTATATGGTGTACCAGTACCAAGACCCTAGGGTTGTTCCTGGGCACCGAAAATAAAGGTTGATTGATTGATTGATTGATCATCATCATCGTCCTCATGATGATGATGATGATTTCTATTGGTTTCCCCTTTGTATCGGGGTGATGACATGTCATCTTACCAAAAAGGACTAATATACCTATGTTTTACACTTTTGGTTCAATACTAGCGCTGCTTAGGGCAGGCACTAAAGCTTATTAGGCCCGAAATACTTTCTTTTCCCTGTTACAGGTGGTAACTGTCCTAGGCAATATTCCCCTCTCTGCTTTTCGTCCACCAGCATTCTAATCTTCTTTTCGTCCCCTCGACAGCCTTGAAGTTAACTTCCTCTCTGATACCCTTAAATCCTAGGGCTTCTGAAAGCCCAATATTCCCTTCATGTAGATTTGGATGGATACCCTCACATTCTAACACGATGTGCCGCATATCTATGTTGAAAAAAGGCCATCTGGCGGTTTTGGGAAAGTGAATGAGTGATTTATTGATTGATTGTTCGCTACAAAGGACTATAGCCGTCTTAGCATATGTATACATCGTTCCATACACCAGGGGCCGAATTCTCTAAAACGACGGGGCGTCGCTTTGAAACGATGGGGTAGCACCATGCAAATGCATGTGTTGTGGGGTTGGGGCCGTCGCTTTGGGGTTCCCTGCAGGTGCGTGAGCCGCAGAAAAGCGCTGTGGCAAGGGCGCAAAGCGACAAGTGAAACGACGGGGGGGCAGTGGGTGTCGCTTCGCGCCCTAGCCACAGCGCTTTTCTGCGGCTCACGCACCTGCAGGGAACCCCAAAGCGACGGCCCCAACCCCACAACACATGCATTTGCATGGCTCTACCCCGTCGTTTCAAAGCGACGCCCCGTCGTTTTAGAGAATCCGGCCCCAGAAGTCCACAAGGTTCAAAAGAAAAGTGATAGAAGAAATGGACCTTGTCAGTCAGTGGTTCTTGTCTCGTTTGACGTGAAATAGGACCATGCTCAAAATTATTCATTGCAAACTTTATATGTGCTACTATGCCCACATTGTTATATTAATGCTAATGATGCGTTAAAAACTCATCTGGGCAATCCCTGTAGTCTCCTCGTCGCATATGACGGCCGCTTGTGACCCCAGTGCTGATGTTCATCGTCAGAAAGTTGCCAAGAAAAACTCGTTCTTTGTGTTTTAAACGCTTTATTCACGTGATTTTGTTTGTAATAACACAAATATGAAAGTACTATACACTAAGGCACTCTGTAAAATCTGTAGCAGCACATTTCGTGCTTTCGATGAAACAGACTGTTCTATAATATCATCAAAGTTCGTTTTTTCGTTTTCTACTCTTCCCATGGTCGGCCTAGAGAGTTCAGAAATTCTGCCCAGGCCCATTGTGGCCCGCAAATAGGCAAGTGTCAATTTCAGCTTGCTGCAGGACCTCTCGCAGCCAGGGAGGAAAAATGCTATGCTATATCTGAATGAAGACGCCACGGTTGGGAAATACGCTTTATACCATACGATAAATTGCAGACATACTTGAGGTCTTGGCACTTTCTGTGACAACCCGCTAGAAAGCGGCAGTCGGCAATCTAAAATCTTTTTTAGAGATCCTGCGCGTCAACGTCGGTACAGGGAAACAAGATCCATGCGAACCAGGATCTTGTTCCGAAAGCCGAGCAAAAGCAATCATAACTTTACATCCGCTTGTGCAATAGTGTGCCTTCACTTTTCGTTCCGCTTGTTTCTTCACTGCTATTTGCCATTCTTTGGGGAATTTCCAGTGTCTCCTCAAGGTATCTACTGACCGGATTCATCGCTTCAACCCGTGCCCTCTATCTGGTTGGTCTGCGACTTGACAACAGCAGGCACAGCATCTTTTAATTTCTCCCAACTGTGCGTTGAGCGAGAAAAAACACGCAAAACGCTTCCGTGGTCCAAAAAAGGTCATCATCATGGTGTCTTGCTTTGCAGCATGTACTCCAACCAACCAAGTCGAGCAAGTGATTGTCGCAGTTTACAGACTGCCAGTTGTTTTTTTTTCGCTATTCATTGGCTGACACCAATTTTTTGCCCAGAAATCATGGCAGCGTTGTCGTAGCACAGTGACCGACTGTCCTGTGGCCCGATTTTGTCCGCTTCTAGCTTGCGTAACATCACCTCAGCAGAGCTCTCAGCATCTTTCTTCCTCACCTAGATAAAACTGAGGAAGGACTCCTCAACATTCACTTATTTCTTATCGAAATCAACTACCACATATCGCACAACCCCTGAGATTTGTTCACGGTGCGCCTGGTAGGGAGTCGTGTCGAACATACCGTATTTATTCGATTATAAGGCAGTCACTAATATAAGGCGAGGGTGCAGTTTGGAGAGTAAGAAGAAACTGCCGTAAAATATACTGAGCTTCGAATATAAGGCAGGGTATGACTTTGAGAATACAAATTTTGGAAAAAAACCTCGCCTTATATTCGAATAAATACGGTAATGTCATAATACTTCTTTCTTTGCGACAAGGACTCGCGAACTGCGGCAGCCATCACGTGAATGAATTCGTTTTGGGCAAGACGTGATAGGTACGGTGTGGACCCGGGATGACATTCAACGTATGTGAGGTGTTGCTTCATGACGGGATCAAAAACAGCAACTTCAAAAGACCATTTCATCGGCACCTTCTGGACTTTATACGCGATGCAAACTTGTTCATGTACCTCTGAATCGTGCACCTTTATGCCGCAGGGTAAACTTTCGAATAAAAAAAAAGACCTAGGAAATTTCCGAAATTGCTCTCGTGCCGGTTTGAAGACACTCGATGCCCTCTCAATGCTAAGTTCTGAGAAGCAACGAATTTTATCCAGGGGAGGACTGTCGTCAAAATTTCACGCCACTTGTGATTTTCTTTCTTCATCTGTGATTGAAGGTCGGCACCAATTATTCCTGCGGTACCGATTAAATTTATTTCCACTGTGTGAAACATTCGGTGATTTTTCGCATCTTCGTGAAGTGTAATGCTCTCAGGTGCTTTCCAGTTGTTAAGTCGCCCATTCTTCTCCAAAGATGACAGTTGATCTGAGCGGGAAACAACGAGGCGACAAATGCAAAATGCTGCCTGTTTGAAAGAAGATAGGCTAGCCACGAGCGGATCACTTCTCCACCACGACCATCGCTAACTTCTTAAAATCAGTCGTTCGTCAATGACCAGTTCTTTATTGGGTGTTTCAGTACGTGTTTCAACTTCATCAGAAAAATAAGTGCTGCGGCAGGAAACAGAACGCAACCGCGCTCGCTCAGACGCGCAACGCCTTCTTCGGAGCATTTGCGGCGGGTAATTTTTTATAGAACACGTCCATAATGCTTTGGTGCGAAAATAAAGCGGATCCATAAAATCTACTGTATGTGGTTCACCTCACGATGTAAGAATACCTGCAAAGGGTTAATCAAATTGTAAGGGTGCAAATTTTAAGAGCGCCCTCCACCCCGCCGCCCGCTTCTGGAATACAAACGAAAACAGATGAAATCATATGCATACATGAAATTCGCACACACACTGGATATCATCTGGGGTTGCCTCCTGGACTCCATACTTAAGTATCCACACATAGGTGGCGCCGCTTCGTGACTAGGAAAGCACTTTAACTGCTTGAACAGCGACATTATAGAAAAAGAATAGTGCTGAGGAACACAAGGACGGACAGAGGGGGACATATACGGAGCGCCATGCCGGGAGGTGCGGGGGCGCTACCACCCCGTGTGTGTCCCACGACATTGTGCCCCATGTGTGACCCTCTCTTGTCATCCTTATCTTCCTCAGCGCTGTCCTTTTGCTACAATGTCTTACCAAGAAGCCCAAACTGGCGCTCTCTCTTCAACAGCAGCTTTTGCGGCAGTGCTGCCCCACTGCGGTGACATACGGTAACCTGCTGCCGCTTTTTTCCCTCAAGTACATCTTGGGAGGACTCAGCTCGGCGCCCCCTCGCAAGTGGCGCCGAGCAGGCGCCACGTGGCGGGGCAGTTGTACCCCCCTGCCCCCCCTTAGTTACGCCACTGATTGTGTCTGTCTTTTTCTCAACCATCCTTTGTTTCCTTACGTTCCAGTGGAAAGTTTTCCAGTGCCCTATTTCAACTTGCACCGTTTGAACCAATTCCCAAAACGCCATTCTTGCTTAGACCTGTCCCGTGTCCAGCTGTTCCCGAAATGACCTTCCCGTTTGAATTCATTCGCCCTGTTTCAACCCGCTTCACAATTTGCCCTTTCCATTTGAACCTGCTACATTTCAACCCAATCTTGTTTATAGTTTTTTTTTTAAATATACATTACAGTTTTTCAAAGTCGTTGCTAAAATGTGCATTCGGGGGACAAACCATGCACTACTCTGAGACATTTTGATTTTTTGGCAGTAATGTAATTGCGAATTGGTCATATGCACATCTTTGCGACCAGTAAAAGTTTGCGAATGCCCGAGGCCGGTATTGTGGATGCACAAGGCCAATGCAAACACCTGAGGCATTGCAGAATGATAACTAAACGTTGCAACAGGCTGCTACCCCACCTGGACCGAGCTAGAAGATACCAAACCACCCCTGTTTAAGAAAATGTGTAGAATTTAACTAAGTGAACAGTTTCTTGTATTTAAAAAAATATTAACGAGGCTTGCTGAGAATGCTTAACATTGCTGGGGCTAGAAGTCGGGCCTCTGCCTGTAGAACCAATGATCCACCTCTGGGCCACAGAAGCAGCACCACGAGTTCCAACAGTTTCTCCAGAGAATATCGGGGGTTTTCAGAGGGAACCAGTAGATGGGAGAGGTCCCCTTCATGCCTCTACAAGTTGGAAGTCGTGACATCAAAAAGCCAAAAACGCAGTCACTCACAAGTCAACATTGTGTCGTCACTTCCTTTACGGTTGTTACAGGTCACATGATGAGGGCAACATGTTCATGCAACGGTTACATTCGGCAGTGCAGGTTGGTGCTTGAGATTTTTTCTTGCACAGTGGCTGCTAATCCTGTGATGCATCATCGTGTGTTGCTATGAGCACAGGTACCAGTGAGGTGGTTCATCTGGAAAGTGTGTTTCATGCACAGCGCAGAGCCACGGCATTGAAAACAGGGCATTTTTGCCTTCCTCAGGCCCTGTTCTATAACTACCGTAAGCACATTGCTCAGATATGGCCAGTCTGTCGTGTGACTCAATACCGATCCAACTTCACGTGCTGACTTTACTCTAGTAGTGCTGTCACTGCCAGTACTATGACCCTGAATGCTGCAAGTACATAGTTTGACCAATACCAACCCTGTGGCTGAGCAGTCACTTGCTTATAGTGACTAACCAAGTGTCGCATTGGTAGAAAGAAACGGCAAGAGTTGCAGGCAGAGTAGAGGAGACACCTCAGCATTTGAGTGCAGTGCTCGATATGTCCCATCCGTACTTATTGCTGTGTTTTTTTTTGCGTGCATTCAACCAGTGTCAGGCAGTTGGGAGTCATTTCAGTATCTGCTGATGCTCGCTTGAAACTGTGCGCTTAAATTTTTCCGGTCTGAAGGAACAAGTACAGTACCAAAGGTAATGTAAACCGAAAGTGTTTTTTTTTTTTACTTAATACTTTTCAAAATCTAGTCAGGAGTCGCGAGCAATCCATTTGCCTGATTTTAAAGATCGCTAACCATCTTCCCCAGAAATTGCTGCTGCATCACTTAAAAGAGAGTCGAATTGCTGAGCCAGCGCCGCCTGTATATACATTGCCTAATCCGTCACCCGCTTTCCAATGGGAACGGTAGGGACGCTTAGTTCAGGCACTCATCTGCTATGTGTTGTGCGCCAGCGAATGTCCAGCTTTATATCACTGCTCGCAAGTCGCAAACGCTGCACCCACTTTTATGATGCATGTCTGTCAGTTTGCCTGTTGGGTTTTAAGAGGCATTTCACTCACATCTTAACCGCAACGGGGCGCTAGCTTTGGGGCGCACTGGGGATCTCATTCAGACAAATAGCAAAGAGAAAAACAATAATTCCAGATGGTACAGCCATTAATTTACTGATATTTTTCTCTCTAGAGGATTTAGTGGAGAAAAATTGAGTGCACATTTTTTGTGTAAGCGCTCACTTCTACCATTACTTTCCAAAAAAAAATAAATATCACGTGCTTTTAAATTTCAAGAGATTATAGCAAACAAAAGTATACATGCAGCTGAGGGTCCAGCCACACTGTCCGGGTGCTTGTACTATAGTACAGTCGTCAATTTTGAAACTGCGTACCAAGCGGAGTGCGAACAGTGTGGACATAGCAAGGCCGAAATGTGGAGGGGGACATAGGGAGGATGCCCCACTCAGAAAATTTCGGGGCCCGTGATCCAAGTAGATAAGCGCGCAAAGCCGGCATCAGCCTGCAGAAGAACAAGTGGTTTTGCGTCCGCTGTAGCAAAGGCGGTTTTATCAGCGGCCGACCAAGACAGACAGGCATGGTGAAAACAAGAAGGTGTAGGAGCGCCGCCTGGGGAACGCTACACAAACTGTCAATTTGCATAGTTTCCCTAGAAGCGGCACTGGCTGATGGACATGAAAGCACACAGGAAAGCTACGGAGCGGGACAGGGCAGGAGAGAGCAACAGGAGAGTGGCTGTTTGGCCATTTTTGCTCGCGTGTTAGGCAATGGTTATAAAGGCATCATTGGCTGAGCCAACACTAGTTCAACAACAGCACATCATCGCCATGTCCATTTTAAAAAGCAGTGCTGCCAGGGGTGTGTTAGAATAGTGTAAATGTGGTATTCATGCCTAGCACTAGTGTAGTGTGCAGCTTTAAACATGAAGGAGTCCCCAATAACAAGGATACATCTGCACGAAACAATGTACACACGTCGTAGTAGAAGGAGTATAAACATTTATTGGCCACAAACGGGTAAGGAAGTGGGGGATGATCTTCTGTATTAATCTTGAGGTGATCGTCCTGGGTGGTCGGCGTCCTTAGTCAGGGGTGCCATGGCCTGCCATAGCACAAACAGCCCGGGTCACCAGACCACGCTGGTTCTCCAGGACCGCGCTGAACAGTACAGCCTTCCACTGCTCTGGTGATGTTGCCAGGGTCTCCGGGAGTTCCTCAACACCCTTACTCTCCCACACCATGTGGTATAGGGTGTTGGGTGTTCCGCTGCAGAACTTGCATTCGTAGTTGTATAATGTGGGGTACATCATATGCAATTGTGTGGCATGTGGGAATGAATTTGTCTGAAGTCTTCGTAGTTGTGTTGATTCTTTTTTGGTGAGCTTTGGATGTGGAGGCGGGTGTTCCTTTCTTGTAAGCCTGCGGTGTTCCAAGATGTAACATGCAATATAAAAAATAGTCTGAGGCACAGGCCAGGAGTCGTCGGGAACCGGTTTATTAGGTGAATCTTGCAAAGAGCGACAGGCTAGCAAGCCCAGGTCGAGCGTGGAGATCCCAGAACACACACCAATGATGATAGCGTGAGGATGACAATGTGCGTGGTGAGCGAGGCAGGTGGCACTGGCAAGTAGGTGGAACATAGCCTTTGGCACATAGCCATTGGGGAAATAACCACATATCCTCATGTCTGCCTTAGTCAGTGCTTACAATAGTTGTGGATACGCAATGCCTCAGATCTCAAGTTTTGCTTTGTTTATGTGTATGTATGCCAGCAATGTAAAAAAAAAAATTATAATCTTCCTCCTCTGTAATTAAGCTTAAGGAACTTTGCAGCATTGTTCAAGTGAAGAGGCAGAAAGCTTGCCACCACCATTCTTTAAAAACAATGGTGGCTGAAATATTTGCATTCCAGTAATGCCAAAAAGTGATTGTAAATTTATGTGCCTGGCATTGCTCACCAGAACAGGATTTGACAGGTGTATTCTGCCATAACAAAACACTGATCACTTGTCTTTGAATTTTATTTCAGAGGCTTTGAGAAAGTGTTTGGTGATTTATATCCCCAGGTCTTGAAGCGCTATCCGGTCTGACAGAAATAACAGCACTGGTTGACTGCAAGGCTGAACTATATAGGTGCAACCATAGTATGAAGGCTTTGTGGGACAGAAACAGCACACCCTCTCCAGAACAGGATTTGGCCACCCTGGGCGGAAATTGGGCTGAAACCTCCCCATGTCGGGAGAGTCCTTTGTCCTGCAGTGGACAAAACAGCCTGGCGATTCAATGATTGTATGTAGTGATTGCATGAATTAATATAAAGCTCCACCTCAGCTTTATTCCGTTCAATATCCTATCCATGGTGGCATATTGCAAGATTAACTACTGCATGAATACTAGTATGCCACTAGCATACATTCTTGAGGAGGATTCTGTTATGGCTGTCACATTATACTTACCATTTCCTTGCAAAGACGCAACCGTAACTTTTTTTTCATTATCTGTGCGCGGAAATGTATCACTGTTAAAAGTTCATACTATGTGCTTAATTTTATGTTATTAATGATAAATCTCTTGACATTGCTGCTAAATGAAGTTGCTGGCTAAGCATTTTTGTGTAAAGTATGAAAAAGAGTACATATTAGTTGCAATTAATGTACTGGTGATGACTGGTCTTTTTCACAAAGACGCGGAAAGGTAGTAACACATATGTGATTGTTGATTAAGTGCGTATTGACAATGAAGTGCAATTGCAAAGTAAAACAAGGACAGTTGAGTGAAGAAATTTTATTACGGATATGTAGCACAGTTCTGACAATGGCCTCCTCAGCACGGGCCGCATTTTGTCTCGCCACAACTCTCACTACGCAGCTTTAGCCTGCACTTGATATATCAAAACAAAGGCATGCTACTAGTTAGAGAGCTACAGTGCGAGCTCGTTCATTCGAAATTCAATAAGTCGAATTTATGCATAATTCGAACTGTGTGATTTGGTCTGGCCAAGCTCCACAGATATCAATGTATAAAAGTGCCTGTTGATTTGAACGCAAGCTAGTTCCACCATGGATTGAACTATGCACCATTGCATCGGTTGTGTGGCAACTGGTACACTGTCAGAAAATTACATCCACAGCTGCCTGCACACGATGCTGCGTCGCCTCCAGAACAGAGGGAAGAATAGAGAGAAAAGGTAAAATAGAGTAAAACCAATCTAAAACACCCAAGGTGGACGTTTTTGAAATGTTTTTTTGTGGACCACGTCAATGTAGACGCAAGTGCAACGGTGTGGGGTGCACTGACAGATGAGGATAGCCTGTCTAATGTTAGGAACACAAAACCTTTCACTGCCAGTAACATGGAGGAGGAGGACTATGCACCAGTGTGGCTGCCCACTTGGAAGTTATGTCTGCATTGAATGCAGCCCATCCCTTCTTCAGTATTGAAGAAGCCGAAGAGGAGTCCTCGTGCCACATTAGCTTGTTCGAGCAAAAAGTGCTGGCCGTCGCCTTCAACGACAAAAGGCAGAGGACTGTGTCAAGCATCAAATTGGTTACCTGCCCTACTGCTTCCCAATGGCAGTGTACTGTAGTTATTCTTTACTTTTATTAGTTCCACCTTTTAACTTCCACCTTTCAACCTTTCCACCTTTCAACTTCCAACTTTCAACTTCCACCTTCCAACTGAGCTGGCTTCCTCATGCAGTTCGAATTAACGAGCTTTTACTGTATACATACTAATCACCAAAATTACAGCTGGAATTAGGGGCACTACTACAATCACACAGTCATGTTTCTATGTTGTGGCTTTTGTCGGTGGCTGCCAGTTATGCAAATAAGTTCCTGTGATGTTATATGGGCTGGTTGAAAGGTGGCTGGTGAGTAGCCACTGCTTTATATTTGTTTTCCTCAATATCTAATTAAGAAGTTTGCCTTATAATTGATGTCATTGTTGCCAAGACAAAGCTGTCTTTTTAGTTACCCAAACTTGCATTCTGTCATTGTGGACCCTATAAAAGCAGTAAACTTGCATTGCAATCCCGTAGAAACAAGAACCCATTCAATATTTTCAAGAATTACCGACAAACAGGTGCATAAGTGTATGGCCTCCGACATGGACCAGGCAGCTGATGGGAGACTGAGCAGTTTTTAGTGGCCTGCATAGCATCATGCCATGTACACACTAAAAGGTGGTGAAAGACATCCTAATGCACATGGCAGCAAGAATGCTGCATATTTGAGCAAACATCATAGAGGAAGGCTCATTTACTTTTTCCAGGCTCGCCTTTTAGCAAAGATGATTCCACCCCTCTAATGTGGCATGCCTTATTGACCAGGTGAATGTCATTTTTAGGTGTGTCTAATGCTAAATTCGAATTTTTATGTAAACAAGAGATCCAGTTGGAGCAGTGGACATAAAACAGGCTGACGATGATAATGAAGCATTTACGTCAGCAGTTGAATCGGGCCCAAGTTGCCGAGTTGTCGTCAAGTTTTTAGCTTGAGCTTCATTGTCCCACACGTACAATAATGAAACTGATAACCAAGCTATTTGTACAGCCACGATCAATTTGATTGTGATTGCGGGAGCATCAAATGGCGAGCGTTAGAAGCTGCATAGCGGCCGATTTCAGAACTTTGGAGATAAAAATATCGCTACCTTTTTCACCTCATAGTCTCTTCCATGGTAAAACCATGATAAAACCCGTAATATGGCACTGCTTCTTGTTTCTTCGCCCCTCAAGTGATCACCTTCAAATTGATCGTAACTGTACTGTTGGATTCTGCAGATTTTATGAAGGCTGAATTGGAGATAATCCAACCTGCATACTGACTGCTCATTCTCAGCTGCTCCCCCAAGTAGGTCGTATTATGGTGGGGCAAATGGCAGATTTTAAATTTTCTTTTTTATATTCCGAATCCTCACTGATGGCAGTACCATTTCCCATAGAACAAGATTGTAGGAAGATGTGAACAGCCTGAGCTTCTTAGATGTAAGCTTTCTTCGCAGCCCTTTTTGAAGCACCACACACAACTGTGTTGCATGAAACATCAATATGAAGAACAAGTGCGTTTCTAAATATACACTGGGAGGCAAAGTAATAACTTGGCACCACGTGTCGCCTACAACACCAAGTCAGAAGGGGTAGGGGAACGTAGCACGGCAAAAAATATTGCAGATGCTTTCCTTAGAGGGGGTGTGTTCATAGCATCTGAAGCATTTCAGTACCACGACAGTTACGGGACAGCCACATCCATATCGGGAAAAGCTAGAGCCACTGCATAAAGCTATTTAGTTACTCTAGGGGCACTACACATTTGTCTCGCTGGTGTTCTTATGAATATTTTGTACGTAAACATTGAGTGCAGAACCTGCCTACACAAGAGAACTACAATACCTACAGAGCACTGTGGCCTAACTCACTTGTGCTCACCATTTCGGCTCGTGAAATCAGAGCAATCTTAGTGCTGTAAAACTTCACTTAACGTTTTAGATAAGCTAGGTGCTCTTGTAGCCTTTGGCTTAGTTATTAACTGAAGCCACATAGACTTCAAAGGGGCTGACATACTGGTTTTGTCATGCAGCCATACGTTCAGCCAGGACAGACAAGCAGACTCCTCTTTGCACGACAAACAAGGCAATGATGGGACTACGAGTTACATAGTGTAGACCCTTGGGAATCATCGGCATGTCATCAAATTGCTGTACCAGATAAGGTACAGCAGTGCCCATCATAGGCAGCGGGCTTGAAAGTACGGTGTAGTGAAATCTGCCATTGCAGAAAAGCTTTGCTGTAATCAACGTGGTGACAAATTTGAAGAATTTGTAAGATAGTGTGAGTGATGAATCAAATGTTCTTAATATGATCTGTGTGTCAAGTTCATTTTGGTCCTCAGATATACTGATTGTTGTGTAACGAGTTCAGCTGACGAAGTTTGACTTAGTGTTTACGAAGACTCCCTCTTTTTCCCTTTTTTTCATTTCACAGACTGCCGTTCAGTATAATAAAATATATGTGAAAAATGGGGATCAAGCAGAAAGAGCACGAATGAGATGGGCAGGGCTGCAAGTATGCAGTTTGTTTTCACAACTGCTGAAAAGACCCGTGGTATTTATCAATGTGCACCTAGCGGCCATATTGGTACAGGCTATTATGCCATAAACTGCCTTGCTGCACACCCTGTCGCAAGTGCCCTTCGTTCTTGGGCAAAGCCACTAGAGATGAGCATGTTCACCCTCAGTCGTGGGTGCCAGACACATTACCAGAGTACCAAAGCAGCTAGGACCACCCAAGCCAGAAGTCTCTGGAGAGGCACTTTCTCTGCCTGGAAACAGTTATGAGCAAGGGTGCAGATATTTTGAGCTTAAGGAAGGGAGTGACGGGAACAGGAAGGCAATGACTGGGCGAGGATTCAAGTAACTTGAATGGGAACGTGGTCGGCCAAGTTGCTAAGAAGACCTGGGATGTCCCTTGCAGCAAGTGTGGTAGAATCTTGTGCTAAGTTCTGGCGGACGTGAATTTGCTGGCAGTACCTTCTAACTTGCTTGAGGTGCTTCACTGCACTGACTTGATTGATGTACACGCGTTTCCGTGATGTAGAGCACTTACAGTTTTAACACCACCATGTATGGCTTTTGACATAGAGGGAGACAGATAGGAACACTTTATTGGGCATTCTGTGGTCTAAGGAGCTATAGTGGCCCCAGCTTGTGCTGGGTGGCAACTTCGGTAGCTCTGCTGACCAGGGGTGGTATTCTCGTAACTGTCCCTTTTGAAAACGTCCCTTTTGCGTCCCTTTCATCGTGACGTACTTCCGGTTAAGCAGTGAGCGTTGGCAGTAGGTTTGCCGCGCTTGCGTTGCGTCACTTCTGGTTGTTTGCTTTTAGCCAATCAGGGCTTGCCAAAAGGGACACTTTTGAAAGGGACGCAAAAGGGTCAAAACTCGAGAATACCGCCCCAGGGCAGTTTGCACCTCTATAGGTCTGAGCTCTCCAGCACCTCCTCCCCCTGCTCTTCACAGGGAATTCAAAGAAACGGGTCTTCAGGGCATCCTTGAAGGTTATAATGAAGGGTGGTGAGGATACCACATGCAGGGCATTCTGGAAGGGGTGTTATTAGGGGTGGATAAGGTTAAGTTTTGCGAGATTGAGAGAGGTGTTTGTCAAGAGAAGACACCATTTGTGTTCTCAGGACTGGGTGAGTTAAAGGGGCCATCAAGACAAAATACAAGTTTGGCTCATTAAACTCTTTGTCCCAATGACAACAATACCAATCTTCCCGCAAATTTTAGACAAATAATGGAGATATTAAGGAAAACATATGAACCATATGAAACTTCAAAACATGAAATATGAAAACATATGAAACTTGTTTGTTGGATAAGTGGCTGCCGGCGTTCGCCACAGCCAAGAAACATGGCTCTGAGGTTGTAATAGGGCATCTGGTTCCATTTGATCATATATCACGTACTTGAATGCTAATGTGCAGTTAACACACTGATAACTGTTTTTAGTGCCTACCCATATTACGTCACTTCTTCCCATGGTGCGTCACTCAGTAGCACGAAATTTGAAAGTTATTCAATATTAAAGCGAAGCTTCAGTGTTCTTACTCATGGCATCTGTAACACAAAAACGGCGAAGTGAAAGAAAAATATGCTTCGCGTGGCTGGAATCGAACCTGATTCCCTCGCGTTATGAAGCCGACGTCTATTCTATTGCTCCATTTTGACGTGATCGAGGCAGTTTGGAAAACTTGGAACGACAACCAAAGAATTCGTCATGAGAAAGCTTCACGTTCAACCATCGTCTTCGTTTGGCGGAGGGGTCTATTGTGCCTGAAATGGAGTTGAGTGAGTTACCAAAAGCTAGTTCTTTCAAATAAAGCAAAGTTGTGTATGTCTTCATGGTCCCTTAAAGTGTGCGCAGGAAGGTATCTACGGTTGGCAAGACAGCAATGGAAAGCAATTCGATTGTACGTGACTAGTCTGTCCATGGAAGATCTGGCCCCGTGGTAGGGAACATGACTGGCCCTGGCTTAAATTGTAATCCCTGAAGCCATGTTGTGGGAAACCTCATTTCCCATGAGACTATGCAGAGTCTGCCAGAGTCCAGACAAGTTCTGCTGGGCATTTGCATGGATGTGGTTGCACAACTTGGAAGGTCTTAATCAAGATTAGGTCATCAGCAATATCGAGTGGCCGTTTTAGATTCGGAGATTATGATTGAACGAGTTAGACTCTGTGAGAGTGCTAGCACAAGGCCACCGCCTCTGCTGTGGCTGGGTGGAGAGTGTTATTGATCAGGGAGTTTGGTGTGGGGTTATCGGGGCTGTTAATCGTCCCAAAAGGCAATGGTAGTGCTGATCACATTGCTACAGGTGACTCAACATCTGGATGGGTCAGTTGAACAGCTGCTGCTTTGTACAACGCAGAGTGGCCCTGAGGTACAAAAGTGCGGCAACCCACCATAGAAATGAGAATGGAGCACCACAACCACTGGGAAGTGGAGGCGCCTTGCTGTTTTGCTCTGATTTACAAGTTCAGTGATGTTACTGACCTGGATGTGTTTCTGCACCAAGGAGATCAGGACAGGACAATGTACTGATGGTGCACATGGCTTGTCTGTTGATAGCCCGAAGCCATGTCGATTTTTGCTCAATAAATGTGTGTAATGGACCTTTTACCAGTACCAGTCCTCCTAGCGGCCGTCATGACGAACTAAAAATGCCAGTAAGACAGGCACCCCATAAAGTCTGGCTTTCGGAGAGCTCGGGCACGAAATATCCTGGTCCTGCAGTCCCTCCAACACCCACCCCTTCCCCATACCTTTGACATGAATGTCACGGTAGCAGGCGCACGTTCCTGTGACTAATCTGCAATGGTCAAAGCGCCCCTTTTTCTTCACTTTTTTCATTTTCGTCACTCCGTCACTGGCAGCCATGTGATCACAGCATGGTCAGCCTCGAACGTCTTTGCCCCTTTTCTTAGAGAGCCATTTTCTTGTGCACATACAAAACCACCACGAGGTGTTGAAAGAGAAAAAATACGAACGGGCAGCCCTAGACAGCATAGCCACGTGCACTCGCCTTTTGTTTATTTTGTCGGAGGTGCCTGCCAAGAATGCCGGACTGGCAGCCCCCGCATGTGCAGATCGCCACTGAAAAAAAAATTGGCTCCAATCCATGCTGTGGATTGGATGTGGTTGTTTAAAAGCAAAGCTGTAAACAACACCCGCAACAATTGCCCACGCAATGTCACTTGAATTCACATGTGGCTCTACAAAGAGTGAAACCAGCGATTCTGCCAGCTGTTACCTGGGATTCACGGGGGTGGCGTCCCGAACACAGCAGCGTCGGCCACGGCCAGTCTAGAGCGGCGGATGCAGCGCCTTCCTACCCCTGCCGTCGGTATAAAGAAAACAGGGCGGAGCGCCTTTATGGGGTATTCACACGACGGAGAAATCCGCCGTTTAGCTCCTAGGAGTGCGCATCACGTGACCCCTACGTCACGGTTTCTCTCCGGCGCACCGCTCCCATCGGAGGTCGGAGCCGTCGGAGCTTCTGCTCGCGAGCTACAAACGCTACAAACGATCCGATGCTTGGCGGCGGAGGCGGCGGGATTTCGTCTGCTCGTAGGGCAGCTGGCCGCGACACAAGGACACAAGTTCTAGAGCGGTTGCAGGCACTCTATTTTTATTGCTTATTACAATGGACGCGAAAATGCGCCGCGCACACGACAGGCGCACTGAGCGAGCCAACACGGTCGCTAGGCGAGCGGCGGCCGCGGACGCGAAGTGGCGCAGGCCGGCGCAGGTAGCTCGAGCGATAGCTTGTTATCGTTCCCCAAGGCGCAAACAGAGCTGCACATACGAGAAAGGGGGAAATGGTGTGATCGAAAGTTGCATTAAAAATCGCCATCTGCGCCGCTTGCAAGAGCGGCAGTCGAATATATTCGCCGCAGTGAACGCCTGAACATCTGTATGCGGGCCCGTAGGCGCCGTAGGCGTACCGGCCGGCTGCTCCCAGCGCGCGTATCCCCAACCACCGCCTCGCGCGTCGCGCGCCGTCACAGAACAGGGAGGATTTTAGAGAAGCAAAGGTCTAGCTTTGCCTGTAGTGCCAGAAAAAGCGTAGTGGCGGCGTCGTGAACTACCCAGTACGCCCGCTTGATGGCGCTGTAAACACGGCTTTGTAAACATGGCGGATGCTTTTTGCACAGGCCGCTTGAGCTCCTTAATAACATGGCTGCCCTCGCACGGCGGCCGCCGGCTCGCTGCTCCACGGCCGGACTCGACTCTCCTCCTCCCGCGCGCGAAAGGGGCGTCGAGTCCGGCCGTGGCTGCTCCTGCTGGCTCCTGGCTGTAACGCTGGTCGCGTGTTTACTTGCGCCGCGCTAGTGAAGTGATGTTACGCCAGGTGACCAGATGGCCTCGACTGGCACAGACCACAGTGAGCAGCAAGTGAGAACAAATCGTTTATTGACATCCGCAAGTTTACAGAGGCCAGGACATCATTCCATTTCGATCGCTGCAATTGTACGTCGCTTTCGTGACAACATTTTTTTTTTTGCCATAACAACTCGTTCACTTGCGCTAAGATTTCGAACGAAGGGCACAAATGAAGTATTGACGGCGACAACGGTTTCCTTTGCACCGTCTTTCTAGCGGAGTGCATAACACTCACCTTCTGTTGGAAGAATCGAATATTCTGGCCTCAACAGCTGCCTTCCGATGCGGAATTTCCCACATTTGTCATTCCACAAGCACTCAATTCCCGTGTTTTGCCAGTCCTCTCAACAACTGATGGACGCAAAAGCACATAACAGCAATAACAGTCACGAAACCGGTGCTCCGCGCACATTGAAACGGTCGGCCGTTGCAGCGGTTTCAATTTGAATTGGCGGCTTTGTGGTTGCGAATTCAGAAACGAGGTGGTGCACCAGTCGGCTGTTCGTAAAAAGTTGCGTACATTTCTGCTCAACGGATGTTTGATGCGGAACTTGTTAATAGTATTTTTAAATAACACATTGTAAGCGAACTGTGTGGGCTCTTTGAGTCACGGAATGAATGTTTTGTATTCTATACCAAAAGTAACATTTTGCCTGCGCCGTCTGGTGGGCTTGATGGTCGAAAACAGCGCTTTAGGTTGGTCACGTGGGGCGTCGATTTTTACGCCGCCTATAGGGAAGACAGGGAACGTCCAAGCTTGAGAGGCCTGGCGCCGTTCTCTACCCGGGGCAGCCCGGGCAGCCCTTGCATCGCGTCCACTGCCAATTTTTGGGCGGCTGACAGGATCAGGGGCGGTATTCTCATAACTGTCCCTTTCGAAAACGTCCCTTTCGCGTCCCTTTCAACGTAACGTACTTCCGGTTAAGCAATAAGCGTTAGCAGTAGGCAACGTTTTTAGATTTACCTAATCTAAAAACGTTGGCAGTAGGTTTGTTTCGCTTGCGTTACGTCACTTCTGGCCGTTTGCTTTTAGCCAATCAGGGCTCGCCAAAAGGGACACTTTTGAAAGGGACGCAAAAGGGACAAAACTCGAGAATACCGCCCCTGTACGTAGGGGCTTCAGCACAAATTGCCGCCGTTGCCGCCGTCGCAGAACTTATGAACGGCACCGGAAGTTGCCGCTGTGCCTTATCACCGTAGCCGGATGTTTCTCCGCGCGGCGCAAGTAGGGTACGTGTTACTGGGAATATTTTGTGCATGGCGTGAGCCTTTCCCGTGATTTTTAGATGCGGCGCATCTCTTGCTCTGATGCATGTCCCTCCTGCGTCGTCGGCGTCCGTCCGCACGCCACCTGCGCATGCGCGACTCTCCTCCGTTCGTCTCTCCCACAGCTGTGCGCAACACTCTCACTCCGGCGCATTAGCATAACGACAGCTGGCGCGCTTAGTTGGCGCGCGCTTCGCTGCGTTAACGCTGCGTTAACAGTTAACAGCTGCTCCGGTGCGCATGTGCGCACATGCGCGACTCTCATCCGTGGTCTCCTCTCCTTCAAGCGCTGTGAATATAAAGCGGGTATCGCGATGGGTGGTCGCCGCTAAAACACGTGTACTCTCTCATTTCGCGTATGCATGTGCATGAAAATGTAAAATTGCCTCCATCGTCCCGTGTATGAGAACATCCGTATGTGTTGGAACTTGGAAGGCATCCTACGCGTTCACAATACGTTTCACGCGATGTAGAGAATCAACCCAATGGAAACGCCAATTGAACCCCCAGATGCGCCGCATCACACCAGAGTTCCCTCGCGGGGAGATGGAGGCAATTTTTTTTTACTTAATATGCTTTAAACGACTCCAGTGACGACAAACAAACTGCGTGAGACAAGGCAGACGGTATCACGCATTCATAGCAAACCCCTTTCAAAACGCGCGCGCACTGACGTGACGGGTCCGGCGCTTTGGCGGAGTGATACACTACATGCCCGACAGACGCAACCTCGAGCGAAGGAGCGGAAGGAGCTGGCCGAGCGGAAGTCCGCCTGCGGTGACGTCACGACCTATCTCGGATTTCTCCGCTGAAACGCTCCGTCGTGTGAATACCGCTTAGGTGTGGAAGAGGGCGGCATTCGCGGCTACTGCGTCATATCTCTCACTGCCTTCCCGTCACTTTTAAATACAGAGCATTTCTTTAACTCACGATGTCACCCGGCGTTGGCGTGCCTCGGCGTCCGCAACAGCCGTTCCAGGTGCGCCCTCTCCCCCACTCCTCCTCTCCCGCATCACGCTACCCTCCTCGCTCTCAACAACAGGTCCGCACCCCTCCACCTACACTATATAAAAAAAATACTTACCGGCGCCTGGTTTCGATCCCACGACCCTGCGGGTGGAACGCAAGGTACATGGTGCTCTACCCACTGCGCCACAAAGCCGACACAGAATGGAAGGCTACGAACGCGCCTTATATCCTTGACTCATTCAAACTACGTCAAGAAGCTGCTGATACAACGCATTCACTACCTGTGGGCGGAACGCGAGGTACATGGTGCTCTTCCCACTGCGCCACAAAACCGACACAGAATGAAAGGCTACGAACGCGCCTTATATCCTTGACTCATTCAAACTACGTCAAGAAGCTGCTGATACAACGCATTCACTACCACCAACTCCCCAAACACTAATTAACGCAATACACCCACCCCCTATGCGACGCATTTACTCGAGTCCCCCTCGCGGGGAGATGGGCCCTTTTTGCTTCATGTGTTGCCTCCAAAAATCGCTCTCCCCCTCCCCAACCGCTGAATCAAAACAAGCGCCTGTCTCCCCCTTCTCCACGTGCGGGCGTAGCTGCTAAGACGACGCGCTCTTGCTACGCTTCTCTTCGGGCCTAGGTTCGATCCGTGGCGGTGCCAGTAGTTTTTATTTAGCCTGGTTGTGAGTTTCTTGTGGCGCCCAGTCGTACTGGAGTTGCCGAGAGCGCCGGCGTCATGGGCGCTGGCACCGCGGTATTGCTATAAGCTAGGAGAATGAAAATGCCTGAAGACATGGTGAACGCGGCACCGTGAGTTCTGTTCTCACGCCAAACGTGGTGCGTCTAGTTTGACGCCCTTGACGCCCGACTGCACGCAGTCTTTGTTCACATTACTACGAGACAGACAAGGCAGACGTTGGTGCGGTGTTCTTCGTCCTCTGCGGCTGACTCGATCCTTCACGCGATGAATTCGAGCTCTAGGCGCACCAATCGTGCTGTCGCCGTTTCAATGCTGCTCTCCAACGTTGGCTGCTCTCTTGAGGCGCCCCCATGATGGTATTCGTATCCGCGCTCGGAGCAGTGCACGACTTTACACACGACACGACTAATTAACCGACTAGCAGCCGGGCCGAGCCAGACGCGCCCTTCTCCAGTAGATAGCGCTAAGTGTGTTCAGATGTCATCATCATATCATCATCATCATCATCATCAGCCAAACAGAAGGTGCCGGCTGTTGTGGATTATTTTATTCAAACGTCGCCCCTGGTGCCAGCTGAGGATTTTTATTAGTCTACTGATTGGCCGATCCCCTCAATGGAATATGTGCAATTAAACTTATAGTATAGATCGCGCGCCATTCACAATGCATATATCATCATCAGCATCCTCACACTGTCATCAGCAGCAGCAACAGCAGCACAATGGCTGATGAAATCGTGTTCCTGGTGCTTTCTGCTGTCGTCAGCGTTTTAATTTGCTTAGTCATCTTTATGACTGACAGAAAGAAAAGCGATGTAGAACAGGACCCCTTGGAAGCAACCAAGGACATGGAAATGGTAGAGGAAGAAGAGTCCCAATACCCGATGAGATCCTCAAAGGAACACAGCGGCACCCCCCTGGACTTGGAGCTCGAAGGCAACGCACAAGGCCTCACGACTTCGCCTGATGGTCCCTCTCCGCAGCATGCTACCGCTGCCTCCGAAGGAGACCGGGAGAAGGCCTTGGCGCCCATCATGGCCTCGGCTACGCTACGGCGCCCGATACCGCTGAACGGTGCCTGCCACCCTTCGCCCTGCGCCGACGAGCTGTACCAGCAGATTCTCAACTACAGACTTACCCCCAGCGAAATGTACCGTTGCGGCTATCCACGCCCCGTCCCCGACAAGCCCGGCCGCGCAGTATGGTGGAAGAATGACGGTGGCGAGGCCTACTCCAGCCGCAAGACTTGCTGCCGCTGCGGCGCCATTTTCTTCATAACGCCAGGTGGTGAGTACTACGCCCAAAACGGCTGCCACTTTCACCCGGGGCGACGCTGGAGAGGCGTGTTCAGCTGCTGCCAGGCTACACTTGAACATCCCGGCTGCGAATCCTCGGACTACCATGTATGCGCAGAAGGGTTACCACGGAAAAGGAACACGCTGCCGCGTGGCTTCGTGCGCACACGCTTGCGGCCTGGCATCGTTGGCGGCGTGTTCGCCGTAGATTGCGAGATGTGCTTTACGATCCGCGGTCTGGAAGTTGCGAAGGTGTGCGTGGTGAGCTGGGACGGCGCCACCGTGTTCGAGACGTACGTGAGGCCCACTAGCCCCGTGCTGGACTACAACACGTCCTTTAGTGGCGTGACGGCTGAGCACCTCAGCAACGTGCAGACCACGCTTAAGGACGTGCAGAAGGTGCTTCTCCGCCTCTTCACCGCTTCGACGGTGCTGGTCGGCCATGGGCTCGAAAATGACCTGCGCGTTCTGAAGCTGATCCACGACACGGTGGTAGACACGGCAATGCTGTTCCCCCACCGCCAGGGCCTGCCTTACCGGCGGTCACTGCGCTCGCTGGTCAACAGCTACCTACGCCGTGATGTGCAGGCTGGACCCCGGGGACATGACTGCTCGGAAGACGCCAGGGCCTGCATGGAGCTGGTGCTTTGGAAAGCGGCGTCGGATCTGAATCCGCACGAGCGCTTCAGGGGAGAGGCCGCGGGGTAATCCGTGCAGCCATATGACGCGGAACGGGTTTTCTGTGCGCGCGTGTGTGGTGTGTAGCGCCGGAAAATGGGTGTGAGGGGTGTGGACTCCCGTGCGCGTCAGCAGGCCAGAAACTGTTCGCACCGTTAAACTACGGCCAGCCACCTCCGGAGAGCATGAACCCGAGTTCACGCGGTTCTCCCCCGCCGCCGCTCGTGGCCCTTTTTGTTGCCTATGGACATGCTGCTTGTTACGAGGCTGGAATGTGGGAGCGGCTCACCTGAAGCGCTGTTGTGACATCGTGTGTATCGGCATGTGTATGTGGAGAACTTTTTTTGCATAAAAGCGAAAAGTTTCAGCAATGGCTCGTTTCCTGCGGTTGTCATTCTTTCTTTAGAAGGGCACTGATAAAATTTTATGTTCCTTTTTTTGCTTCTTTTATCGATGGTTAGCGGCCTGGCTAACCAGAAACAGTACTCTAAATTGTTTACATTGAACGACCTAAAAATTTTCAGTTTCGGTTTCCTGCGCTTCCAGCCCAGTGGTGGCGTATGGTATGACCTCACCGTTTTATGCGGGTGCCAAAACACTACGGAAACCGGTGGAGGCATTGTTTCGACCGCCCCGCCGCCGGAGCTGAGCGGCTGAACTGCCAGAAGGCGTTTAGGTCTACCATTGCGGCGGAAATTTGATGACCGCTTTCAATAAAAGTCCTCATGGTGACTTCTAATGCGATTCTTTCCCGCGCGTGGAACTTTAGTTTTTGCAAGAGTACCCTTCTGGGCAGCGGTTTATGCATGTAGCTCTGGCTACGTGCAACAGTACGTGAACGCATCAGCTCCTAGATGACGGTCGCCGGGCCGGGCCGCGCGTGGGAAGTGACGTCACGAGTTTCTGACGAATGTTGGAGGCACACAGCTACGCCACTTCTTTTCCCTACCACGGAGTGATGTCACACCGATGTCCGTTTCGCTACGCGTGCTGTTCCGTCGGCGTGATAAAATTAGATCAAATTGAAGTATGTGCCTCGCATCGCTGTGTCATGTGTCAAGGGCACTCCCGGAGAGGGGATGCATAAAAAAACCCCGAGAAAAAAAAAGGAACAAAGAAACGGAAATTTGAATTGCGCGCCAGGAACGCACAAATCAACGAACGCCGCGCCTAAACACCGAGGCATCATGGTCAAATATGGTAGCTCACTGGCCAGCCAATCAGAGAACGCCGCGCATGAGGCAAGTGGCGTGATGACCAAATTGGACACGAAGAGGCAAGGATCGAGCCAATCGTGGTGGTTCCGTGTGGTTCCATTGTGTCGCCGTTATGTTGAGTGATCTGGTTTTTACTAGCGCCAGAGGGAATTCCGCGTCCGGGTTCACACCGGGGGCAAAGGCACGCAAGTACTGGTGTGTTACGGTGAGTAGGCGGTGGTTCTCGAGGCGCCGAAACTCGTCCATCATGTTCTTGTCGATGTTGTCTGTGTGGTAGAATCGGTAGTCTCCGTCAGCGTTGGTGAGGTAAAGGTTGTTGACATTGGTGCACCGGCTGAGAGCAATGTATACATGGTGGTGGTGGTGGTGCCAAAAGAGATGGCTCATACCCACTCAGGGCGATTGGCCAGGAAAGGGGCGCTCACAGAAAGAAATTACAAAGTAATTAAAGAAACACATTTAAGGAATTAAATAAAACATTAGGGAAATATATACAGAAAAAAAACTGCTGAAACATGAGACGTAGCATCAGGAAGTGTTGAAACCAACATAAAATAAAATAAAAAACAAAAGGAAAGAAAACATGAAAAGTATGTAGAGAAATAAAACAAGAAGGGAAGCTGGCGAAGGAGAGGCAGTGGGCGGGAAGGCACTGATAGCAGCGATCATACACGCAGGGATCTTTTTGAGGGAAGCCCGGCATGGCCTGGGGCTAGCACGGGAGACGGCCAGATTCCGAAATGAACAAGTGCACGGCGGAGCAAAAATCTGCGCGGCTAAAACCCAGTGCCTTCGCCCCGAACGATAAGATCAGAGGAACAGACAATGGGAAGGCCAATTTGTTAAAGCTGTTTTCTAAGTATCTTTTTCATATGGAGGAGAGGAAAAAATGTTCAGCTGTTTCTAATTCGTTACAAAATGCACAGAGTGGTGAAGGGGCCAGATTGCAGCGATACAAGTAATAATTTAAGTTTGGGACGCCACACCGAAAGCTGGTGAGGGTAACTTCACAAGCTCGTGACAGACTAATCCGGCACTTCCATGAGTGCCGAAGGTGCTCGAGGTCAGAACTTGCGTACGCAGATTCCGCCATGGTCTGTAGCAGGCCTAATCTTCGAAAGCGTGCCGAGATGACAAAATTTATGGGTGGTAGAACCTCCATCACTGGGCCATCCAATGCAATGCCCGCCAGAGTGCCGGCCTCTTCGTTGAGCCAGATGCCTGCGTGTCCAGGCACCCACACCAAACGAAGTTTTTGTAAAGACGGTTGCAGTAAATACCCAAGGGCCCGACGTAGGGGAGAGGACTTTGAGCACGATAGGGCAGTGCAAACAGAAAGAGAATCTGTAAGCACAATTGCGTGTTGTGTATCCGAATGTAGCTTTCTAAGGGCCAGAACAATCGCTAGATATTCAGCATGAAAAGATGTAGTGAAGTCAGGCAATCGGAGGGAAAAGGCCCAATCCAAACAGGGAGAAAAAATGCCCACTCCTGCCTTCTCATTCCGCACAGAGGTGTCGGTTGCAATGATTACATGGGAGGGGAAACCGGTAAGGTGATCTTGCAAAAGGCCCGATAAAAGACTCAATGGGAGTAATTTAGCATTCGTGGGAAAAATTTCATCGAAGGCTACCTCTAAAGATGATACTGAATGATTAGGAACAGGGACAGACAAAAGGGCCACATGTAAGGGGTCTAGTAAGGACTGTACAACTATAACATGCGGGCGTTTGAATCGGGGCCATGGACTGCTGAAAAACAGCGAATGCCATGTTACGAAGGCAGTTTGCGGTCTGGATATGGGAGACGCCATTACTCTTATGAATGCGTCAACAGTGAGGGCATGCATGCGGAAAAGTAATGGGGAAATTCTGGCTTCCATATACAAAACGTTGATCGGTACATATCGGGGAAGACCCAGGCATAGTCTTAGGGCTTGACGTTCCAGCATTACTAGCGGCCGAAGTTTGTACTGAGGGCTTCCTGAAAAAAGCACACATCCAAATTCTAGGATTGGCCGGAAGTAAATTCGGTAGATCATTAATAAAGTGTCACGGCGCATACCAAATCTCTTATTACTTAATCTTCTCAAAACAGAGACAGACCATGCTCCTTTGGTAGAAATATAATCAATGTGTGGGCGCCAATTCAGATTGTGTACATGCCCTCCTCTTCGCAGCTTTGTCTTCTCCTTCTTCTTCTTCGGCGGTTCCCCTACGGGAAGATGACGACGGTGGTTGAACGCGAACCTATCTCGTGATGGATTCTTTGGTTGGTCAATCCCTAAGGGCATCCTGCCACAATCAGCATCAGAGGCGCTGCGGACGGGGCTGGTTTAGCTGCAAGGCGCGTGGCGCTTCCCGCCACAGCTTTCCCACGGGAAATTCAACATCCTCCTCTAAAGTTTTCAGTTCATCGTTTCCGTTGACGTTCAGCTTCACGTGCCTTCGTTGTATCAGTAACTTCTTGACGTATTCGGTTCCCGGCCGCGGCGGCCGCTTTTCCGATGGAAGCGAAAAGCGAAAACGCCCGTGTGTACGAGATTTCGGCGCACGTTAAAGATCCCCAGGTGGTCAAAATTAATCCGGAGCCCTCCACTACGGCGCGCCTCATCGCCTGAGCAGCGTTGGCGCGTTAAACCCTACAATCAATCAATCAACTTCTTGACGTAGTTTGAATGAGTCGATGACATAAGGCGCGTTCGTAGCACTTGCTCCTGGCCCGGATTTGTAGCGTAGTGGGAAGAGCACCGCGTACCTCCCGTTACGGCCGGAGAGTCGTGGGATCGAAACCGGGCGCCGCTAACCATTTCTTTTTTTTCATAGTGTAGTATCGTGCAGCTGTGGGTGTAAGGAGGAGTTGCGCATGCGCAGTGTGAGTGCGGTCGCCGACGACGCCGACGCGGGACAGGCCACCGCTATAAGATGCTCCGCATCTAACAGAGTGTGCCGCGATCAAGCACGTGAGGAACGCAGTATTTTATGCCAACGGGCATACTATCGCAATAAAAAAAAATCACGCCATATCCACGGAATGAATGATGATAAGTGGGGCGAAGCTCGAGAGGGGGAGATCATCGGTAACCGTAACTCTCCCGTGAAAGTTCGGCAATTACATCATTAAGAAAGACGTAAGACTGTGTGCGTACATTGTACAAATCAACTTTTATTTTCGGAGTCAATGCTCCCAGGCCCAGACCCAGAGTTACTGGATATAGACAGTTGCGAAACTCCCCATAGGCCCCATGTATCGAAAGCCGGTCTTCGGTTGCCCCCCTGCGCCGGGGCAAGCACGGGGCAAGTTGACTAGCCTGTCGTCTGTCGGCAGGACGTTGAAGCAGTACTCAAGTGCTTGCGGCTGCTGCCGTAAGTCATAAAAAGAAAAGCCGCAAAAACACAAGTAAATTTTACGTAATTATTGTGTTTTAATTTAAAAAGCAATCTTTATTTTACAGAAGAATTTTGAATAATAATAGTTTAGCGAAGTTCTGTTTTTATCTCCTAGGTGCCGCGCGCGTCGACTTGCCCCTCAGCTTCCACGGAGTGGGGGGGCTAGCGCCGCCCGGATTCTGAAGCGGAGTTTCGCAACTGTCTACATTGAGTAACTCTGGCCCAGACCTGGTGAAAGACCCCGCGCCATCGAGGACTACCCCGCACCTCCACCACAATTTGTCACGTAGGATGGGACACAACGGTAAAGAAATAACTTTTATTTAGGGCGAACTTATGCCCGAACAAGGCGAGAGGAAACGAGCAAAGGTCCTTGCGTCTCGTTCGATCTCCGAGAACGACTGCCTGCGTTCGTGGCGTGATCTCTTGCGTGATCTCCCCCTCGCAGTGCACATGCGCTCGCGCCTCCGTTGGCGAACACAGACAAGCTCGCGCTCCCGGTGCCGAGTTTGCGCTGCCGGTTGCAGCCGGTTCTTGCGCGTGCAACGCGGCCCACTTTGCGACATCTCCGAAAGCATGCGGCGGTCACGTACCACGAGACACAAGGGATGGACAGACCCATGGCTTTAGGAGCTTCGCCCCTAAAAAAAAAAAGCACGGGAGGAACGAGCCAGGAAGACGCGGCGAGTCCATCTACCATGCCATTCGAGCCTGGGCAGGAGCGGGCCGACCTCTCATCGGCTGCGGCGTCCTGGAGCTCCACCAAATTGTGTTTTGGTGGCATCGGTCGGGCACCAGCTGTTCAGCGACCACGCCCAGTCGACCTTCGTTTCGACGGCCCTGAAGGGCTACATTCGTGCCGAGACCTACCTGGGACCTCCAGCGGCAGCGGCTACCAGGGGATATCTACCGAGGAAACACGTCGGGACGCGCGGAGCCGCGCGCATCGAACGCCGGCATCAACAAGAGACAGCCAGCTATACTCGGTTACAACTCAAGAACGGCACTACCTCATGTAGTGTATCACTCCGCCAAAGCGCCGGACCCGTGTCGTCAGTGCGCGCGCGTTTTGAAAGGGGTTTGCTATGAATGCGTGATATCGTCTGCCTTGTCTCACACAGTTTGTTTGTCGTCACTGGAGTCGTTTATAAGTATATTAAGTAAAAAAAATCACGGGAACGGCTCACGCCATGTTCAAAATATTCCCAGTAACGCCCTACTTGCGCCGCGCGGAGAAACATCCGGCTACGGTGACAAGGCACAGCGGCAACTTCCGGTGCCGTTCTTAAGTTGTCACCGAGTATACCACTGAGTCGCGGCCACGCAAAGGTGCGACCAAGGAGGTTCTATACAACCTCCTTGGGTGCGACACGGCAGCGCCGACGACCGGGGTAGGCCAGTCCAGTTGGGACACGTAATATATGACCGAACTACGGACTAGTGCTGATAGTACTTAAGAGAGGATGATTAATCAGTGAAGTGTGGACAGTGGCCATTGAATTGAACTGTACATGAACTTTATTGCAGCGACTTTTGTTTGATTGATTATTGTTGTATATTTGTCTATTTGGTTTCGGTTTCGCGATCACTGCCGCAGGTGGCGCCAGTGTTGTTTAGGTATATAAGCATGCGCAAGTTGGAATAAAGGGGCTTTAAATTGTTCCGATGTGCACTCAAGTTGTCTAGTCGTTCATTCATCAGCGGCACACGCCGCCACTACATTGGCGACGAGTAGTATTAACTCTATGGCGACGAGGATGCTCGTTTAGGAGGGGGAGTGATTTTCGTCATTTTCGCCGACTGTTTCCCGCGCCATGAGTGTTTCCTGACTGGCACCACCGCCCCCGTTCCTGCCCACGCCTGGCTGCCCTGCTGTTTCCTGGCCGCAATGGATCCGCATCTTCGAGAATTTTCTGCTCGCATCTGGTGCTTCGGACTGTGCGCCGGACCGTCGCAAGGCTCTCCTACTCCTCGGCGTCGAAGGCCAGCGCATATTTCACACACTACGCTTCAATCTTCGGCCAACGCTAAGCCCGGTGAGCCAACAACTACTGATACAGATTCTGGAGCTGTCAATGACACTACTCGGACAAAGCATGAAGCGTCGTCGTACGATACCGCTGTCGCAGCGCTGCATGCGCACTTCACGACAACAACCAATGTTGTGGTCGAACGGCACCGGTTCGGTAGGCGCGTGCAGCAAGTCAGTGAAACAATCAACGTTACCGCGTTACGTGAGCTTTCTGCTACGTGCTCTTTTCCTTCTCAGGAAGATTCCTTGCGTGACCAGTTCGTTGCGGGCGTATTACCTCGGAACTTGCGCGAGCGGTTGCTGCTTGAAGGGTCTTCTCTTTCGTTCGCTCGAGCTGTACTTATGGGCCTCGTGCGCTTGTATGGTGGCGCCACTGATGTTCTGTGTTCAGCGCCATCTTGCGGGCAACGGAGGCATAATTTCTGAAGTCCGTGAGCAAACGACGTCCGGAGGATAGTATTCAGCGCAGTACGATTATTAGAAGAGAAAGAACAAATGACCGCTATTCTGTTGCCATGCGATACGAACAGCCAAACGGTACTTTATTAAAGGAGTACTGACACCAAATTTTGATACCTAAAAAATGATATAATTGGCTTCAGTAGTTTGTACAGATGCATCACAGAAATTTTTGCAGCGATCCGAGGCCGGAATCACATCTAAAATCGATTGTGATTGTCCAGGCCGCGAGCTTCCACAAATCGGCAGCACTAGCGCAATCGCTTTCGGCGTGACGAAACATTGGCCTACGTGTCTGGCCGGCTCAGGGTGACGTCATATAGTCGTTTTCAGAACCGGAAACGATATCCTGCGCTGCTGTTGTCGGTGGTATTCGTTTGGGCAGGAGACGTGGGCGTAGCTGTGTAAGCAGTGCTTGTAAACGTTGCGTGTTCGACGTCTTTGCTCTTCAGTTCGTTGCCGGCGCATGGTGTTCGACACTGGTGCCGAAAACGGCGTGGTGCGCGATATCGACGGGCACCGCGGCGACGCGGCGGTGCGCGTCGCCGAGCTCGCCCAAGTTGTGCTATGGCAAGCTCGCGGTATGCGAAGTACTGCTCGTGGAAGCCTGCCCGAGCAAATCGACGACGACGCCAAGATGCATTATTTTCCACGCGACGACATGCAGCGCTAAATGTGGACTTCGTGGAGTTCGTGCACGCCGGCGGCCGCAAGAACTGTCGCCCAAGCCAGCGGGCTCGGGGTTGCACGGGTCACCTTGGGTGTTGGAAACTTAGTATCGTGGCGACTATTTGATCGCTGGTATCTGTACAACTGCGAATGACCATCCCTTACACAACTTTTCACCACACTATCATCCCCTTTTTCGCATATGAAGCTTTATTTTGGCAATAATTTCCGTTTCTGCGATCGGTGACCAAGACATCTGCCGCGGCCTGTTTTGATTCTAGCGCGCAGGTGGCGCCATCTTTCGGCCGCTCGCCGCACCGTGGTGCCGACAGCATGGCCTCCGCGATCGGCTGCCGGCGGCGCGCCGTTGCTCCGGCCGTCCCATTCGGCGCGGAAACAAGGGGAGCGGTGTAATTTTGCTAACTGCGACACACGCCGCAAGGCGGCGCCGCTAGCCTAAGGTTGAAGCGAGGCTGGTCTGGCCGACGCTGCCTGCGCTTTGAGTTGTAAATCAGCCTTCGTTGTCGCGTTTTCGGGATAGAAAATTCTCAATATACGGTCTATGTATTTTGACTAGATCCTACAAGTACAAAGTTTGTTTAACACCCACGATTGCCTTTGCACGCAGCTTTAGTGGTCGTTTGCTTGAAAGGCGAATGCCATAGCCCAGGGTTCTGTCATCTCGGGCAGAGTGAATGCCAGCGCGCGCTGAATTCTTTTACATCATTTTCGCGCGATATCGCTGCGAGAAAATATGCTTTTTTTGCCTTTTGAGTTGTTTCGAACGCTCTGGGTATCCGTTGTGCGTGCGTGCGTGTGCGTGTGCGTGTTCGTTTATTTAATGGCCTCAAGGCTTAGTAGACACCATTCGGGTCAGATCTATATCCAGGAAACTAGGTTGGCCTCCCCGATATAGTCTATATAGGCAGGACCATGGAGCCGCCGATGGTAATGCGTGTCCTGCTGCAAATTTAGGCCTGCTGCCATCAAACATTTTCTTCGGATGTCGTGCGTGTGTGTGTGTGTGTGTGCGTGTGTGCGGCGTGTATGTGTGTGTCTGTGCGAGTGCACGTGCGCGAAAACAGCGTAATACCGATAAGCTCTCGTGTATTGTTTATAGGCACGCGACTACGATAGTCAAATAATCTGTTAGGCTTCCACGGGTACGTACGAATCAATCATATTTTTGCGTTTTATTTAACATGCTTAGGGGTGTCAAGTACCGACTGCAATCACGCTACCAAATTATTTGCTGTGAGGGAAAACAGTCATGGTATTCCGCGATGCCTTTCATATCGCTATCGACTCTACATATGTATTTTTTCCAAAGACTGTTTCTGAATTTCTAGGTTTGCTGGGGTAATAAATTCTGCACATAATTGGTTGTCATGACATATTAAGGGCATTATTTTTTTCGGGGAGCAGTGAAACTGATCACTAATATCTGTATGCACAACATCGGCTGTAAGTAAGTTGTTCGGGATATTAGTGAATAAACAAATCAAGTGGAGAACTATACCAATCGTAACTCGGGTAAAGATTTTTATTATACCTAGACCACGTCCATTTATGGTAGACTGGAAGTCTCTCTGTACCTTTGTATATGCAAGCATGCACGCCAATAAACGGCACCAGCACGTTTACCCTGCCTATTGCGGAAGAAATACCGATAGCCTTTTGGACAGTATACACTTCAGATGCTGAAGTATACGACGTCTCTGTTAATAGTATCGCGGTAAAAGTTACGCCAAACGTTTCAAGTAGTGTTGCCATGTCATCTACTTTATCTGTCGAAGACCGCACGTTTAAAGGAGAAAAAAGGAAACGACATAGGGGGTATTTTCGTGTTTACTAATGGTTTGACTCCGGTCGGTTGAATTCCCCTAATTTGGTTCGTGCTCGGAACGCACGGAATATGCGTTCCGTGCGTTCCAAACAACATGTACGAGATTTTCAGAAATAAAACCGGAAAACGTGTTGTGTTTTGGAACCATGCGTGACTACAAGAAAGAATACTGGTGTGCAATAAATTCACTTATGCGTCACCCCGGGCATAGTCTACGTCAAAAATTCAAGGCACCAGTAACTACCCTTAGCACCAGTAACTACTTCTACTTTTCACCGACATTGGTGTGCGGTAACTTTTTTTATTAAACGTCGCACACAGGCTGCGAAGGCCGAGTTTTGGTCCTCTGCACCCGCCTGCGACAGGGAAAACGACCTTAGGCTACGCGCGCCGCCGTGCGGCGGAAAACGGCGAAACGGCCTCTTCGGAATTACGCTCTCTCCGGGCGATTGGGACGGCCGGAGCAACGGCGCGCCGCCGGTAGCCGAGCGCGCCGCCGGTAGCCGATCGCGGAGGCCACGCCGACAGTGCTGGGTCGGAGCGCCGAACCTCCGCTGCCGGTCAGCGTAGGCTTCCCATCGCGGCAAATATCTGAACGCCACTTTTAAATTCAGCTCTGATAACAACTCCTAGCACAATTTTCAACACACTAACATCTAGTTTCTCGCATGTAGAGCTTCTTTTTCGTGATCAGATTGATTAGAAGAGTGGCGACAAGCTGTTGCTATCACGGTCTGCGCCGGTTCGAGCCGCAGTGATATTAAAAAACGGACGACGGCAAAGACATCGCCGGCCTAATCGCCTGGCCAAATAAAGTTGTTCTGTCTGTCGGGTGGTAGTGACTCATCCTAGTCTGAAGATTCAGCCGACATGTCGACTGCGCGGGCGAGTCGCGGACCATGTACAATCGTAGCAGACAATGCGGCGAACGCATGGAGGAAAGAAAAACGTCCCTGACGTCACGGGTGAGACCGTGACGTAAGGCTGCCCGCTTGCAGGCTGGCCTTCGAACGGCCATTTTCCCGCGCGGCGACCAAATTTGAAATTGGTTGCAATAAACGTGCTATAATTAATTGTGTGTTGGTGGCTGACGGCTTTCGGTTCGATTTTCATAATTACTGGGACAATAAGTCTTTACAGCATAAAAACTGAAAGCGAGAAATTCCGTGTCAGTACTCCTTTAAATAGAATATGGTTCGCAAAGGCGACAGGAAAGCGATGCATCACACAAAAAACAGTTTTAAACAAGCGCGGGATTGTCTCCGCGCAGCGCGCGGTCACGCCACAGAACAGGGAGGATTTTAGTGAAGCAAAGGTCTAGCCATAGAGTTAATACTTAGGTTGAGTCTCCTGCCACGCGCGTGGCACGAGCTGCGCCCCCCTGGCAACAGCTGCTGCCACGCAGAAGTGACGTCAAGCTAAAGTAACCACGTGACTTCCTGTGACGTCCCAAAACAAACGTCATATTTACGTCATTTGATCATGCCACTTTTTTGTGTAAACGACGACGGCAGCCGGGTGTTCGCGTCTTGTGTCCCGATGTTCTCCGCCCGTGGTTCGAATGGCAGGCCTGACGCATCGTTACGTCCTTATCTCCCTGTACAGCGGCTGCCTCGCGGCGCTTTTTTCTTGTTGGGAGGTGTGCTTGTAATTATTTAGATTGGGTATTTTTTGTGAACTTGTTGCACGTCTTGGTAAGCCTAACGCATTGTTTTCTGCACGCTGCTTCGCCCCGCTTTTTACATGCTCCTAGAACTGTACTGTTGTCGTTTAATATTTTGTAAGCTTCACGTTGTTTTGCAGTTCGCGTGCTTTCGGCTTTACGCGCCTGCATTTGTTGTCTACTTGTGTCTCGCTTCTTCCATGCCAAGCCTTGTGTTCTGATTCTGTAGTGGTGGCTCAATTATAAAACGTAGGGATCAGTATTTTCCATCGCGTCGCGCCGTGGCGAGCGACGTAGTGTCAGCGTGTGCACGAATCGAGTGTCGTCAGGTAGCGCACAGCATCATCGAACGCAATCCGATCTCGCATGTAGCTTCTGCAATTTTTCCCCCGGGGCAGTAGTACTGTCGCCGAGAAATGTATCCTGGCTATTCCGCAGAAACGATCTGTGCACGTGGCGCTGCAGAATCCGTGCAGGGAGCGCAGTTTCACTTCCGTGGGTGGAGCCCAACTGCCCGTCCAAAGATATATCTATTCAAGATACCACTGAAACCATTCGCTGACTGGCTGGCTTCTTGTGCAAGGAGGCTCAAGCTCCAACTGTGCAAGCATGGGAGAAGTGCAGCCGATAAGATCGCCGTGTGAGCCAAGTTTGGAACTTCTGCTAATAGTCCTTTAAAAGTCTGGTGTGCATAAGGTTAACAAGTGACAATTCAGTTATTGTTCATCTATGCTCAGATTTGTTGCTTAGAGTACCATTCTGCTTTCAACTTAGGAAGTCTTAATGAAATGATAGGCAAGGCTTAAAATTACTGCTTGGCTTTTATTTCCCTTTCCTTCGCTCCAGTACCTTTCGCCTCCTCTAACCTGGTTAGGCAACAGAACTTCCTCCTGCATCTGCTTTGAGTATGTATTTTGATAGGCTCGTTCCTTCTTTACTCTTGTGTTTGGCTTGGTTGGAATTGAACATAACCAGCCACAATACTTTCATTCACTCTCAGCAGGATGGGCTAATGATGATGAGAGCTTATCTCGGAGGCTTGCAGTCTATGCACAAATTCCAAGTGGCTGTGACATCTATATGCCCATCCCAAGCACTCTGCGGAGTTCAACTTGACACTAATGCTTGTATTCGCAACTGGTGAAGCGTGCTTAAGCGTCTACTGTCAAAGCCTTTGGGGTAGTGAACAGGAAGAGTTTCCAATTGTGTGGGGACGTTTCACATTCTATTGCTTTTTAACTCCGCACTGTGTAAACTGTTTTGGAAAATTGCTCAAGTGAATTTACTTAGTGGTAAGGGGCACTATAAAATGTCCCACATTTCGTTCACAATGATGCAAGTCTCGTCAGAAGCCAGCTGCTAGAAAACACATTCACGGGTTGTGTGTTGTGTGCCCATTAGCTGTTTCTTTTTCTTCCAAAAAACGGGCACTTAAACAATCCTTTAAGCCAACAGGCTTAAAAAATAGTTCATCAAGTACAACTTCGGGGTAATGGTTGGTGTCGAGCGTGACATTGCCCACTACCGAGAGTACTTCTTAATACCTTGTGCAAGAACTGGAGCCAAGGCCACGTGCGTGGATGTGAATGCCTGCCGGTGGTTGTGAAAGTTGCAGTACAGCTGGAAGGTGTATGGATCATGGGTGGCTTTAACAATAAAATGACTGCTGAACATACTTTTGCTCTGGTATCAATGAGCAGCATGTGAGCATTGATAAGTGCTTCACTGTTGACATTTTTGTTACACAAAAGCAGGCCATGTTAAGGCCCCCTGGCAAATATTCATGAAAAACACTGGACCAAAAAGCTGCCAACACATGAAAACCATGTTGATCACGGCACCTTTCCTAGTACTTCAGTACCGTTTATCAGCGCTGCGTTTTTTTCCCCCCAACTAGTAAACTATCCCAGCGTTGCACCTTAAGCGAGAAATCAATTGCTTGTCAATGACAAGTGATCTGCCAAACTTCCGTGTCTATGCAAAAAGTGAGTAGCTCTACTTTCTGTGCACTGTTTCTGGTGTGAAGCTCCGTTTCTAAACAAAATACCGGGGTTCTTCTGGAAGATGCACAGCATTAAAACCTCAACAAAACAGCAATAAGCAAGCGATACTCTCGCACTACACTAGAGTCCTGCGGGAAAGCCAAACCAGCAAGTGATCTTTTTCTACAAAGCGCTGCAGACGAGCCAAGAAAAAGATTCCTTTTTGCGGACACCAAAGCTACGCTGGAAAGCCAAAATGTGTGGTGTCTGTTACTGCAGATTAGCTGCAAGACAAGCATGTTCACGCAAAGATTTATGCACCAGTCTGGCGGGGTAACAAAATCATTGAATGAGGTTACAACAAAATGTGTTATGAAAAATGATATAATACTGTTTGCTATAAATAGCAATTAAAGGTATAAAATGGTTTTGACACTAGTTAAGTGGCCTGTTGGAAATCATTGGAAAAACCTAAAGAACAACATTTCATACAGCTGCAAATGTGAAATAGCAATGCGTGGTTGGGGCCTGAATTCAGCAGGCATGCTCCAGCTGAGAATGTATTATTGCAGAGCAAAATAATTATAAAGGCCTAGGGTAAAGGTGAGCTTAGTTAAGTTACCACCAAGGTATTTGGTAGAGAGAATAGTTACAAAAATAAAGAAGCAACATGGGAAGCTTTATTTTCCCCGATTTAAGTTTATCAGCACTGAGCTTCATGTTCTGCATATCCCATTGAAGAATGTTACACCTGCATGCACTCGGCGCATCACATTTTACGGTATAACACAGTTTACTTCGAACATAGGTAAATAAGAGAATATTGCATAAGCAGTTCATTTATACGTGAAATAGAAACGTACAGCAGGGTTTTTAAAATGAAACCCGTAAGTGTGCTGAATGAAAGGGACCAATGATGAGTTTATGTTGTTACTAATAACAAATTTCAACGACCTTGTCTGAAACAAACCCCTTCTATGGAGGGACTGTGTGTAATCATAAGAATTTTTTTTATAAAAGGTTGTAAATGCCCTGTAAATGTATGTCAAAAGGTATTTTAACGCCCTAGTCGTGGCCTGTGAGTCATCGGCGCTTTTTTCTGGTGTTTAGATGATCAAGGGCTGTTGTACGGGATCCACCTTCTCTTCTCACTTTGGTCACCATCTTTCTTAGTCACTGCATTCATGTGCTTGGTCAGGGAGCTAGCAAGCGAGGACGACAGTCGGCACCAACTATCAGCCGAGTTCCTTCACGCTGGGACAATTGCTGGAGAGGCTAAACAATGTTTTTAAAATCCCTAACTGAGAGCTTTCACTTTTTGTTTTGTTAAAGAACATTTAGGCAACCCTTCAAGAACTGTCCGAAATAACAAAAATGACTATTGTGCCCATTAAATAGTTAATCTACGCACAGTGAACGATGGCATAAAATCTATCAATGCGAACCTACCCTTTGAACCTGCTTAATATTTAGCAGAGACTCACTCCATTCATTAGCTGTTTTATGGCACTGTGTGGGTGGGCTACTGGTTTCCACCTATGGAGCGTGTGGGCCGCGCTAGTTTCCAGTCGTCCTGTCAAATGTTTTTGGAGACTAGCACTACCCTGCAGTGTATGAGCCATGGATTCCTTGGGTTGGCCATGTGAAATTCCAGTGAATCGTTACAAGCCACCAAAGAAAGTGAGCATTTGTTTATCGACCACTGTTTTGTGGCCACGAAAAGTTTCGTTCATTAATTAAAAAGACTAACAAATGACATCAATTTTATTGCAAACTTCAAACAAATAACTGGTATTACAGAAAATGTGTAAAGCAGCTGGAGCTCCATAGCAAACGCTGCTGTGGAACGAGTGTTCAGCCAAGTCTCGCTTACTAAAACCGATTTCCGAAATAGAATGTTTAACGAGACATTAGAAGAGCTCTCCTTCACGTGAAGTTTGGTCTGGCAAGGAACGGAGGCTGCTGCAAGTGTTTTGAACCGGGCCAAGAATTTTTGTCCCGTTTTACTTCAAACGCTATGAATGGGGCAAGGAGCTCCACTCCCACATAAGATCATGATGGCTAAGATCCCTCTCTATAGCGTATACTGCACTCTTTGCATACTCTCTAGCCTAGTGTATCTTCTTCGTTATGATATTTATTTTAATAAGTTTTTGCAGATATGAATGTGGGCTTGTAAATAAGCTCTTACCCTGTTGTAGTACATAGTTACGTGATTTTACGTAGCCGTGTCATTCTGTACGCAAGATTGCAAATAGATCGTTCTGTCTGCTGTTTTTCTCTTAGAGTTTTGTTTGTTGCGTCAACTTATGTGATTCTATGAAGCCTTGCCAGTTTTTGTATGTATTTGTACATATTTTAAATAAATGTTCTCTGTGCTGTCTTTCTCTTAAAGTTTTGTTTGTGTTGCATCAAGTGGCAATTAACTTTTTTATACATCGTATACAGTCATCGCTCGATCCTGTTCTGCGACAAACTATATATGTATATGTAAACCATGTGACACAAAGGAGCTATTTCTGACTGGGGGTTGTTCCTGGCATGCGTACAGCAAAAATGTCGAAATATCGTACAGTTTGGCGGCCAGTTACGCGCCCGGGATTCTGACCCCGGTTATCTTCCTGTGGCGCATGGCCTTCGTGATGGCATTTTGCCTAGAAAAAACACATGCGGTTTCGCGCGCTGACTCGGATAACCACACCGTTCGCACCTCAAATGTCATTACGAAAAAAAATGCCCTTGTGAAAAAATAATTTAATATGCGCAAAAAATCACTTGCAGAAAATAATTTTGGGCTACTTTTGGGCTATTTAAAATTTTCGCATCGAGCTACTTTTGGGCTACTGCGGAGGACGATTTGGCGATTAGTAATTCGAACGATCTGGTGACCCTGCTTGGGAACACAAGCGACTGATTCAAACCCCGGCTTGAGAGCTGTTCGCGGTTACCAAAATTCTCAGCCATTCCAATCTGTGAAGGTGGATGACCAGCGAAGCTGTTTGGTACTCAAAATAAAGTAATATCATTTGTGTAATTACGGAGTCACAAAGCAAACGTCTCGCCACAGCCCGCCGGATCACATCCAGAGCTGTTAGGAATCGGGCGTCGAGATGGGATGGATCCCGTCTCAGAGTTCGTACACTGTTCCCCCATTTCCGTGCGCCCCATGGTAAAAGAACGTTTTTAGAACTCCGGTAGAAGAACGTCGTCTCGCTTCTTGACCGCAGCACACGCATGGTCTTGTTGTCACGGAATTCACGTGTCCTCAAGAACGTCTATATCCTCTTCGTATTTAGTCTGCACGTTCCACGCCGGTCCACCCCTTCTCGTCCTGGTCAAATTACTTCTAAAAGAGCTGGTGAAGAGCTTTTCAAAAAAAATTTGTTGGGGGCATTACTTTGTGGTTTTCTTGACGCTGAATTCGAAGAACATGTTTATTTTATGTGCAAATACGCCCAAACCATCTTTTTTCGTCAAAACAAACGACCCCTGCCCGCGGGCGCGGTGAGAGCCCTGGCTGCCTTTCGCGATTGGTCGGCGGCAGATGGCGTCATATTCGGAAGTGCCGGCGCTATAGTATACGGTGACCGCTCGGCCTGAAGAGCGCGTTCTGTTCCCGTTTAGGTACGGGACGGAAAGTCCTCTGGTGAATGAGAGCCTGAGGGAAGTATAAACGTAACAAGTTGGCTCGCGGCGAGTTTTAGAAAGGGGTTCTCCCCCAACTGCTCATGACCGACTTCTATTTCTCGGATGCAGGGAAGTTGTGCAGATATTGGTTCGCCGCTTTCACTACCAGCGCTAGTCACAATTCCTAGCACAATTTTTCAACACACCATCATCCCCCTTCCTCTCGTGTGTAACTTAGTTTTTACTTGCGCTGCTGAGCACGAGGTCGCGGGTTCGATTCCCGGCCGCGGCGGCCGCTTTTCTGATGGAGGCGAAAAGCAAAAAACGCCCGTGTGCACGAGATTTCGGCGCTCGTTAAAGATCCCCAGGTGGTCGAAATTAATCCGGAACCCTCCACTACGGCGCGCCTCATCGCCTGCGCTGCGTCGGCGCGTTAAACCCTACAATCAATCAACTTAGTTTTTACATTCGGACAGGCGGTAACAAGCTATATGCAGCGGCCCGCGATGCGCGGAAGCAGCAGCTAACGAGCGGTCGCGCGGAGGTGCTGGTGCCGGGTCGCTGCTCGACCGGTCAGCGGAACGTGGAACGTGGCATCATAGGCGTAGAGTTTTCATTTTCCCGTAGGGGGCAATACATTCGGTCATCCCATATATATATATATATATATATATATATATATATATATATATATATATATATATATATATATATATATATATATATATATATATATATATATATATATATATATATATATATATATATATATATGTATATATATATATATATGTATGTGTATGTATGTATGTATGTATATATATGTATGTCATCATCATCATCATCATCATCATCACCAGCCTGTCTACGCCCACTGCAGGGCAAAGGCCTCTCCCAGTCTTCTCCAATTACCTCGGCCCTGTGCCAACCGTGACCAATTTATCCCCGCAAACTTCTTGATCTCATCTGCCCATCTAATTTTCTGCCGCCCCCTGCAGCGCTTGCCTTCTCTAGGGATCCACTCTGTTACCCTTAACGACCAGCGGTTATCTTGCCTTCGCATTACATGCCCTGCCCACGTCCATTTCCTCTTCTTAATTTCTACCAATATGTCTTTAACACCAGTTTGCTCCCTGACCCACTCCGCTCTCTTCTTGCCCCTTAATGTTACACCTAGCATTTTCCGCTCCATTGCCCGCTGAGTCGTTCTCAATTTAAGTTGAACCCTCTTAGTCAGCCTCCAAGTTTCTGCCCCGTAGGTGAGTACCGGTAATATGCAGCTGTCATACACTTTCTTCTTCAGCGACAATGGTAGGCTGCTATTCATTATCTGGGAATGTCTGCCATATGCACCCCACCCCATTCTGATTCTTCTAATTATCTCTGCCTCATGGTTGGGATCTGGGGTCACAACTTGGCCTAAGTAGATATATTCGCTTACCACTTCCACTGCCTCGCCACCTATCTCAAACTGCTGTGCTGTACCGAGGTTATTGATCATTACTTTAGTTTTCTGCATATTAATTTTCAGGCCCACGGTTCTACTCTGTTCGCCCAGTGCAGAAAGCATGCTTTGCAATTCGTCCCCCGAGTTACTTAGCAACGCAACGTCGTCAGCAAATCTGAGGTTACTGAGGTATTCTCCATTAACCCCTACTCCCACCTGTTCCCAATCCAGCGATCTGAACATTTCTTGTAAGCATGCTGTGAATAACATTGGAGAGATTGCGTCTCCTTGTCTGACACCCTTCCTTATAGGTATTTTACTGCTCTCCCTATGGAGGATGATGGTAGCTGTAGACCCATTGTAGATATCCTCTAGTATTCTTACGTATTGCTCATCTACCCCCTGGTTCCGTAATGCCTGAGTGACTGCTAGGGTTTCGACCGAGTCAAATGCTTTCTCATAATCTATGAAGGCTAAATATAGGGGTTCATTATACTCAGCGCACTTCTCTATCACCTGATTGATCGTGTGAATATGGTCCATTGTTGAGTAACCTTTACGGAACCCTGCTTGTTCTTTAGGTTGACTGAAATCTAAGGTTGCAGAGATTCGGTTAGCGATTACCTTGGTAAATACCTTGTAGACGACTGACAGTAAGCTGATCGGCCTGTAATTTTTCAAGTCCATCATGTCGCCTTTCTTATGGATTAGGATGATATTCGCGTTCTTCCAAGATTCCGGTACCATTGCGGTCTTTAGGCATTGCGTATACAGGTTTGCCAGTTTTTCAAGTACAATTTCTCCGCCATCCTTCAAGAGGTCTGCTGTTATCTGATCCTCACCAGGTGCTTTGCCCCCTTTCATTTCTTTCAAAGCCTTCTTTACTTCTTCGGTCGTTACTGGTGGGATGTCTATCTCCTCTGAACTACTGTCTCGTTCGGCATAATCCTGTATGTCCCGGCTACTGTACAGATCTCTATAGAACTCCTCGGCCACTGTGACTATTTTATCCCTATTTGTGATGACATTGCCTTGCTTATCCTTAAGTGCATACAGCTGATTTTTCCCCACGCCAAGACGTCTCTTCGCTGCTTTCAGGCTACCTCCGTTTTTTACAACGTATTCGATCCTCTCTATATATAATATGTATATAGCGAATCAGAAAATGGGAAATGAGGGGCTCGGTGAAATAAGACAGATAATCAGGATTGGCAGTCAAGAAAACCTCGGAAAGCAAAGAAGAGGTTGTGGCCGGTAATAGAAGGAGATCAAGAATTTTTTGAGTAAGAAAGAAATTGGTAAAAAACTGCCCGCCGGGTGGGATCCGAACCCACGACCTCCAGAATACCGGTCTTGTGCGATAACCACTACGCTACCGGCGGGGCTGTTTCCCTACCAGTTTCTCGAGTATTTATGTTAAGGTTTTTTTTATTTTCCTCTTCTTGGGGGTGGTAGCCAGCGCCACTCGGACTACATGGGGTGAAGGGGACCTTCTTTTTAACCCCCGGGCCATGACTCGAGTGCCTACGACATGTCGAGAGTGGTCAACCAGCGTTGAACCCTCTTAAGCTACCTTTGGCACCAAGACTGCCAGAACAGAGGCCCTCGCTAAGCATGTAGCGAATCAGAAAATGGGAAATGAGGGGCTCGGTGAAATAAGACAGATAATAAGGATTGGCAGTCAAGGAAACCTCGGAAAGCAAAAGGGGAAATGCGGTAGGTCATAGAAACAGATGAAGAATTTTTTGAGTCAGAAAGAAAGTGGTGAAAAAATGCCCGCCGGGTGGGATCCGAACCCACGACCCCCAAAATACCGGTCTGGTGCGATGACCACTACGCTACCGGCAGGACCATTTCTATTTCTATGACCTACCGCATTCCCCCCTTTGCTTTCCGAGGTTTTCTTGACTGCCAACCCTTATTCTGTCTTAAATTCACCGAGCCCCTCATTTCCCATTTTCTGATTCGCTACATGCATAGCGAGGGCCTCTGTTCTGAGTCTTGGTGCCAAAGGTAGCTTAAGAGGGTTCAACGCTGGTCGACCACTCTCGACATGTCGTAGACACTCGAGTCACGGCCCGGGGGTTCAAAAGAAGGTCCCCTTCACCCCGAGTAGTCCGAGTGGCGCTGGCTACCACCCCCAATCGCAGGAAACAAAATATACATTAACATAAATACCCGAGAGAGAGAGAAAGAGAAAACTTTATTATTTGCAGTAGGTTTAAGGGGTCGGGGTGGCCGCAGGCTCCAGCCTGGCGGCGACTAGCGTAGCCCTGTCCACGAGGGAGAGTTGTGTCCCTAGGTCAGAGCTACCCAGCGCCCCCTCCCACTGCTCGTCGGAGGAAATTAGAGGGAAAGGGTCTTTAGGGCAGCCCCACATTGAGTGGGGTACAGTGGAGCGTGTGCCACGGGCAGGACAATTGGGGGAAGGGTAAAGGGAGGGGTGGATGTGGTGAAGTACCGCTCGGCAAGGGAGAGTGTGAGTCTGGAGGAGTCGCCATGTGCGTTCCTGCGCGTGGGTGAGCTGGGAATGGGCAGGGGGGGTATTTGCGGCGGGCGAGGCGGTAATAGACAGATTTATAGCATCCTCGATTAACCGCACCGGTGCACACCGGGGCACACCGGTGCGCCTTTTCATCCTCGATAAACCGCACCGGTGTGCACCGTCCGTCCTCGATAAACCGGGGTGCACCGTCACGGGGCAATTTTTGGTTGCACCGCCGCGCACCGAGAGAGTCGACGGTGCGCCGGCGTGCAGTCCCGAGATGCATCGCGGACGATGCCGGCGAAGGAGCTTCCTCCGCCGTCTGCTGCAGCGACGGCGCATCGCCGCACTCGTGTCAAGGCGGACGGAGTTGTGTATTGTTGCTGACAAGGATGGCGTGCTTGTGAATTCATCGGGCAACGATGCGACAGTCTCCTAACGGGCGGTAACAACGGCCAGTGATTGTAAATGAGGACGCGAACTTTGTGTACTTCAAAGACGGCTGCATGCATTGCCAGAAAGTTGGGGATTGACATTCGTTTCGTTCGATCGAATAATCATGAACTGTTACCGGAGTGCCTAGACGATGAAGACCTACTTGTTTTGCTGTAACGGAAGGGCGGAACAAAACAGGCACTCGCATTATGGCTCAAACGAAGATTAGAAGCAGCTTGTATGTAGCTGTTTAGTGGAAGCGGTGGCGGTACGTTGTTCCGCATGTGTGACGGATTTAAGTTGTGCGTACATATAATCATTGGCCTTCAATAAATACCACTTTCAAATAGCGCTGTGTCTCATTACAGTGCTGTATTGTTACTTGTGAACGTTTTTATGAGTTGATTTCTTAGATTAAGAGATGGCGCCTGGGTAGAACCGCCCCGTTTGTCCTCGATCAACGCTCCGTGCCGGTACGCACCGTCGTGGGGCACTGTGCACCGCGCCGGTTTTGGGGGCAACACCGGTGCGTGTTTATCGAGGACGCTATTAGACAGATTTAGTTGGGCGTTCCGGGCGTTAGCGTATTGCTGGGCGTAAACCGGAGCGTACGCTCGTCGCGACGCGCCCATGGATAGTTTTAGTACAGCGTTTTTCGTAGCGTGCGCTAACGCTTGTGGCGCCACCTGTTGAACCCAACGCGAAGTACCCAAATTTAACCTTGCGGCGCCACCTGTTGAACCCAACACGAAGTACCCAAATTTAACTTTTTTACGTGGCTAACCAAGGCAAACTGTAGCTGGACGGCGTTTCTTTTTTTTTTTTTTTTCAATACGTTCACGCTGGTTTCGATTGTAAAAATCTTGCAAGTACGATAACAAAATACCCTCTTACCTTGATTCAGTATTAGGGAAAAATATGATACACCCGTCGCGATTGTTTTGCTCAACCGCGCGACGCCGAAGTTTTGAAGCAACACGCAGTGCTCGGGATACTCACTTTATTCAGCTCTGAAATATGGCAGGACCATGCGACAAATACAACTGAGCATGGCATGCGACGCTAATGCGACGCGCAAAATGAAACAGCGGGTAGGCTGGCACGGCGGTTTAGTGATACACTTCACCCGGGTGTAGCAACTCAATAAGATACACGATGAGTTCCTATTACTCACTTCCTCTTATTCGTGGAGTCCAACTACAAATCCTTCACGTTTCACACGGTAGCGCAACGTCCTCGGCTCGCACCCGAGGGCGCGACGACGGCGCAGGCGAAAATTCTTGAATTCCCTAAATGGAGGCCGCCGATCTGCACCAACACTGCACGCATTCCACCGCCGCGACACGCACACAAACACCGCCGCCCGCTTCGGGAGCCATCCAGGTTGTTCTTGGTCGCTCATTTCTGGTCTGCATGCCTGTTGGAACTGAAACGTTGTCGCCTAACGAGAAAAACACGCGACGGTCCGCGTTTTCAGTCGGGGAACCTCCTGCCACGACCGGCCGCCGACACCGCCGAGGCAGCAGCCATTTTGAAAGCAAGGGGCCTCCCAGCAGGTCCGCAGCGCCCCGCAAGCGCCCCGGAGCATACGCTCCCAGCCAACGTTCCTAGATCTTGCCAGTTCTCAAACTGCGGAGCTCCGCCTGACGCCTTTCTGTTGCGCTCCGCGTGGGGGCGTTCGCGACGGAGTTAGCCCGACGAGGCGCCGGACCCCGCACGGCCGGATGACTGTCGTGGGCAGCGAGCGGCGGTTTCTGTGCGGCGGTGTGTTTGGCTTGCGCGAGTACTACTGTGTACCTACAGATTTGTGCCTGTGTTTGTGCCCCATGCTGGCAACTGCATGAACCATGCCACGCTGTTTCGTGCCCGGGTGTAAAAGCGGGTACGATTCCGTTCAATCTGCTAGTGAGAAGAGACATTTTTTCAAGCCACCCCGAGACGCTGAACGCCTTGCACTATGGCAGCGAGCAGTGCCCAGGCTGGACAGAGAGCTTTCGAGCACGTGTTCTGTGTGTGACCTTCACTTCCGCGATGAGGACATCTCGAAAGTCTTCGAGCACAATATTTGCGGTGAGGTGGTAGCGATACCGCGCGACAAATGGGCACTGAAAGACGACGCCGTGCCTCGGCTGTTTCCGAATTGCCCGAGCTACCTTTCCAAACCGACACGGAAACGCAAAGCCCCTGCTCGCAGACTCTCCCCAGCGAAAAGCAAGCGCCGTAAAGGGAAAGGTGAGCAGTCGATTCAAGAAGTCAGTGATGGCAACGTCGAAACAGAGAACAGCGTGTCGACGGATAATACTGAGCCTTTATTTGACATGATAACTAGCTTGGCCAAAGAGAAACAGAAGATTGACGGTTGGTCTGTTGACGTTGCTCAACAAACGGCGCTGTTGTACAAGCTCAGCATAAGAAATAACATTCCCCGTGTGGAAACGTCCGTGGCGCTGTCTGAGGACCTCAATTTGACTGTTTGCGCGAATGGTCGACTTGTGCCTCGCAGCGTCTACGCTGGGGAGCCGAGCATTGCACTAAAGTCGTTTGATGACTTAAAATGCTTCATGCATTACGTTGATAAGCTTAAGCTGTGCCAGGGATGCCCCGCTGAAAAGTACCCAAAAATCGTTTCATCAGTGGTGGCCACAAAGGAAGGTGAAACGTGGAGACGCAACACCTGCACTGTATTGAGCTTTAATGCGACATGTGCTCAATGTCGGACCTTGGAGAAGCTTTTTCTGCAGCGAACAAAGAAGCAAAAAGACTGCAAGAAAAGAAAGCAGAGGGTCTGCTTGAAGTCGATGCGACGGAAAGCAATCCGTGCAACCTCACGGCGAGAAAAAATGAAAGAAGAACTTGTTTTGATGAAGAGGCAGCTGAGTGGAGTTACGGAGGCAACAATTGACAGCACTCTTAGGGTTCTTCCTTCCAGGCAGCAGTTGGCCTTCAAGACAGCTGTCATGGCAGCGAAAGCAAAATCAAAAAATGGTCGGCGATATGATGCGGAGTGGCTAATGACCTGCCTACTACTGCACATATCAAGCCCGAAGGCCTACACTTTGATCGCTGACATGCAGCTGCTACCGCTACCATCAAAGGCTCGCCTTCGCCAGATTATAAAGGGCATTCCGTGCAAGTATGGTTTTAATGAAGTAGCGCTGAGCAGCATCAAAGGCCACTTCTCGGACAAAAGCCACCTCAGACGGCAGGGAGTCTTGCTCCTCGATGAGGTGAAGTTAAAGCAGGGTGTCTCCTTCAACAAGGCCTCATGCAAGATGGATGGTTTTGTTGATTACGGTGAGGTTGCAGCCCCAAGCTCCAACCAACTTGCTGACCACGCATTGGTGCTGATGTTTGTTCCGTTGTTCGAAGACTGGGTGCAACCAGTCGCAAGCTTTGCGACAAGGGGAGCAGCTCCTGGAAAAGTCCTGGCGGAACTTGTCATGAGTGCTGTTCTCGAACTGCACAAGAACAATGCGTCAGTGCTGGCTGTGATCAGTGACGGGGCTGGCAACAACAAATCCATGTGGAGCCAGTTTGGAGTTTCAGGAAAACTGGACGCACCTCACCACTTTATTGAACACCCGTGGGAGCCATCTCAGAATATCTACTTCCTATGTGATGTGCCACACATCGTCAAGTGTGTGAGGAATCACCTGAGGAAACACACCTACGGAATGGTAAAGAAAAAAGCATGCGTTGAATGTTCGGTACAGTTTAACAGTTTGGTTTTATTACTTCCAGGCTGGAAACCTTCGCATCAACTTCCAGCATTACGTGACGCTGTACGAAACAGAGAAAAACAAGCACGTACGAGTTGTGCCAAAACTCACTGAGGCACATGTTGCCCCTGACAATCTACGCAAAATGAGCGTCAGGCTAGCTACACAGGTAGACTTTGTTTTTGTAAAAGCATGCTATGTTTTATTTTGTGTTCTTATACGTGGAAATGATGCAATGTTTTTTTCTATAGCTCTTCAGCCGTGGGACAGCTATTGGATTACGCGTCTATAGGGAGGCAAAAGTCACTGGATTGGAAGATTCAGAGGACACTGAGACCTTTACTAGAATGCTGAACGATGTCTTCGACGCACTGAACACGAAGCTTCCTTCCCGGGGAATCAGGCGCAATTCCAAGGAGATACAGGCAAGCAGCCCAACCACTTTTCGTAGAGCCTAGTCGCACCAGTACATATACCATCCCTTGGCTTCATTATTTATTCAACGATTTTTTTTTTTTCAGATCATAAAGGAGTTCCTGGACGTCCTGAATCTGACTGAGCGAAATGCGGTGGAGAAAGGCACAAAGCTTTTTGCCTCTCAACAGACAACGGCGTCCCTACGTGTCACACTGTTGTCGACGCTAGACATCATCAGTTATCTCTTTGGCAAGGAAGCAGTTTACGTATTGACCGCCAAGCTGAACCAGGACCCCTTGGAGGTAGCACGACGTATTTCACTTTTAATTTAGCATGTAGTGACCCAATTGACTATCCCTCTTACGCTTGTGATTTCTCTTTCAGCGGCATTTTGGCCTTGCACGTTCGTTCGGAGGTGATGAGTCCCACCCTACAGTCGTGAATTTCTCACAGATTTTTCGTCTCTTGAGCCTGTACACGCCCATCAAGACAGCACTACGTGGAAGTGTTCAAGGGGAACCGAATGCTGTGCTTGTTAGTGTGGAAGACACACTGAAGACCGCTGGAGAAGCTCATAGATCAAACAGAGCTAGTTTGCGCAATGAGATTGAAGCTAGGCTGCTGGAAGTGACATCATTTCCATGTATTCCTCCTGACCAAATGAGTGATGAGCACAGCTACTTCAGAGGTTCACCAGACGATAGTGTTGTGTATTACTTAGCTGGGTATGTTGTACACAAAATGAGCAAGCGCAAAGAGTGCCAGTTGTGTCTGCATGACATTAGTTCAGCAGCTCCTGTGATTGGTTCTGATGCATACTTAACCATATACCGGAGCTTCAAGGAAGGCAGTCTCAGGCACCCCAGCGTCAAGATGTTACACTTCATGAGAGTTGTAAACGAGTCTATTTCACTTTCGCTTGATGAGGAAGGTCTCTGTGCAGACTTGTTTTGGAAAGTGCTGGACGAGCTGGATGAGTGCGATCTGACGACGCTGGGTTGTGACCAGCACAAGCCCACGTTTACATGCGAGGTGTTATATTTTTTCATTGTCACGCGAATGCATTTTTATGCCAGGGATGTCAACCGACGCCTTCAAACCCGCGAGAAAGTCGCCATCGCCACGAAGAAAGCTCGCCTATTGTGAAGCCGTTACAACATTTGAATTGTGTGCTCGTCCCTTGGGCCTCGGAATAAACGCTTTTCGAGGCACTGAGAATAAAAGTTCCTTTTCTGTGCTCAGATTTGCTTTTCAGTAACGAGCATACGCAAACCAACGTAACGCTGACGCGGACAGCGGCCGTTACGTTGCGTTGCCGAAGCTTGCGGGCAGCTCCGCCGCTATTGCTTTGTACTTTCATGCGTTCATTTAATTATATAAGCCTCCTCATATTGTCCTAAGAGGTTTCTAACGGCAGTAAAAATTTAAGGCGCATTGAATGAGGATTTCACGGCGACGAACGCCGTTGACTTCGCACTCCGCCAGCGCTTTCAGCCGCGCAGCATCGGGCTAACCGTGGCCGCCGCGCCATCTGGTGAGCGGAAACGAAACGGGGCCACGCATCGACGGCGGCCGCCGTGCGAGTTTGAGAACTGGCAGGATCTAATAACGTTGCTCCCAGCCGTTGCGTGCGTAGCACCGCATCGCCGGGGCGTTTACGTAGCGTACTGCGCATGCGCAGTCGCGAGCCGCCCCGCCGGGGCGTACGCTCGTCCGGAGCGCGCGCCCAACTAATAGACAGATTTAGTTGGGCGCGCGCTCCGGACGAGCGTACGCCCCGGCGGGGCGGCTCGCGACTGCGCATGCGCAGTACGCTACGCAAACGCCCCGGCGATGCGGTGCTACGCACGCAACGGCTGGGAGCGTATGCTCCGGGGCGCTTGCGGGGCGCTGCGGACCTGCTGGGAGGCCCCTTGCTTTCAAAATGGCTGCTGCCTCGGCGATGTCGGCGGCCGGTCGTGGCAGGAGGTTCCCCGACTGAAAACGCGGACCGTCGCGTGTTTTTCTCGTTAGGCGACAACGTTTCAGTTCCAACAGGCATGCAGACCAGAAATGAGCGACCAAGGACAACCTGGATGGCTCCCGAAGCGGGCGGCGGTGTTTGTGTGCGTGTCGCGGCGGTGGAATGCGCGCAGTGTTGGTGCAGATCGGCGGCCTCCATTCAGGGAATTCAAGAATTTTCGCCTGCGCCGTCGTCGCGCCCTCGGGTGCGAGCCGAGGACGTTGCGCTACCGTGTGAAACGTGAAGGATTTGTAGTTGGACTCCACGAATAAGAGGAAGTGAGTAATAGGAACGCATCGTGTATCTTATTGAGTTGCTACACCCGGGTGCAGTGTATCACTAAACCGCCGTGCCAGCCTACCCGCTGTTTCATTTTGCGCGTCGCATTAGCGTCGCATGCCATGCTCAGTTGTATTTGTCGCATGGTCCTGCCATATTTCACTGAATAAAGTGAGTATCCCGAGCACTGCGTGTTGCTTCAAAACTTCGGCGTCGCGCGGTTGAGCAAAACAATCGCGACGGGTGTATCATATTTTTCCCTAATACTGAATCAAGATAAGAGGGTATTTTTTATCGTACTTGCAAGATTTTTACAATCGAAACCGGCGTCAACGCATTGAAAAAAAAAACGCCGTCCAGCTACAGTTTGCCTTGGTTAGCCACGTAAAAAACGTTAAATTTGGGTACTTCGCGTTGGGTTCAACAGGTGGCGCCGCAAGGTTAAATTTGGGTACTTCGCGTTGGGTTCAACAGGTGGCGCCACAAGCGTTAGCGCACGCTACGAAAAACGCTGTACTAAAACTATCCATGAGCGCGACGCGACGAGCGTACGCTCCGCTTTACGCCCAGCAATACGCTAACGCCCGGAACGCCCAACTAAATCTGTCTAATGACTGACAATGTCGTGGTAAGTAGTCAGTCTGTCCCTGGCAGATCTGGCCCCATGGTAGGGAACGAGGCTGGGGCCCGCTCGGATTGTAAGTCCTCGAGCGACGACGTGGGCTGCCTCATTTCCTCCGAGGCCGGCATGAGCCGGGGTCCAAATTAGTTCCACCGGGGAGGTTGAGGAATTTTGAGCCAAAATTTTGAGGGCGAGTGGCGAAATAAGGCCACGAGCGAAATTTCGAACGGCCGTTTGAGAATCTGAGATTATAATTGCGGGGGTCGGCCTGTGTGACAGCGCTAGCGCTATTGCCGCCTCCTCCGCCTCTCCGCGATGAGAAGTGTTCACCGTAAGTAGTTAATGGGAGGGGTGTCGGGCCTGTTGATCACGGCTATGGCATATGCGTCATGGTGGCGGTATTCAGCAGCGTCCACGTAGTGGATATCTTGGCGGATTGGAAGACGCCTCTCGAATGCTCGTGCCCTCTGTGTTCTTCGGCCCACGTTATATGTTGGATGCATATTGCGGGATAGGGGCCGAACTATGAGTTGAGCGTGGGTGGTATGCGGAATGGAGACTTTCCGGTCTAAGCCTGCCGGGATATTAAAGGAGTACTGACACGAAATTTCAAAGCTGAGATAACTATGTAAAACGCTTCCTTTTTATCAGGAGATATCTCCCAGCAAGTTTCAACAGCAACCGTTCAGCGAAACATATTTAAAATCCATTTTAATCTTCGCCCGCACGAGAAAGCCCAGAGCGGGCCGACGTGACATCATCTGCTACGTGCCCCAAACTGCCGACGTCGGGGCTCCCGTGACGAAGCCGACGCGCTGGCTGTGGTTGGCGCGCGCTGCTTGGGCGTGTGTACACGTCATGGTTCTGGGACTGACGTCATGCTGCCCGGGTCTGTGGGGACGGCGAAGACCTCGGCCTATCTGGGCGCGCGCGTGCGCTCGCTCGCGCGCGCTTCCAGAGAGGCAGCGATACGGCAAGAATGGTGACGCCATGTGATACATGCTGTCATGGCGGCCGCTCGGCGTTTTTTTGTCGGAACCGAAACTGGCACGAATAAACGACGCCGTAAATGAATGTTTACGCTGCACTCGACCGTCTAATCTGTCATTCTATGATTAGTGGGCTGGTAGGCACGCATAGCAGCGAAAAAAACGTAACAAAAATTTCGTGTCAGTACTCCTTTAAGGCCAACTCTTTCAAGAATGTGCAATCCTGTAGGGATAGTCGCTAGACGGGCTATTTGAGCAGAAAGGTGCGCTTCTACTAGCTCTTCTGCCGTGTTGTGCACCCCTAGATGTTCGAATCTGGCAGTGGATGTGTGCAGGGGCAGTTGAAGTGCAGCTTTGTAAGCTTTTCGAATGAGGCAGTTGATTTTTTCAAGTTCAGTAGCGCTGACGTGGAGGTACGGCAGAGAGTACGTGATCCTGCTCACGACGAAGGCTTGGATCAAGCCAGTGTTGTACGTAACGGCGTTCCAAGGAATGGCGTTCCTGGAACTAGTTCCTTTTTGGAGGAACGGAGGAACGCCACCGTTCCATTAAGGATCGGTGGAACTGTAACGGTAACTCGTTAGATTTATGAAGGAACGGCAGGAACGGCGTTCCTTCGTTACATTGCTAGGATTTGGCTGTTTTTGATGCCAAAGCTCGAGTACAAAAATCACAAGTCGCTACCGTGTTTCTCTTCCTATAAGCTGCACAATTTGCCCGCCCTTCAGCGGATTCTGCTTCCTCGAAGGAAAGGCAGAAGAATAACCTCGCAGTGGGCCGCAGCTTGGGCTTACTTTCATGACGGTTGAGCTTACGCGGCGTTCGACGGGTGAACAGTGCAGCCGCGAGAATGCTTTTCACCTTTCATCGTTTGTATGGGGTGGCCAAAATGCACGTCTGGCCGATAGAATTGTTGGCGCCGCAGGTTTCTTGTGAAACCACCCTTTCTGTATATTGTCAGGGGTAATTACAGCATTAGTGCTCGCGAGGCGCGGGCGCGTTGTTGTCGGGGCAGTTGCGCTCGCTGTGAGGTCATTCGAAGGGTCGCCGGCTCTCAAAAGAGCTGGGCGCGCCGCACTTTCTCGGGATGTTGTACTGCTCGAAGTTACAGAGTACGCGCGCAGTTCGTCACGGCGAGGTCTGTCGCCGATCTGGCGGGAATGGGCCGACGGGAGTGCAAGGTCCTTTTGTATTGCATGCGTCGTGTTGACAAAGGGCAGCAATTCCGTCATTGTTGGGCATATTTTAGTCGCGCGTCGTATGGACAACACCTGAGAGAGGCCGCCCGAAGGTCAATTTCCAGCGCTCAGAGTTGGTGTAGTTAATCGGTTTCAAGTTAAACCTATGTTATTCTTGTGCTTTGATGAATACCTGGAAGTTTGAGTGAGAGTGATAGTGTGGATCACGTGATTGTTTGTGCACAAATCTTTGGGTTTTGTTGACCTGGCCAATCAGCGGCCCAGTGTGTGTTAGTTAGAACTTAGTAAGTCCTCGAGACTTGGTTTTAGTGTAATAAAACCGAAGTGCTTGGTGTTCTTGGACAGTCGGAGCGAGAGCTAGAACGTCGATTTACAGAAGCTTGAGTCCGGTCGGTTGACAGAACCAGAGCGAACGCGGAGCCCCTCGTGAGTTAGTTAGGTTTAGCTAATTTAAACATTTCTCTGTTTATTATGTGAACTTCGTTTATCAGGGGCGCAGGAATCGCGTGGCGCCGAGACTGAGCATAAGAGGGAGAGATAGCTGTTTTTTTTTCGTTTTGTTTGAGCAAGTAGCAAGTTGGGTCTTTGTGGGTCCACGGGACATTTGAAAATCATCGAACGCCATCTTGCTTGCTCCGGCACCTACCTGGATTCTGTCACCTGCTGCAATGAGTGACGATGTAGATTGCCCCTGGCCCTGGCTGTCACCGATGTTCAAACCGATTGAAGACAAGAGAAATGGAAACATCGCCTACCAATGTTTGACTTGTGCTCCATCAAGCAAGACGATTTCGGCGTCTAAGACGTCGGCGGCAAACTTGAAGAAGCACGTGCAGGTAAGTTTTATTTATTGTTCATTTATATTCGCATGCGGGAAAAGGAGTTCTGCATTTTAAGTGTAGACAGTCACACGTTAGTTTGTCATTCACGTTAAACATTGTGTTTACCAGGTTTTGATCTCCAAAAACTAAACGAACGCTCAGTAAATGCATGCGTGCACGTTTTCGCTGCTTGGGTTGTGCTCTTCTCAAGTTGCAGAATTTTGGTTACATTTTGGTTGGTGGTTTATTTTTAGCGGTACTTACTCAAATGTGTGCTGTTAAAAAAGCCCGCACGTATCTGCACTTCAGAAAATTGCAGGTAACAGGCATAAAAAAAACATGACGTGCTGGTAACCTGTCGTATATTCACATAATGGTAAACTTTGAGACTGCAACCGAAAACGTGGTAACAATGGCGAAAAGAACAAGAAAAAAGAATAACTAGAAAGTCTCCAAAACTCCCGAACGTTAAAAGGTTTCCTGCCGAAAAAAATGATGCTTCAAGCCCTATAATTCGTATAGAAAGTGTTTCTGTATTGAAGCGTTTAGGCTCGTATGCGTGCGTGCGTGCTTATAATACGGTTAACATCGTCCTAACACGAACCTCGTGAATTATGTTCGGTGATTGCCAGCTTGTTTGCAATAAAAACGGTACCTTCTTTGCTACGAGACCAAAAGGTTAACCACTCAGGAATATTCAAAAATTTCAATGCACCAAACACCGCCCACCTCACTAGATAGCCTGATTTCCTGATAACTATAGGCAATGGACATTTCTTGTGTGTGATGCGTCATTTTTGGTTGGCTTCCCATGAAATTGTGCATTGGAGGAGAGTTTATTTATCATTTCACTACACCTCAATGACCTTTCGCCATTAGATGAAGGTGGGTGGCTATACAAATTTAACAGAAAATTAAAGCTTATTCATAGTATGCGCAAGAAAAACAAGAAAACAGTGACACGTTATTGTTAGCTTTTCTCTGATAGCTAACTTGTGCTCTGGTCGTCTTCTTTCTTCATCCCAGTCGAATAACAAGTTCCGTACACCTTTTTTTAGGAGAAGGCAAATCAAAAGCTTTAACAACGGTCTTTGGTTCATGTACAACTCACGAGGCGCATGGGCAGCGCTGCTTTTAAACCGCTCACATACGTTCTCTGGGTCCGCTCAGATCAGGCACCAGACGCACACACCCGTACGGACGCTGAAACGCTCGACTTTTGCCTACCGTTCTCCGGCGCCTCGGATAACGGGTCACTTGAGTTTACGGCGTCGGATATGCCGGCGCCGCTTCGCTGAGCTGATTTCCGAAAATTCGCGCGGCTTGGGGCGTTAGTTAACGCGGCTGGCTTGCAAGAGGAGACGACCGTGGGACTACGGAGGCCCAGGCAGTCTCATGGCGCGTGCTAAAGGCGCGTGCTAAATGCATGCGCCTTTTTTTATTTTTAGGGGATTATAGAAGCGAAGTACTTAGTCCGTCACTTGTACCATCAATTCTATTCTTTTTTTTTAGAGAGCACACCTGCACAAGCTTCAGGAATACGAGAACCTGATGAAAAAAGGAGGACGTAAACGCCTCTCCGAAGGCGCACACTCGACTGAAGAGCCCCAGAAGCAATTGCGCTTGGAGATGTTCAGTGACAGCAAGCAAGCCGTCTCTCAACACACGCTGGACAAACTTGTCACGACATTTGTTGTGGAAGGCCTGCACCCCTTCTCTATTGTCGAGGAAAAAGCCTTCAAGGATCTTGTGGAACACCTCGCTCCAGGACGGAAAACTCACTCGACGAATGCTGACCGACCGCCTTGACTCCTGTTTTGAAGAAATGAAGCAGAAGCTCTCATTGGAATTGATCAACGTTGACCACATCGCGGTCTCGGCCGACCTTTGGTCGAGCTTTCACAGGTGTGTTTTACAGCCAAATCTCGTTACTACAAACCCCACAATGACGAGTTTCTCACCTTCGCGATTTTTTAAAGAATCCTGTCTAGATTGCCTATATTTTCCATGCAAAAAAAATCGGGGTTACGAATTTAAATATAGCGCATATTTCAGAATAATGCACGTAATTTATTTTCCCCCGTATAATCGAGGAACATCAGTATTACGAACTCGGCTAAGAATAACAGCGCCGCAACTCTCGCGTGAAACAAAAGCCGCCGTTTCTCTGTGTATTTCCTGAGCGCAGTAGCTATCATCATCACCATGGGCCAACAGCTAGCACCACCATGCACAAAGCTGTGGTTTAATGTGCAGTAGCCCAGCAGGCCGCGTTTGCCTCTTTCCTGTCTCGTTGTGTTGGGTGTTATAGGTCCGTCGGATGTTGTTCACGCTAATCACATGTGCGGGCAGGTATTTCTTTGTGGGGGGTGATTTTGCTGCGAATTTTGGGCGAGATCCAACGATGAATACAGCTAGCAGCAAAGCAAAAAAGAAGCGAGAGCAGTTATCTTTAGTGACGATGACGACGCGAAGGGTTACGACTGTGGTTCACCGAACACAGAAGATGAGATTGCATCGAGCAGTGGTGTTTTAGTGCGCATGATCAAAGTCCGCAGTTTCATTGCTCGGTGCAATGACGTACCTGATGAGATATTATGCAAGGTGGAATATGTATAGGCATTCTTAATCAGTCTAGCGTGCTGCACGCGCCAAAAGAAAATAACTGATTTCTTCAAATAAAGCAGTGAGCGTAACATTTTATTTGAGAGTTTGACTGTCTCCACATGCGTCTACTGCTAACGTGCGTCATTCTCATTCCTAGGTTTGGACACTGGCTTTTAACCACCAGTTTTACATTAGAACGATATTTCAAAATAACGAACGATTTTTAACGGTCCAGCGTAATTCGTTATATTGAGATTTGACTACCACGGCGGTTGATTACTTGAGCGTTATACAGTACTGTCTGATGCCTATATTTGCTTGTCTACTCATTTACTTTTGCAGGAGCTTCATTGGCATTGTTGCCTTGTGGCTAAATCCGAGCACTTTCGAGAGGAAAACTGCCGTGCTCGCGTTCAGACGTGTCATTGGTCACGCAACTTATGACAAGCTGGCAGAGGTGTTGTCTTCGGTGTTTGCAGAATACAGCATCGAGAGTAAGGTAACCTCCGTGGTAACCGACAATGGGTCGAACTTCGTTAAGGCGTTCAGGTAAATCTCAAAAAAAAAAAAATTATAATGCAAACGTTTAGCCACTTGTAGTGTTGTTTGCATTATTAATGTTCGTATTTTTTATTTCTTTCAGGGTGTTCGGCGAAAATGAGACCAATGAAACAGACGATGAGAGTGAAATCCGACCAGTGGAACTGACAGGCATTTTGAATTCGCCGGACGGGTCTGATTTCGTGCTTCCTCCGCACATTAGATGCGCAGCTCACACTCTGAACCTGGTTGCAACATCAGACTGCTGTCGCTGAACTTGACACCCAGTATTCGCGAATCGCGAAATCCGTGTTCAGGAAGTGTTCTGCACTGTGGAGCAAGCAAGGTCAGTCCAACGTCTCAGCCGACTTGATCAAAAGTCACTGCGGAGTGTACCTACGACGACCAGTTCCAACGAGGTGGAATTCACTTCATGACGCCATAGAGCACCTGCTTAAGCTGCACGACGAAGGAAAAGACCTTGACCGACTGTTCTGCACCCTGAAACTGCAGGCCCTTCAAAGGCCTGCGGAATACAAATTCATGGAGGAATACTGCAATGCAAGTTACTGATTGCTTGAAATCGGCGAGGTATAAAGCTGTGCGTTACAAGCACGCCAAAGATTCCAAAAAATAGCTGAGCGCTTCACGGCAGCTGCGACGGCTTCGGCGCCCACAACGCAGAGCGAGAGACCAAACTGTATGCCAGCAGAAAAGCACGGGATTACGGCGCGAGTGAAACGAGGCTGGTCTGCCAGACAAGCTGAGAGAGGGAGGGAGAGGGGGAGAGAGAGAGAGAACGTTTATTTTACTATATTAAGGCGGAAAATTGTGGGAAGAAAAAAATGTGCGCATCCCACGCATAGGTGGGAATCGACGTACAGCGAAGCTTTCAGTGATGTTTACGCAAAACGGTGTTTCAACAAATACGAAACGTAACGAGAAACGTGAAACATCGCGATCCCCCTGGCGAACACGTGGTCAATAAACCCGTGGTTAACAAAGTGCCATACTTGCTATCATCCACAGGTCATGAAGCCACTCTCCTGCGCGCTGGACGTACTTCAGCGACAGGAACACATGTTCATTGGCTACCTTCTTCCTACCCTGCATGTGCATCCTTGAGAAGCGAATCAACTACGAGGCCATGAAGGGACTGACATATTGTGGCCCTCTGGCAAGTGCAGTTCTCAACGGGATCGAAAAGAGGTAAGCGATGTCAGAATCTTGAATTGAATATGCTTCTTTTCTAATGAATTGTTGGGGATTGCAGGTTTGGGCACCTCAAAGGAAAGCGCGAGCTCGTTGTCGCCAGCTGCCTACTCCCAAGGTTTAAGTTATCATGGATGCCCGACAGCTCAATGCGAGACAAGGCGACCAACGACATCAAGACAGAGCTGGCTGCGGTAACCAAGCCGTCCAGCGCAGATTGCGCCACCTGGTCTACGCCCGAGGATTTGTTTTCGTTCGGGCATCAAACGCTTCCAGCCGAGGCACAGGACGAGCTCTCGCGGTACCTGCTGGTACCAGTTGAGTACCCGCTGTCGAAGATGAAACACTTCGAGGGATTGCACCAACTCTTCCTCAAGTACAACACGTCAGTACCGTCAAGCGCTTCCGTGGAACGGCTGTTTAGCATTGCCAACGAAGTGCTGACAAAAAAACGGGTTCGTCTGTCTGACTCAAACATAGAGATTCAACTCTTGCTAAGTTCGAACAAGGGACTGTACTAAGTTTCGACTATGTCTTCCGGCATTTTTTCACACTAATTGTTTTCACATTTTTTCATTCACTCTATATTTTTTTCTCATCTGTTGTGTACTAAACTTTGTTGTGTACTTAACTTTTTCCTGCTTGAAGAACCAAAGAATCGGTCGTTTCTCTACCACAGCATGTGTTTTAGTGTGTATTTGTATTTATTTTGTTATATTTGTATTATTATTATTTGTATATTTTGTATTTATTGTTCTTTCTTTTGCTTTTTAGTGTCGCACTTTGTGTGCGGTAATATTTTTCATAGCACATGTGATTAGGTTCTGTGTTTTTTCCCTTTTGCGTATTCCTAACCCCAGCAACTTATTTGTGCGCCGCGTCCACATATTTGGCTATCTTTGGTTGTTTCCTTTATGTACTACCCTGATTGTGTTCGGTATACTTTGTAATTCTTGTGGGTATATTTCTTGTGTGACTACGCTGTTGACTTTAATTTTTTTTTTCTTGTTATCATCTTCCGACTTAAACTTGTATTGCCAACCTCGTAATCATTACTTGTTCTTCTGTGTTTTCTTACTCGCAAATTTGTGCTGTACGATCCGCAACGCTTCACTTTTGTAACCCCCTTAACCAAATCCTGCAAAGTGTCCTGTAAAGTATTTTAAATAAACTGTATATTGAATCAGCATTCAGTAAAGGTCTATTTATTGTTGCTTTCGATGCGGTTTCTAATGCAAGAAATTTAATTATCTTCCTTCACGTGAGTAACTTTGTATTTGCACATCTGACGCGACGGAACCTTACTGCGTCTATTATATGTGTTGCACCTATAATAAACGAACACCGAAAACGCAGTTAGACATGTCTGGGGTTTGTCCGGTGCTTCCTGAAAAAAAAAAAAAAACTTGTCAGGGAGCGTTCCTTTGGATTCTTTTTATCTCTAGATAATCTGCTGCCGGCGGTGTTCATATTCGTATAATATACGTAATTCGATGATAGTTTTAAAATTCTAACTCTATTTTACCTCAGATTATCAGACCCTATATTTCAATTAAAAAAATCGAATGTAACGTTAAAGTAACGAAACGTTCCAATTTTCACACTGGAACTGGAACGCGTTCCTTTCGAAATAAAGGAACTTGTAACGGGAACTCGTTTCAAAATTGGGAAGGAACGAGGAACGAGCTTTCGTTCCTATTTTAGAGGAACGTGTACAACACTGGTCAAGCGCATCCTCTCATTTTCTCGTAAGCCCTGACGCCGAGTCGCTCGCTATACGTCTTATCAGTCCGATAGTCTGTGTGACGTGCTTGCTAAGCTGCGTGAGGAATTGTGTGTTTGCCCTATTTTGTTGTATGAGCAGTCCGAGTATCTTTAGAGTGTGTACCTCTGGGATCGGGTGATTATAAATGGAGATTCTAATATTGGGTGGCGTTTTAGTGCCACGTTTTGGTGACATGAGTAGTAGTTCTGATTTGGTAGGTGAACAGGTCAGTCCAGCAAGTTTGGCTTCGTCCGCGGCTGTCTGGGCTCCAAGTTGGAGGGTTTCTTCAATGAGAGCGTCACTACCTCCTGCGACCAAGAGGGTAATATCGTCCGCGTATACGCCTCGAGCTTTGTGATCGCTGCGCCGCCTGCCGCCGCTTCTCCGCGGCGTTGACGGGATTTGTGCTGCGTGGCTGATAGGGGTTCGTGCAGTGTTTTGGTTCTGTTTCGCTTCTTTTCGCCTTTCCGCGCCTTAAAAAAAAAAAAAAAACTTATGTTGACGTCTATAGGCAAAGAGTACGTTTAGGTCACTTAAAAAGCAGCTGCGTCTTCGTAGAGTACGCGATCGCCTGCAAGAGCTACCCGGGGACGCGGTTCTGCGCGCTTCGTCGCCGCTCTCCCGGGCGTCGGCGACGGCAGCAGCATATCACCCATCTCACCTCCAAAACATCAGGCACAAATGAATTCTACTGTCGCTTCGTTTAGACCTGATACTGGCACAATGAGAGGTTGCAATGGCTTCATTTTGCAGCGTGGACAACGAACGCGGCTTCGTTTCGAATATATACGTCGCAGAAAAATGTGTTTCGGGGATGTGATTACCCAATCCCGGACAATAACTAATGCCTGTTATAAGAATATAAACCATGCGAAAATGTTCAGTAAATTCCAAGCCTGTGCGTCGTTAAATATGTGCCCACACACGCCACATAGCAAGAACCAAGGCAAGTTAATGAAACCACGGGAAAAAAAATGCTGTGCAAGTGCGTTATACCCCTGTCACACGGGCACTTTCAATCGCGATTGAAGTGAATCGCGATCGAGTTTTCAAGCGCGCTCGGCATACTGCCGCTGCTACACGGCCCGTTTCAATCGCGATCGAGAAGTTGCACCGGTTGCACTCGTGTACGGCAGATGGCGCTAACAATGTACTTGCGGCCGGCGTCTGGTAACTTCGCGCGGTCGTAGGTATACGTAACTATGTAAATATTACCTCGCGCTTTTTTGGGTCAAGTTATTTGACACAATTTGTGGCGTTAGTTGAAGTTGTCACATTCTGTGCCATTACTCAGCGGGGACGAGAGTATCGCCGCTTTGGTTCGATCTAGAGTTCCTGTATATGCTCCCTACGTAGCATATACAGGAACTCTAGTTCGATCGCGCTTGGAAGCCTCGATCGCGCTTGAGAAACAAGGATTGAGTTCGAGCGGGATCGAGCTCGATCGCGATTGAAACTGCCGTGTAGCAGAGGCCCGATCCGGATTGAGCTCGATCCGGATCGACTCAATCGCGATTGAAAGTGCCCGTGTGACAGGGGTATAATTGGCGAGTTCAAATCGGCAGCAACCACTACGGATATGTAGAGAAGGTGTCCTTGAAGATAGGTGGTGGCGGCTTTATTCCGTATCGTCGGCAGTCTTCGCAAGCTTGTCTTCGCAAGCAACGAAGTGACACAGCAGACACTAAGGCTCGTTAGAGTGAACCTTTGTAAATTAGCCCCACACGATTGACGCTCCTCACAATATACCGAAACTGAATTTGGCGCCTCAACCCGACGTCCTCTTTTTGCTTATAATTTCATTTATTTTTGTTCGTCAAGCATGAATACTTCAAGAAAACTAATAAAAAGCATACAAACTCGTAAAAAAACTCAGTTATTGCCATAATAGTTGTTTAATTTTAGCTTAGGGCTCTAAATTTGTGCCTCATTTTCAAAAAAAATTGTTAGCCATATCTTCAACTACTGATCTGGCAACTACAGCGTGGCATCATGGCGGCATCCATGTTTAGACACATTTTCGAGCCAGCTTTACCGGCCTGATGCGAGCGGCCAGCCGCTGTTGCAGCCGTGAAGAAGTGCAGAAGGCGTAGGCTAACGTAACTGTTTACTTCATAGCGAGAGGTGAGCCGAAGCCAAAGAACAATGCCCCGACGGGCGAGGTTACAATACAGGACTCGAGCAGAGCGACAACATCGATTCGCTGCTCTAACAGGAATGAGATACAACGCTTGGGCAGCTCTATTTATACCCAAAAGCGATAACGGTCAAACGCAAACAAGCGGCAACACGCCATGAACGTCACAGACACACACACAACACTCTTTCCAGAGTTCGTAAGCCGTTCATAGCCTCGGGCACGTTTAGTCCGAGAGAGGGGAGAGAGGAGGACTCCGTTGCGATCGACGGGGCCTTTGTGTCCTTGAAGAGCGTGGAGACGAGCCTCGCAGGCAGCCGCCGAAGTTTTGAAATGCGCCGAGAGCAAAGCGTCTGACGCGGCTTGTCGCAACTTGTTGTCGACATGGTGGCGCGTGTTTTCAAAGGCGCACGAGTGGCTCCGCTGCACAGCCGAGGAGTGATGCGGGGAAGTACTGCGGCGCTGGCCGATTCGTAACAGCTTCTCCGCCGGGGGTCCGAGATCCCGATGGACAAGGGTCTTCAACCGTTGTCCGGAGGGATGCTGTCGAAGTGAAGTGTTCGGCAGATGCTCGACTCCAGGCCTTGGCTGTACGACACCGTGCTGGAGCTTCACCGGCGGGTCACTGGACGAGTAGTGGCTCCCCAAGAACGTCTCTGGCTTGGTCAGGCAAGCAACAGAACAACACAGGAAGACACAACCGCATCGCCGGCAAGTGCGAAGACAAATCAACACTGAAGATCTACCAGGCTTTTAGTTGCGATAAAAAAATACGCTAATAACTAACTACTCTAGTTATATTTTTGCCCAGCAGTACTTTAGACAAGTGACAAACTTGAAAGGTGACATTTCGCTTGATTGGAAATGTCCCACACACACAAAAAAATGCAATCGTAAAGGGCGAAACCTGCTCCAGTAAAAACAATGAAATTGAGAAAGTCAGGCGTCTACAGGCCACTTCTCGCGCTGAGAGCTGCGATTCGAGCTCACATTATTGCTCCGAGTTTTCCCCTTCTTGTATCGCACTTTAGGTGCGCCCGTTCTCTGAAAGAGACGAAGTTTTGAAATGCGCTCAAAGCGAAGCGTCTGACGCGGCTTGTCGCAACTTGTTACTGACATGGTTGCGCTTGTTTTCGAAGGCGCACGAGTGGCTTCGCTGCACAGCCGAGGAGTGATGCGGGGAAGTACTGCGGCGCTGGCCGATTCGTAACAGTGCGCACCTTAACAGTTTTCTCGGACACATCTGTTGTTATTTATATCTCTAAAAAACGGAACTTGTCCACTGTACTGTCCTCAAAAACTGACCACGGAACTCACTTCCTTCGCATTGATGACACGTTTGGTTGTGAAAGGCAGGGCAAAGAAAAGCATAGAGCAATATACACGTTTTGGTGCTTTTTTTACTTATTCGGTTTTGCTTACTTTTTGCATAATATTTTAAAATAACGTGATTCGCCTTTTCCTTTTTGTTGTTTTCCGTGTAAACACATTTAAAAAAAAACTGCCGCATTTCATGCCCCGTGCTATTCATTCATTCATTCATTCATTCATGTTTTATTGCGTGTCCAATACACCATACAGGCTCTTACATTGGTACACAAGTCAGATAGTAAAATGTGATAAAGTGAAAATTAAGAACATCACCAATTTAATATAGCTACAAGCAAATGCCGATGTCGCGAGCACAGATTTATCAGTTAAATAACCGTGCATGGAAGGCAGAACCGCAAGTCATGGCATTAGAAACAGATTTGTTAAGGCACGAGTAAAAACACTTTGAGGCATGAAGAAATCAATGTCTGTTGACATACGATTGCACAGAATTTGCAGGCGTTCAGCAGGTGATTTGCTATGTGGCATACTGGGGGCAAATAATGTACAATGGCGCGGGAATCGCTGAGGGACATGTAAATTGACGCTGTGCAGTAAATCGGGAGCGTCAAAATGACCATTTAGTATCTTATAGAAAAACCTAGCGTCACGATAACATCGGCGACTTTCTAGCTCGGTGATGCCTATTATATTTACAAGAGAGTGGTATTCATAATAAACTTTACGTTCGAAATATCTGTCATAGATAATTCGAACCAGGCGCTTATGGACTGATTCTATTAGGTGGGAATACGTTATTGGGAGCTGGTTCCAAACAACCAATTCAAATTCCAAACGCGATCTCACCAAGGAACAAAACAAGTGGATGATGGTATCCGGGCATTTGAAATTGCGTGTGAGGCGCGAAATTACACCCAGTAGTTTAAAACAGGTGTTACGAAGGGACGCAACATGCGGTTTGAAATTAATATGACTATCAATAAGTACTCTTAAATATTTGATAACGTTTACTCGAAAAATAGCTTCGTTGCCCACCTTGTAAGAAAACAACACTTGCACCTTCTGCCTCGATAGAGTAATGATTTTGGTGTTAGACTTGTTTAGAGATAAACAATTTTTCATACACCACTGCGAAATGGCACAAATATCCTTCTGCAGGTTTACACAGTCCTCTGTTGATTGAATTTTTGAAAACAGCTTCATATAATCCGCGAACAGAAGTACTTTTCCGTAATTTACACAAGTGACAACATCAAATATAAAAACAAGAAACAACAGTGGGCCCAATACCGACCCTTGTGGCACTCCGGAGGTCGGAACAAAGGGTATGGACAAAATATCATGAACACGGACATAATTTTGGCGCGTTGATAAATAACTGAGCATCCATTTACAGAGCGCGGGACGAAGCCATAGCCTTTTAGCTTTCGTATGAGTAATTCATGATGGACTCTGTCGAATGCCTTTGATAATCAAAGTAAATGCAGTTCACCTGACCTCTGTTTGGGACAACAGGGGACACGTGGGTCAGGATGGAACAGAGGTTAGTTTCAACAGATCGCCCTCTCACAAAGCCGTGCTGTTGAGTTGTTAACAGCTTGGACAGATGAGCATAGAAGCGCCTGCACACAATTCTCTCAAAAACCTTCGAAAAGCCACAAAGCAAAGAAATCGGGCAGTAGTTGGACGGGATACAAGCATCACCTGTTTTAAAAAATGGGGCGACTATGCCTTTTTTCCAAAGTTCTGGAAAGACACCAGTGTTGAGCGAAAGATTTAAAAACATAGGCCAATGCAGGGGCGATCAGCGGGCAACATCCTTTGATGATGAACAGCGGGATTGCATCAGCTCCCGCAGAACGTTTAGGTCGGAGCTTGTTTATCGCCGCTATGATGTCAGAGACGGTAATAGTGAAAATGGAGCAGGTATCAATACTGGCGTTTTGATCTGTATCTCCTGCACACAAATCAGGACAACGTCGTGCGCTAAGTGGCAAATAACATTCGCTAAAAAAGGAGGAAAATGTGTCCGCGACTTCCTTCGGTGAGGACAGATGACGGGTTCCAGAATCAGTGCGCACGCGCAAAGAGATGTGGTGCGAAGATTGGCGCGTGTGGTCGTGCACATATTTCCAAAAAGACTTTGGATCGGAGCGCAAGCTATGCTCCGCTCGTCTTTCGTTCATAGCTTTATCACGTTGCGTTAGCTTTTTAGATGCGACGCATCTCTTTAACTCGCCTTGTCCCTCCGGCGTCTTCCGTCGTCCGTAGTCGGCCTCCCTCCCCCATTCTCCTCGCCGCGCCAGCTGCGCGCTAACCCCGCTCTCACCGCAGCGCCATCTGCATGTTACCGCTCACTCCCGTCGCCGTGCCAGCTGTGCATCAGCGCGCGTTAGTGCTCGGTTAAACATCTAACACATGCGCATGCGCTGCTCTCTCTCTCATTCCACTCACCGCTAACGCGCGGTACATATAAACGCGGTAACTGCGCCGCTCCGCTCAGTCGTTCCGCCGCTCCGATGACATCCGATGACCACCGATGATTTGAATGGAGACTAACAGGCCTGCTATCGCGATGGTCGGCGCAACCGTACGTAATATAATGGAAACAACAACAAATTGACACGCTAAATGGAAACAACATAGCGGAAACGCAACGGGAACCCCACAATGCGTCGCATCTACCGATGGTTCCCCTCGCGGGAAGATGGTGTAAATTTTTTTACCAGACAACGAAACGCCCTGAACTTTGCTATGTTCCGAGGCGCAGCTGATGTTGCAGGTCGGCAGACTTTAACCAGCTGGTGATATTAAACGTGGATCAAAATCTGGATACACGGACGTTCTCGATTTCCATCTGCTTCAGAAAAACGGTCGTTGGGAAGGGCGACGGAGGTCACTTGTGATCACATGTAAGCAAACGGCTTAGCCACTGAGCAGCTCCTGCGGTCACACTTGTCAAGTATTACAAATTTGCAGGTGTCGGACCTTTTAAACAAATTATTAAATCCAAAACGTTTGCAGACATCGGCTGTGGGCTTTTGCTGTTGCGCAGTGGAGCACTCCTGCAGCCTGATTGCTCCAATAAAGTCGCAGCTAGGGAAGGGCAAAGTCGTTTTATATCAACTGCAAGCTGCCGAAAATGACATTTCGTTTGGTCAGCTTGCACTACTCTCGCGCTTCCAGCAGCAACAGACCATTGGGGCTCATTCATTTCCCCTGTTGTTACATATACGTGACAGTGTTCAATTGTCTGGAAGGGAAAGTGCGCGAGCGGGTACGAAGTTGATGATACGTTAAAGAAAAAAAAAAAAAAGGCCTGAATTGCATTGACTTGCAATATCAACAACGGAGAGTCGAACAGTTCCGGCATGAGCCGGTACCCGTTATTTCTTTTTTCGGTTCAGTTCCGGTTCGGGTGCAGCGTGCTCAAAAAATAACGGTTCGGGTTCGGGTTTAGTTCCGACAACAATACCGGTTCAATTCCAGTTTTCAATTCGGTTCGGTTCCGGTTCGACACCCTGGTAGATATATACAAAACAGGCTAATGAACAAGGAACGCAAAACGTTTTCTGAACAACAAGAGCTCGGAGGTCGTGCGTAGAGTATGCACTAATGAACACAAACAAGCATAAGCAAGGCGGGGCTGTTGGCGCAGAAACAAAAGAACAGAGGGAGAAGTACAACATGTGCATTCAAAAAGTCAAGTTTTTCAAGGAGCGTTTAAAAGGAACCATGTCGTTGCAAAAAAAAATTGATAGAAAATAAAAACAGTCTGTTATAGACATGTTGACATCGGTTACCTGGCGCCTGGCTCAGCGCTCTGTCAACATGAAAGCAGCCGTGCGGCCGCAGTGGTCTGCTTGGCGCTCGCAGGTGACCAGAGATTACAAGGCAAGGACAGTCAAACTTGGAATGAATGCAGTTAAAAAGAAAAACCAGGTCACGCCTGGAACGCCTAATATAGCTCATGAAGATTCAGGAGCTTGAGAATTAAGCCCCCCGTGCAGATAACTCACTGGTGAGCAACAGTAAAATACGGGTCCAGTGAAGCGCTTCTGAATCCTTTCTAGGCGAAGAGACGACGACGGGCTTAGAGAATTCCCAATAGCACTGGCAAAGTCGAGCTTCGGTAAAATTAGGGTGCGGTAGAGGGGGACGAAGCATGATCGGTCGGTGAATTCACTGGTGGCCCGGGAAATTACGCCAAGCGTTCAGACACAGGAGTTGGTCAGGTGGTTCACGTCTGAGTTAAAAAGTAGTTTTGCGTCCATCCTTACACCCAAATCACGCACTACAGGAGCGCGTTTTACGGGTACACCCAGCAGAGGGTATGGGAAAATGAGCGGGCAGTCTTGCGAGTATATGTTATCAAAATAGTTTTGGAGAGAATCAGCTTTAAATAGTTGCTGTCGCACCATGCCGAAACTGCGTTGATGTCATTTTGCAGCAGGACGCGATCGACCGGTGAAGAAACCGCGCGATGGAGCTTCATATCAACGGCATACTGAGAGAGCGTACAGTGCCTAATAACAGGGTGGATGTCATTAACGAAAATGTTAACGAGAAGAGGGCCCAGTGTCGAACGTTGAGGTACCCCTGATGGTTCCCAGACAGTTTATCGAACGCCATTTTATATACCCGCCGTGGTGGCTCAGTGGCTAAGGCGTTGCGCTGCTGAGCACGAGGTCGCGGGTTCGATTCCCGGCCGCGGCGGCCGCTTTTCTGATGGAGGCGAAAAGCAAAAACGCCCGTGTGTACGAGATTTCGGCGCACGTTAAAGATCCCCAGGTGGTCAAAATTAATCCGGAGCCCTCCACTACGGCGCGCCTCATCGCCTGCGTTGCGTTGGCGCGTTAAACCCCCACAATCAATCAATCAAATCAAATCAACGCCATTTTATCGAACGTCGTTTTATCGAAAAAATGCCCGTTTTATAGAGCGCCGTTTTATCGAATGCCGTTTTATCGAACCACCGACGTCCGTTTTATCGAAAGTGTGGTTTTGCGGCTTTCATTTTAATTTTCTGGGTTTATTTTGTTGAACTGGCCATCGCAGTAACCCAACCTGCAGTTAGCTTCATTCTACATTGTCTCTGCCGTGCATTACCTACAAAAACCCGCCTATATATGTTCACGCGTCTTTCTTGTGTTTTCGAGATAACCTTTGTTTTATGCGAATTTTTTTGCGCCTTCAATGATTGCACTCAAGCATGTATGTCCCCCTCGTGTATATTGCAGAACTTGCCTCTATAGCAGCAACCCTAACACCGTGCGCAATATTTCATAGATGTGTATCGGCGTACTTAGGTTGGTGTTGCCAAATATATCCCTTGCACCACGGTTCATCAATACTTGATCCAAATTCTTGCCCCCCCCCCCCCCCCCCCCAACTTTTCTAGTCACGCGATTTGCACACGACTCCTAACCGGACCTTGTGATGACATTGTTTGCACCTAGGAAAATATCGTGCCAAGAACTTCGGAAATATTAGGAACGGGGGTGGGGGTTCCGACAGTGAAAGTGAGTCCCCAACAGAGGTCGTGGAGTCCTGTAGAAGCAGCCGACCTCTACGGCCGGTTGCCGGACACCATCGTCAGTGCCGCGAACTCACCGGACCTGACATCACAAACCTTCGCCGCCCAGCAGCTCGAGGCTGCTCTCGCCAGGCAGAGGCGGAGAGAACAACACCACCTAGACTAGGTGGTGTTGGAGAGAAGCGTTGACGGGGGGGAAAGGGACGAGTTCCCGAGTACCTTTCGCGCGCCACTCTCGCCGACGCCGGCGGGGCCTAGTCCCGCGGGCGACGTAAACGCGTCGGGGGGAGGGAGCGGCTCTGCGTAGCCCGGACCTCCCCTCTGCTGGCATTGAATAAAGTCTTTCTCTCTCTCTCTCTCTCTAGGAGAACTCGTCACAAGTGAACCTGTCACAGCCAACTCGTCATACGTGAACTCGCCAAGTAGGACAAGTCGAATAGGCCATCTCGTACGAAGGAAACTCGCAACCTACAACTGACATCCCTTCACAATTTACGTTTTTTTGTTAATCATGCTCAAATATACAGGATTTCGCTTAATTCTCTGCTTGTGCGTAAACATTATTACGCCCCTCATTTGATTCCCCGACCTTAACACGCCCGACCAGACAGCGCATTTTGTTGTTTTTTTCTGTGCTTTGGTAAGCTAATCGCATGAGACCATATTAGGTTTTGTGTGTTCATTCTCAACTTTTTTTCAATTTCACATTTTTATTTCCAAGTAATCGTGTGACGGCGCTGCATTGAGTAGACCTTTACGATTTCTCTATTATTGGTGTTTACTATGTTGATCTTACCGCTTTTTATGCCGTATGATAAAAACTAAAAGAGTAGGGGCTGAAAACCCCAGACATGCTGGGGTGCAACGAGATGGGGAGAGATGAAAATGAACCAACCAGTAGTACGGTGACTATTTTCGTAACCAACTTTTTCTCGTTAGTTCTAAGCAAGGCATCGAGAACAGTAGGACAAGGCTTGGTAACCTGTTAGCAACTCAACTCAGTGCACATTAAGAATTAGGAAGGCAGAGATCGGGAGAGACTTTTACTAGCGTTCCAGTTAGGTTTCTGACATTGGACCCACAAGCGCCAAGAAGTGCCTCACTTATGTAGAACATACGCGGCAAAATAATTAGATTGTGTGTCGACACAAAAGCAGTGTATACAAAAAAGTACGAAGCATATCGAGGCACATTCTAGTCTATGCGCCACAATGCCGTGATATGATTCGGATCGGAGGGGTGACTAGAGACACAAGGAGATTCGTTATGGCAATAACAGCTGCGCAATGAACAGAATAAAAAAGTTGTAGAGGCAAATTTCGCTCATCACAAAAACAAAAAGCACGCGGGAAATAAAAGACAACTAGTGCAAAGACTACAAATTCTGTTAGATAGGCTCGCTGCGGAGACAAGATTTGCAAATTACATAGCGAGGAGAAAACTAAGAAACCTACTGGAAATTTTGTTACAAGAAAAGACCGGGAAGAACACTTTCGATAAAACGGCTTCAATAAAACGTCCGTCGATAAAATGGCGTTCGATAAACTGTCCGGATCCCACCCCTGATATTATCGCCAAAGGCCGGAAGGTGACGCCTTCATAACAGACAATATTGGACCTGCCTTTTAAATAACCGCCGAACCAATGACAGAACTCACTGGATAGGCCATATGCGGACAATTTGCGAAGCAGTAATATGGGGCAGTCACAGCAATGAGAACGGAAACGGACTCGCTCTAAAAGTGTCACCTGCGCCATGAGCATTATTGAATGATTGAATTTTTATTGGATCAAGGAGGGCGTGTGCCGTACGGTGGGGAGAGGGGATGCAAGCAAGGGGATTGAAGAATATTTAAAAAAGTTCTTTAAACAAGCATTGCTCATCAGAGAAACAAAACGCGAGGAGGAAAAAAATTGCCGCCAAATAAACAAACTCGCTGTGCAGACAAACTTTGCTCTTTACAGAAACATGCTATTCGCCGCGAGATCGACATGTAGGGGTGACAGCGTCGCGCTGCCAGTGTGGATGCTCCGCTGAGCGGCCCGTAAGAATGCACACTGTGGGCGCTCTTCGTGCCTTTTTTCCCGCCGTATGTGCGCACCAAAGGCGCAAACAAGAGTGGTATGCTGTAGTTTGGTTCCTCAACGTTCAATTTACAGCATGGAAGCGGCAGTAAGTTTTCATTACTACGCCAAAAAAAGCGACGACCCATCGGGAATCTCAGAATGGCCGTAATAGTGACAATGAACCTGTAGGCCGTGGCTCGTAGCAAGCTCGATCTTTCCAGACTATGGCTTTGAGCCTTCAATAAAAGCATAAGCAGAAACAAATCATGAAGCCTCGATCTCTGAAATTCAGTTTACTACGGCAATCTCGATCGCTTTCACTGGTAGCATGATGCATTCTTACATTTGTGGGATCCCTGAAATGGTAACACCACCTACCTGCCCCGACATTCTTTCTAAAAGCTTACGATATTTTTTGTGTGTTCGAAAGGCAACATAAAATTACTGAATTTTGATCAGCGCAGAGATATAAATGTAACCGCTCTAACGGGTCTTTTAAATGAAATTTTAGAGACTCTGAAGGAAGGTTTGATGAATAACGGTGTCGGATCACTTATTTACGGGTTTCGTCGCAAGTGAACTTGCGAATTGAATTGTCAACGCACGCAGTACAAGCAACATCTCATGTTTAGCTAGGTTTTCGCAAAGTGACAAGTAGGTTTACAGTGTGCAAACCGAGCTTCTGGTACCTCACAGTGAGCACAAAGTTTCTGTTACGGCTGCTCTGTTGACTATTTGCGTTCCTTTTAAAATCTAACAGGTGCCTGCAACAGCGAGATGTGTTTGCATTCGTGCGTATATAAGGTCGCTTACGAACCCTAAAGATGGAAAATGAAGTTGCGCTGTTGCAGATGTAGTGAAACGTTTCCTTTTTATTTCTCGTTGCAAATCAGGGCAACGGGTTCCCCGTCACTACTTTGTTTCGTAAACTGAACGTCGCCTTTGTCTTGGCATTTAATTCTTGAGGATTGGTTAAAAAAATGCAAGGGTAAAGTTTGCTGTGCATTTCGTTTTTTTTTTTTCGGGAAGCAAGGGAGGGGGGGGGGGGGTCTGCCAACGTTGCAAGAGCAGCGAGAAGAGAACGCATGTAACGCGAAAAGCCAAACGTTGGTGATCAGTATTACAATCGAAAGTACAATCGAAAAAAGCAGTACTGCAACACGTATTTTCAAAACTGATTAACCGCCCTTTGGTCCGATATTTTCCAGGAATTGTGGCTTGCCGCCTGCGTTGTATTCTCAAAAAGGCGGGGCATCCTGCCCGATCCCGACTTAAAACTCTTTGGTGACTCGATTCCAGTAAAAAGAGAGCACAAGCTTTTGGGTGTGGTGTTTGACGAGAAACTCTCATTCATACCCCACATAAAACGACTTAAACAAAAATGCCTAAAAACAATGAATATTCTAAAAGTCCTGTCTCACCAATCGTACGGTGCAGACAAACAACTCCTGCTTCGACTTTATGCCGCGTTGGTGGGGTCACGGTTGGACTACGGAAGCGTTGTGTATGGGTCAGCCACAAAAACAGCACTTAAAATGCTCGACCCAGTGCTTCACTTGGGGCTTCGCCTGTCTTGTGGGGCGTTCCGTACCAGTCCTGTCCACAGTCTTTATGCAGAGTGCGACAAATGGTGCTTAGCGTACCAGCGAACTTATGTTGACCTCCTATATGCCTCCAAAATCTCATCAATGAATAACCATCCCTTTAAACCAGTTTTTAATGATACGTCCACAACTAAACTCTTTTTAAACCGCCCATCCATTGCTGTTCCTTTCTCGCAGAGAGTGAGGGACGAGGTGACTATTCATGACGTCTCCCTCTTAGACACATTCAAATCATCTCACACTGATCTTGTAGCACCATGGCATCTTCGTCCTGTGGCATGTGACTTCTCTTTCGTACAATACAATAAGAACAGGACACCAAGAAGTGGGATTTTGCAGCATTTCATGCATCTGCAGAATAAATACAGAGCTGCAGAGTTTTTCAGCGATGCATCTAAAACGTCCACTGCGGTGTCTTGTGCTGCGCATGGGCCCAATTTTGAAGCATGTAGAACAATGAATGTTAATACAAGTATTTTTACGGCAGAGGCATATGGCATATTTCTGGTTGTAAGTCACATAGTTGAACATCATATTCCTACATCCGTCATTTATACAGATTCGTTGAGCGTCGTCCGTGCATTATCATCCGGAAAGTCATCAAAAAACCATGTCATTAATCTTGTCTTCAAAACGATTATGGTAGCTTATTCTTCAAACCTTGGGGTGACTGTGTGTTGGGTGCCAGGCCACTCTGGCATTGGCGGTAATGAAGTGGCGGATGAAATGGCCGCCAATGCTGCACTCCGAAACACAGTCGACATGGCAACACTACCTTACACAGACCTCAAGCCACACATTAGACAACAACTCCGTAAAACTTGGCAAGCAGACTGGAGCGAACAGACAGACAACAAACTACACGTAATAAAACCACACTTGGGACAATACACTACTGACTCACACAACAGGCACATTGAAGTTACCTTAGCTAGGTTACGGATAGGCCATACGCATGTAACGCACTCGCACCTGCTCACGGGATCTCCAAGACCCCTGTGTAGCAGGTGTGGGGAGGGCCTATCCGTAGTCCACATACTCATACAATGCAAGGCACTTGACACAACACGACACAAACACTTCAGAGAACTCTACAGACAACATATTCCCCTACACCCATCGTTGTTTCTGGGTGACGATGCCATGGTTTCTGTGAAACGCGTGTTTAAGTATTTGTCTGATGTTAAGTTTTTAAACCTCATCTCCTATCATGCATAATCAAATCTGGCCCTATACACCAGCCATCACCATTATCTTTATCGATCTTACTATGTCCAGTGTACTCTTTTTATACCTATCCTTTGTGGTAATCACTTCTTTTCATTAAATAACTTCTCTGGCGCTCTTTGCCCTCGTCGGCCTTGCGCCATTAAACACGAACCATCATCAATTGTGGCTTGCCTTTTTCGACATTGTATTGAAAGCAAGCATTGTGGGAAAAAAAATTAAAAAATACCAGCGAGCCATGGCACACACCCCTTACATATTGCATTATATTACGCGATTTTTCCTCTTTCTTTAAACTTACGTCCACCATAAAAAGGTTAAGACGTGACCATATTAGGAATTTGGTTATGCTGAGTTAGACACATTTCTGGACAAGGTGATTCATGTCGGGATTTGAAAATGTTATATATGAAAATGACACACGAAATGCCACATGACAGACGCAAACTCACAACTGCTTAATTTTACCGAGAAATTCCCCCTAAATACTCTTGCGCATCCATACAAACGTATTTTAAATGATACGTAAAATTAACAACTCAGTATGAACAACGACTGTCCAAAAATGGTATTTATTTTAGAAAAGGTACGGGAAGAACACGATCACACAGGCGCTTGCGGGTGTAAAACACGTCCCCGGTAATTTGTGGGCGATAGCGCACGGGTCGTGAGCAGTGTAATTGGTTTTGTTTATTTCGTCTTTCTATAAGCAAACAGCATAATTTTAGAAGGGTGTGGCAAATGCACGGGTATGCACAGGTCTTGTCGCTTCTTACTCGTTTCGCGCACTAAACTTTTATCCTTTAAATAATCACCACGCCACCTTCAAAAAGCACCCTTCGACATTCCCGAAACGGCAGACGGCTGCCCTCAACAATAAGAAAAGTACAATGTGTTGAAGCAATGTTTATAACACGTTTCACACTCAAGCGGTGACCACGGCGAAGATGTTTCGTGGAATTTGTGGGGTATGCGTGGGGTTTCTCGGGGACCTCAGCCAGTCCTGGCGTAAGGTCACCACGCTAGCTCCCGGCGTGTCAACCACGCGGGCTCCCATGGCTACGGCAGCCCAGCGAGGTTCGCCGATACGAGATCACAGTAGACAGTAGTGCCGAAGCACAGCCGTTTATTTGGGGAATCCCAAAGCATGCGAGCACAAGGCTCGACGGCGTTCACGAATCACGCCGTCCGGGTCGTGACCGCGAACGGGAGGTGGGCACTCACGGCGCGCGACAAACAAAGCTCCCACCTGAGACACAAGTATCCATCACCGCCGCCATGTTCCGCCGATCTCGCCCCGACCGGGTCTCCGACGAGACTCTTCTTCTCCCGTGCGCGCACGCTCGCGCCGCCCGCGCCCGCGCGCCTATCCCCGCACACATCGGTGGCTCCATCTCTCGGGGGACGCCGACGAACCAGCGGAGCGCCGGACCGGTTCCAGCGCACAAGCGTCTCTCCCGAAGCGCGCGCTGGCTCGGGATCGCAGGTCGCGGTTCTCCACGATTCCCACACTCCTCCCCCCTAAAACTGGACGCCACTTGAGCTCGAGTGACGCCACGGTGCACCACACTCGTCACGTCTCAAGTCAGCAAAACAGCCACCGAACGCCACTCCACACCAAAGTTCGCCACACGATGCCGCCGTCGCGATGCTCGCCTCACAAACCCGCAAACACATTGCAATGGTTCCAAGTCTCTCGCGGTTGGGCAGCACAGCAGGTTGGCAGGCCCGGGGGTAGCTGCAGCCGCAGCCGACGAACGCCGGGGTCGCGCCATGATGCGACCCCCACTCCCAGCTCGAGGCGGCAACAGGAACGGCCGCGCCCACTGCGGCTGCCCGAAGGCTCGCGCCGCTCACGTAGGCGCCAGATACCGCCGCCTCCTGGGTTCCGTGGCCGCTTCGGCCGCAGGTCCTCCCGAACGGTTGGCTGCCGCCCGGCAGGCCGGAGCAGCAACTGGAGTAGCAGTTCCACGAACCGCGCTCGGCCCCGCCGGTGGTTCAGCAGGCCATCCTCGCTGTCCGTGGCAGTGGTGACTGGCGTGGCTCCCGGTGGCATCCGTATGCTGCAGGTCTCGCTCTCACCGTCCAGTTTAAACGATTCCCGAACTTGAAGTGGGGAGCAGCGGGACTCCGCAATCTCCTGTGACTGGCCGGAAACCTTATCGACGATCTCGCCAAATAGGGTAACAAAGATGCCCGAGGGGACTCCCCCTTGCACGTTCGCTTGCTCGCGGAATCACGAGTCCGGCAACTGTGCTCCAGCCGCCACCCCCGCCTGGAGGCAGCTCGCCTGACTATTACGGGTTGTCGGCATCGAAACGCCCGTCCGAGCTATTTCGGCCTGGTGCGTTGGTCGGCAAAGCAGCGTCAGCATCAAGCAGGCGGGCTCCTGCAACTCACTCGCAGCAATACAAGCTGCCGTAGAGCCAGCGCCAACCGCAATACCAGCGGCTTACGGGCGCAAATCACCGGTATAGGTCGCCTGAGAGTCCGTCTCTTACTAAGACTGGCGATTTCTCGCGACCAACGAGCCCGCTGCCGAGCCGCGCGAAGCTCTTACTGCCTAAACGCAATCTCGAGCGGAGTCTTCACGGCATCGAGACGCACGCACTCCGGAAGCGCGGAGACAACGGTCCCATTGCTCCCGCTTCCCCCCGCAGCGAGAGGAGACTGATTCTTCAGCGATCCCCCTCGCTCTTTGTCAGGCGTCAAATCGGCTAACACTCCGCCTCGGACTCAAAGCGCAGTAGCGGCGGGCTCATTGTGCGGCTTGAGAACTCCCAAACACCGCACCCTCGCTCGGTAGTGTCCGCCGCGACTGCGGGAAACTTCAACCGGCGCCGCCGGCGCGGCTGCGCGGGGACGGCGCTACGAGGAAGGCGACCCGCCGCCATGTTGGAACAAGGCCTACGCACCTCCCGTCTCGCAAGCGGGCCGCGACTGCGGTGCTCGGAGGTATCCTACTGACTCACCGCCTGGTGCGTGTAGGAAGGTTTACACATTTGCCGTCACGGCTGTATCGGGCATCACAACTGTCTGCCTGCAACCGACTGGCGCGAGGCGTTTCGTCCGAAGTCTTCCGGACAAAGGGTAGCGGGCTACGACTGCAGCAACGCATTTCTCGGAGAGCTAGCAACCTCGAATTCGTCCGAATACGAGACCCACGTTCGGGCGCCATGTGGGATATACGTGGGGTTTCTCGGGGGCCTTGCCAGCTCTCTGGGGTAGGCCCCCACGCTAGCTCCCGGCGTGTCAACCACGCGGGCTCCCATGGCTACGGCAGCCCAGCGAGGTTCGCCGATACGAGATCACAGTAGACAGTAGTGCCGAAGCACAGCCGTTTATTTGGGGAATCCCAAAGCATGCGAGCACAAGGCTCGACGGCGTTCACGAATCACGCCGTCCGGGTCGTGACCGCGAACGGGAGGTGGGCACTCACGGCGCGCGACAAACAAAGCTCCCACCTGAGACACAAGTATCCATCACCGCCGCCATGTTCCGCCGATCTCGCCCCGACCGGGTCTCCGACGAGACTCTTCTTCTCCCGTGCGCGCACGCTCGCGCCGCCCGCGCCCGCGCGCCTATCCCCGCACACATCGGTGGCTCCATCTCTCGGGGGACGCCGACGAACCAGCGGAGCGCCGGACCGGTTCCAGCGCACAAGCGTCTCTCCCGAAGCGCGCGCTGGCTCGGGATCGCAGGTCGCGGTTCTCCACGATTCCCACAAATTAAACCAGCGCATTAACCCGCAACGGCCGCTGATTATTGCGTTGCTAGAGGAAATGCGCAAGCAGAGGTAACTATGTCATTGCTTACTGTAAAACGAGTACACATATTGGTTGTTTTGTCGAGTGCAGCACGCGTCTTGTGCCGCGCGCAACGTAAACTAGCAGACGACCCGAGAGCGCCATCCACACTAGGAGCGGTTCGTCCCGCCGCCGCCAGGGGCCGACTGTGTTCGCGCTCGGGGCGAATAGAGCAGGGTGAAAAAAAGAAGCATTACTGAAATTATATTAACATAAAAGGATGGGAGAAGCTTTCTCGATAAAACGGCGTTCGATGAACTGCCCGGACTACGCAGGGGTTTTAAGTTAATCCGTACCTTGGTCAGGAATTGTTTCCGAGCGTAACGTTCTCACATTTTAAAATAGATCGTGAACTGTTCTGAGACAGTTTATCGAACACCGCTTTATCGACCGCCGTTTTATCAAAAAATGGCCGTTTTATCGACCGTCGTTTTATCGAATGCCGTTTTATCGAGCCACCCACGACCGTTTTATCGAAAGTGGGGCTTTGCGGCTTTCATTGTAATTTTCTGGGTTTATTTTGTTTAACTGGCCGTCGCATTCAGCTAACCTCCAGTTAGCTTCATTCTACATTGTCTCTGCCGTGCATTACATACAAAAACATGCCTATATATGTTGACGCGTCCTTCACGTGTTGTCGATCACCTTTTCTTTATTATATTTTTATTTGTTTGCGTCTTCATTGATTGCACTCAAGCATGTATTTCCCCTTGTTTATAATACAGAATTATCCACTATAGTAGGAACCCTGACCCCATCGCAATATGCCTAGATATGTACCGGTGTTTAGTTTGGTGTAGCCAAATATATTCCTTACGCCATGGTTCATCATTACGTGACCCAAAGTCTTGTCCTCCCCCGATTTTTCTAGTCACGTGCTATCTACGCGACTCTATTCGTACCATGTGGTCACATTGTTTTTATCTGGAGAAAAATCGTGCCGAACTTCGTAAAGATTAGTGCTATATGAATGGAACAGGGGAGGTTCCGACAGGGAAAGTGAGGCCCCAGTAGAAGTGGTGGAGTCTAGGACAACTCTTCACAAGCGAACCCACCACAGTCAACTCGTCATAGGCGAATTCGTCAAGTTGGGCAAGTGGTCATAGGTCATCTCGCACTAGGGAATCTCGTAACCTAGGACAACTGGCCCATCCCTTCATGATTTGGTGTTTTGTTAATCATGCTCACATAAAAATACAGGATTTCGTATAATTCCATACTTTTGCGTCAACACTCTTACGCCCCGCATTCGATTCACCAACCTTACGTTTCCTTGGTGACTTTTGAAGGAGCACGCCAGACCAGACAGTGCATTTTGTTGGTTTTTTGTGTGCTTTGTTCAGATAATTGCACGGGAAATATTAGATTTTGTTTGTTCGTTCTCAATTTGTTTCAGTTCTACATTTTTATTTTTAGGTAATCGGACGACGGCGCTTTATTGAGTTCACCTTCACGATTTCTCTATTTTTGGTGTTTAATACTTTTATCTTACCTTTTTTATGCCTTATGATAAATAGGTAAAAGAGTACGGGCTAAGTCAAGTGTTGCACACCAGGGGTGCAACATTTACCGCTTGCACTTAACACTTGGTGCAACTAGGGGGGGGGGGGAGATAAAAATGAACCAATCGGTAGTATGGTGACTAATTTTGTAACTAACTTTTTTTCTCGTCAGTTCTAACCAAGGCATCGAGAACAGTAGGACAAGGCTTGGTAACCTCTCAGTAACTGAACTCAGTGCCCATTAAGAATAAGGCAGAAATCGGGAGAGACTTTGGCTAGCGTTCCAGTTAGGTTTTCGACATTGGACTCACAAGCACCAAGACGTGCCTTACTTGAAGAAATACGCGGCGAAATAATTAGATTATATTAGATACAAAAGTGGTGTATACAAAAAAGTTCGAAGAATATCGAGGCATTCTAGTCCATATACGTCACAATGCCGTGATATGCTTCGGATCAGAGGGTGAAATAGAGATACAAGGGGATTTGTTATGGTAGTACCAGAGTCCTTCAATTGAAGGACTCTGGTAGTGCGTACCTGCGCAATGAACAGAACAATTTCGCGCATCACAAAAACAAAATGCACGAAGGAAATAAAAGACAACTAGTGCAAAGACTACAAATTCTGTTCAATAGACTTGCCGTGGAAAGATTTGCAAATTACATAGCGAAGAGGAAATTAAAAAACGTGCTGCAAGTTTTGTTACACAAAAATGCCGGGAAAAACACTTTCGATAAAACGGCTTCGATAAAACGTCCGTCGAAAAACGGTATCCGATAAAACGGCGTTCGATAAAACGGCTTCGATGAAGCGGCGTTCGATAAACTGTCCGGACCCCCTCGTGGACACATTCGACAAAGATCGAAGTTATTTAATACTACGAAGAGAGTATAGGTATTTAAGCTCGAGTCACTTGACTTTCAAGGTGACTTGGAATGGCAGTTCTCGTTAAACAGCCTCAAATCAGTCTAGGAAGGCTGACGAAGAGGGGTCTAGGACCGTTTCGGTGATGGTGCTTCCCTGTTTGAGACAGCCTTTATATTTTTACATGTGCAGCTTTCCCGCTCATGCAAGTCCTTTCAACAACGATTACTCCGCAGTTCTTCAGCGAAATGTAAAGTTATTTTGAGCAGCTAACATTGGGGGAGAAAACTTGCTTTGTGCGCAGTTTCAATTCTCGCACATTGCGCGACTAGGTTCCTGAGGCATGTAAACTGTCCCTTAGAAATGCATGGGGAGTAAGATTTGACATAGAATTACACACAAAATATTCAGAATCCTGGAATATTCTTTCAGTATTTTGATGTTCACGTTGACGCCTTGCTTTATGCCAAATATCACTTTCGTGAAGTGGTTTTGCTAGGTTCTTGAGAGGTCGGAATTTTGAGCGAGAAAGCTGGGTATGTTCCGCTTAACGTGGGTGTGGACAATAATCTGGAGCAGTAATTTTATTTTTTGAGTGATGCCATGTTTGATCTTTGCCAGGTATTTTTAAAAATTCGATCTTTATATATCTTTGTTCTATACCTCGTCCTGGGGACACCCGTTATGCAGCCGACTGATTGAATTCTTCAGCACGCGTTTCTTTTTTCATTTACAACAGGCTGTAAATTTATATTCGCTCTTTTTTTGAGGCATTCAAATCAGCTAAGACAATTAACTGGTGTTTACGATGGTCTAACGCCTTCTTTATGTAATTTTTTTAAAATTACATACACTGAAACATAAATTACGTGCACACTCTCAATACCCAAAACAACACACATACGGTCGCCCCCCAAAATGCAGCAAATCTTATGAAGAGTACTACGTAGGCTGGGCTGTCATGCTAAAATGAATTTGCAAACACTGTTCCCGCCATTTTTTTTTTTTACGGACACGTCTAGGATTTTGTTGGGGAGGAAGAACGGGCCTTTTAGAAAACAGCCGCAACTTCTATATCTCCTCAATGCTGATTAAGCGGATACGGGTTGTGCACATGCATTCTGATCGGGAAAACCAACCTTCATTTTATCTTTACATGCTTACAATCACCTCATTTTAGTTCTTTGTCCTAGCAGTCCCCCACGCCTGCCGCTAAGCTTCAATATCGACCAGATTTCTTTTTTAGTCATATTATTTTCGGTTTCGCCTGAAAATCTTACAGGCCTGGCGGAGTTCACGGCCTCCGAAGCGTCATCCCAGTAATGCATGAAAAAGCTTTACATTCACTATGAGTTTACAATACCTCTAAGATGTGCAACAAAATGCTACCCAAAAAGCCGCTGAGGACACAATGGCCACTATCGTTGGCGCCTGTCGTTCCCATCGAGGAACAAGCTTGCTGGCTTCACCTTTCCGTGAGTCGCGGTCATACCGACGGCGCCCCTCTCCAGGAATCGCTCTTCCTTCGCGTTCGGTCGCCCCATCGGCAATTAACTCTTCAAGTCGCGCATATCATGGACACACCAGACATACCTCGCTTGCTTCTATAATAAGAAGAAACAAATTGAATAGGCTGGTTTGACAAGAGCTGCGACAGTCGTCTTCAAGTCATCGACTTCCAGTTTACACATTGGAAAAACAAGTGACATGCCTCTCTCTCTACCAAGGTGTTTGGTAGTTGGTGGTGCTCATCACCCCCCCCCCCCCCCCCCGCTTTTTTAGTAAAGCCACTGTAAGTGTGATCGTTGGTTAGTTATTATAGAACCAACACTGAATGCAGCGAAAACGAGATTCATAGAGAAAATAATGGAAAGAGAATGCACACGCACTTAAGCTAGCTCGTTTCCTCCCCGTCATATTTCTTCCCGTACATATTTACTTCTTCCTGCCACACTTCGTTGGTTGATCGCCTTAGTTTTATTAGGAACACGACGATGTCTCAATTTCTCAAAAAGAAAGTCGTTCTCATAGCCTACCAAGCCATGCTAACTCTTGGACGACGGGTACCGCCAACGAGAATGCCCGCGCAAAGAAAAGTTCAAGGGGTCATGTGAAAATTTTCAATGCCATTATATCGGAGAAATGCGGAACTTCCCAACACGACTCCGAAAATACCAAAACGTTCTCCGATACTGCAGCGAACATTACTGAACACTCCCCCTCCCGCTTTCGTCTTTGGAAAAGGGTATGTGATTGCCACTAAGACGAATTACCTCTAAAGAGCCCCCGTGAAAGATTCTCCTGAGGCGACGCCTTGACACCTCCGTGCCTACGGCACTTAAAACGCGGGTATCTTCACAAAGAACGGTGGGTGCTGGCACAAGGCAGGAAATCACGCGAAAATTTCGAGCACGTTGAACCAGACGCCGTGCTAACCGCGTTGCCCTTTGTTTGATGCAAAGCAGATTTCCTCAGCTTTATGTGGCTACGCTTTACGTGTTCGAAGTGGTGAACAGAAGCGTAAACGGCAGCGGCGGCAAAGAAAGCAAGTTGACACACTGCGCATACGTGTCAGAACGAAAATATGAGCCGCGCGGGCTATTGAGATTCGAATGACACCGGGGCGCGTATTCGGGTTTCGGCGATGCATCACCCACGAAAGGGAGAAAAGGAGGAGTGCGAGAGTGTAAGGCGAAAGGTTGCGGGGCTGTTCTGCCGGTGTGCACACTCCCAGCTCTTGGCCCGGCGGCCGGCCGACAGTGAATACCGAAGCGTGCGCCCTTTTCACTTGCGCGAACCGGCAAGTGTTTCAATTGCGCGTTGGATTTCGCCTTCTGGGACGGCTGCGCTGTGATTCAACCACACTCCTACATCGGGATATTTTAACGAAGTTAAAAGTGCTTCAACTGTGCCTGTGTTGGATTTCGCGTCCCCTTGTGGTGCCCGCCGCTGTGCATTTCGAAGTGCTTCAACCGGGTCGTTTGATTAAGTTTTACGCTGCAACAGTGTTCGAGGTAATATTACCTAAATACTTTGACATCCGTGCTGTTTTGCAATCGCAGTGTAGCGTTCGCAAATCGTCGCGTGAACGGTTGCTACGCAAGCGTGCATCCACAGTTCACCCTGTGATCGGCCGCCGCTGTGAAAGTCGTCAACCTTTATTATGAATGAATTCGTGGAGTGTGACAAATAGAAATTTAACCTAATGCCCCATAAAGTTGGGCCGAAGTCACGCTGGGAATACGCGATAAGTATAATCACTTGTCGCCCACCTTAAACATGTTGGTACTCAGATTTTCTGACGATTGCTTTCAACCTTGTCACGATGGCTGCACTTTGTGCCCTGCTGCTTTTTATGCGATGGCACAAACAACCGGGTTGCTTGTTTTGTTTTTTTTTCTTTATCGTATCTAGCGCTCCGCCCAGACGAAACGACAGTTGGCACTAAAGTTTTTCCCAGACAGAATTAAAACTGTCAAATACTCCTACTCTGATCTTCGCCTCTTAGATTTAGACACGCAGGACTACCTTTGCACCGGCTCCTCTTCGCGATCGTGTGTTCACGGGTCTTTTTCTTTTTTGCTTGCAAGCCCCAATGGTGCTAGCACCCACATTTATTTGCGAGTTGGACTATGAAGCCTCCACTGATGATTTACGTTTGTCCACACACACTGACAACAACAAGCTACAAGGGGCTTTGGTATCCAGTATTCTTAAGCTGGAGCATGCTTCAAGGCAGGTGATCACAAAAGCACTTAAGTTTACAGCAAATACAGGTTCTCAAATTGACTGAAAAACTGAAACATAACATTAAGCCTTATAAATATTTACCTAGTATGTGTGCTAGTTCTGCATCAATTGCTAAAAAAAAACCTGCAACACATGCTAATGAACTGATCATGAAAAGGTGGCGTAGTGGATAGTAAATCTATCTGCTGAAAACAATTTTTTAATAAAACTACAGATTTGAATATATTGCAATGTATGGGCATATGAAACAGCATAAACCAAGTCCCAAAGCTCGAAAATTCTTTATTAAATGCTTTATAACCTCAAATATACATACAACATTTTACGTGTCCATCACGGTTTAGGTCAGGAACATCTTGGCTCAAAACTTTCCACAATTTCTCAGTCAGCACCTGCAACACCAAAAGAAAAAAAATAAACGCTTCCTTTTACAACCACACCGCAAACGTCAAGTGAATCTAAATTCACAATTGATGGTGCATTTTGTCCCATATATGGCTACATATTAATGTGTACACAAAAATTAGTTTAGCCTGCTTTTGAACTATTCTAACTGCTTATTCTGAATTTTTTTTCTACGTGACACCAGAGATCCTTTGCTGATGCAGTCTTGTGTCTAAAACCTGCTTTAGTCCCTTCACACCAAACGGTATTTTTGACTTTTTTGAGAATTTGTACAAGGCCAAATAATGGCTTACACTAGTAGGATTAAAGTTCTGAGCTAGACTGCTTTGATCTCTGATCTCGTTAACAAACTGCACTGCCCTTCCCAATAGCTAAGCAGGTGCTTACAGTGTATCTGACAGAACAGCTGTCACGCAATGGCCATACAGGACAACTGGGTCGGTTTATCAGTCAGGAATTATGAGGGGTACTAGGCTGAGCCCAGCTCATCGCACCACTGCTGCAAAAACAAAGTGGAAAAAGATTCTATTTCGGGGGTTGTAGTTGCCGAGGCCACTCTTGGGCTATGAAGCATGACACAGTGCTAGGTTCGATCCACGTTAATCCTGACATTTGGATATCTTAACTCGCACTGAAATCTCCACACACGGGCGTTTTCGATTTTTTTTTCATTTTTGGCTTCACTAAAAAAAGAAAAAAAAAGGAAAAGGAAACAGTCCTTGGGCTCTGCTGCACAATGCTTTAGGACTGCGGCTGCTGCTCAGGCACAAGTTGGAGCCATTACTTGACTAGGCACAAATCCTCAAGAGTTGAAAACTGATTTCAGCGCAAAGCGGCAAAACAGCACTTTATTAAAAACAAGAGAAGTGGGAAAGACCTTATAACAACACGCGCTAAAGAACGACCTCTTTGAATAAACACAGTGTCACTTTGTAAATCGTCAATGCCTGGATAGCATATCCTTCATGCACAAGTATATTTAGTTGCCCCTTTAGACCAACAACGATGGCCAGAAGAAGTCAGGCTGCTGCCTTGCACGCCTTTTACTTGCTGCTTCGCCTTAATATTACCATAAGTTAGGAGCCAAGTATCTGAAATACCCATCTGTTTGATGCTTTGAACGTGCCATGTAGGTGTTGTCGTGCAGTAATCCTCATTGGACGACAGGAACGAATGCAAATTAAATGACTCGCGAGCGAAAAATGACGTTACCAAAGTTGATCAGTTCGCGACTCTGGCACCGCTTTACCATTGAGCCAATGCTGTGGACTTGTTTGTAAACAACCTGTAATTTTTCCGCGCCACGTAACATCATTGATAGTGGTTGCGGACTGAAGTAGCGTAGAAAACCGGGCTAGTTGGTGCAGATTCATCTTCGCAGCGCACAAATAACGGGACAAAAAGGAGGATAACACTGGACAACCACTGAACCAAAACTGAATTTTTATTGACGAGACAAATATAAAGCCATCGACGGTATAAAACAAAGATAAAAACATGACACATGAACCCACTATAAGCAACTGTACAGACGAACGCTCTCAAGTTCTGCTCTCTTCAAGATACGCCAATTCTGCATCTAAAAGTGCTAAAGACGAGCGCTAACACACGAGTCAGACATTTTTTGAATTTTATGTGCTTCCACTATACTTCCCTCACCTTTTGTTCATCGTGCGAGAACAGTACCGTTGTATCATGAAGGAAAAGCGTACGACCACAATCTTTGCAATGGGTGGGAAGAGGGCCAGAAGGCACTCAGTGAACTGGCCAACATCAAAGCGACCACAATTAAAAGGAATGCCATAAACCACATTTAATCTATAAGGAACAACCTGTTTCTCATGTTTCACACCACAGCTGTTTGCTCGGCCCTTATTACTAATATTCTTTTCGATGGCGGGACAGCTGCAGTTTAAGTTAATTTTGGCTGAAAACACCACATTGATGTTATATCTGCTTCCCACTTCTTTCAAGCGGTGAGATACATCGTGCAGGTACGAGATTACAACTATCTTTTCCTTCACAACATCACAAGCAGGAGACAAGTTTTCTTCACCAAATCCAACAACTGAAGACAGGCCGACCCAATGACTCCGTCACCGTAGCCAGCATTTTTGGGTCCAACTAACTGTTCACCAAAGCTAGACTCAATTAGGTGAAAACAAGACTGAAACCAAAACAAGATGGCTGACCTGAGCCAGTTGACAACAATCCCATATTTTGCAATCCTAGAACGTGCTGCTGAAGAGCTCAGTAAAGGCTTCTTCGATCGTGGGCTATAGAGCCAACATACATGATTCTGCTCGAATTTTAACAACAGGTCCAAAAACTGGATTGTTCTTTCGTTTAGCGCCTTGGACATAAAGGTCAGCCTAAATGCATGACGTTTGAATGCTTTTAAAATGCCTACCATTTTTCTTGTAGGGTCATAGTTTCCACAAAGTACTAGGTAATCGTCAACATACATGAAAATTTTAATTGCCAAACCCTCCAAGTCACGTTCTAATACACGGTCAACATGAGCCAAGAAAATGTCACTAACAAGGTGAGGAACTTTAGAACGTCTACAGATTCCAGATCTCTGCACAAAGACTGTCACACCATCCTACAATAGTTGATGCTAAGTAGAAATGCAGAAACTCCAAAAAGGATTCCACGGAAATCCCGCAACTTTGCATAAATTTACTTAACCTCGCCGTTGTAGACGGTGATACACTCTTTCACAGAGACCAAAACTTGTTCATGCGGAAGGGAGTAGAAAAGGTTTCCAGCGTCAATGCTGAAAGCAGAGCACCAGCCTGGATTACTGCGCGCACAGTAACCTCATTTGTGTGCTGTGAAGATGAAGAGGCTTGCGCAGCGTGCCCTATCCTGGTCCTCTTGCATTGCAACATCTGCTACCTCAAACACGGAGCTGCGCAGTGGACACCAGGTCGGCACAGAAATTATGGCACTCGATGGAGCCCTCTGGCCGACTATGCCACTTATGGTCGTCTCCCATCCCTGCGACCGCAGCACCTTCTGCGGCACTGACGTTGATGGCTGGATAAGCACCTACGAGAGTGCGAGCGCTCATAACAGATGGGACGCAACCTTGGGGCTGGCCAACGTAATATTTTACCTCAAGGGCCCAGCCAGACTATTGTTGGTTTGAGACACACGAAGCAGACCTGACAAGCTGGGAAACCTGCAAATTGACATTACGTGAGCTGTTCGGAAAGCTTGTTGGCCACCAACTAGCCGCGAAGAAGCTTTCTTCCCATGCCGAAACCTCGATGGAGTCATCCGTCGCCCATATTCAGGATGGTGTTGCTCTGTGTCACAAGATAGATGCCGACACGTCAGAAACTGGCAAAGCAGGCCATGTGCAGAAAGGAATTGCTGATGGCGCTTTCAACCTGCTTGTTTATAAGGACTGCACCAGCACAGACGGCATCATTACAGAGTGCAGACCGTTTAAACATCTTGAGAAGGGCCTCGCAGCCTCTGGAAAATGCTTCTTTGGTTATCAGCGTAACTAGTTGATGCATTTCTTTTTGTTATTCCCCCCACTGTAATGCCAACAGGCGCTATGGGTACCAAATAAAGAAAGAAAGAAACAAGCGAAAGCTCACTGTATTGCCCCATGGTTCACTCGACTGCCTAACACGGCTCCCACATCCTATTACGAGTATACCACTCCACTGGAATGTGCCCTTCTTTGTTCGACGACTTAAAGGTGTTGTGCCACCAAATTTGTTGCTTGTGCATTCTTTGTTGCAAACGTTTTATAATTCGTTAGAAAGCATGATACATGCTCTCATACGCACATATTCTGAGTGAAAAATTTATTATCGCACGATTCATGTGAACAGGATTCGGTTTCGGTTTCTGGGCGCCGCTTCAAGCAGTGACGTCACATTGTTGCGAGGAGCCTCTGCCACGGCGGCGCTGCGGTACGTTGCGACTTTACTGCGGCGTCTGCTCCCCCACATACGTGCTTCACCACGGAAGTAAACACGCCAACTCGTCACGTCAAGCCGCGACAGCTCCGACGCGGATTCTTTGTCTGCATCCTCGGATGCAGACAAATGAAAACCATGGATTTGCAAACCATACAAATGCTAAAAAAACGTTAAAAAAAAAAAAGGTGCCCCCGCCGCGAATCGAACCGGCAACGTTGACCGGACGGGCGGAACGCGCGAGACCACTGAGCCAGCGAACAAACAATTCCACACCGCGATATAGCCGGTGTACTAGATGGAGGCCCATCCTTGGAGTCGTACGTCGGTGTTTACTAGCTAGTTTACAAAATTCCTGGCTTGTAAACTCAAATTTCTTAAATAGCGCGCAGCAAGGTTCCGCGAAGCCCCCGCGACAGCTTATCGCCGTCAACTCTGCTCTTCTGCGAAAGCGCTCGCAAAAATAAGTGTGCCCGGCTGCGACTGCGATTTTGCACTGAAGGGATAGTTCTTGCCGTACTTTGGTTTTACGTTTTACGTTAAAAACCTTTGCCGATACTGATCTCTTATTACCCAAATTACCCTACGTAACTGTTCTTCTGCACGAAACTGACCTTATATTTTCTACAGGCGAGCCGATCGCACACGCATTCCGGGGTAGCGGCGTCGCAGAAGAGCACGGCCGAAGCGTCGAACGCCAAAATACGGATCGCATTAGCGCTAGTGTTGAGTTGCATGGGCTTCATGGAACTTATTGAGTTTATTACCCTCCAGAAACTAACAAAATAGAGCCGCGTTCATTGCGGCACGAATGTTGTCGGGGCGCAGTTTTCGCTTCTCGGTCGATTGACGACGCGTCGTGCGAACAGTCAGGCGACCGGTTTTGTTGGCGTCTTCGGTCGGCGAGTCAGTCACACTACGGCGACTTTCCATCGGCCGACGTGTTTGTGTCGCCGTCGGCGTGGTGTGACAACACGGTCTGGCAATTCGGCACTTGGCCGATGTTTTAACGACTCGTCGGCGTCGCGTCGTCGTCGCCGTCGTATCGGTATAGTGTGTCGATACGACCAAGCATAGAGTTAATACTCGACCAAGCGACCAAACAAACTGTGGTAACTGGAGTTCACGTTGACGTCGCTCGAGTCGCTAGCTTTGTATGACGTCACAAACTTTGCTGAGCTGGCAATTCATTGACGTCACGGTTAGTGGCGCTAGCGATGGGTCCCGATTTCCAGAAGAGCATTTAGGTAATTTTTAGAAGCGAATTAAAATATATATTAAGCGCTTGCTGTACCCAGCACTTCGTGTTGAGGGTCGTTGCATGCAGATGAAGCCTACAGCAGGCTTTTTACAGACTTAAAATTTGGTGGCACAACACCTTTAATGAAAATGGTACGCTGTGAGCTGGAGGCTACGGCTACGGCTGCCCTACTAGCCCCGACCCGTGAATGAACGTCACCTTCCATCTCCCTAATCCATACGATATACAGCAAGAGCTCGCAAGCCACACCATTCCACGCATTTGCTCTGTAGCTCACCCGAAAAACGCTTTAACTGTTCCTCGTGTCTTAACTGGTCCCCACCAATATGCCCCACGCCATTTTCAGACACAAAATTCCGAAGAGTGGAGTACTCCCGAAAACAAGCCAATATGCTTCCACTGCTGCCACGGTGGGCATGTGGCCCGCTACAGCTTTCGACATTGCCACGCTAAGCCTTCGCTTCACCAGAAGACTAATCAATACAGCTCAAGGAGGTAATACTGCATCTGTGACCTGGACGACAGATCCTCTATTAACCAAGGAGTCTAAGCCCAATTTACTAGACGTTACTGTTGATGGTGTTGCAGCCCAGGCTCTCACTGACACAAATGCTCACATCTCTGTAATGATCTTAACCCTCCGCTGGCATCTCCGCAAAGTTCTGATGCCACCCATGCAAACATTTGTTCGAGTTGCCAATGAGAGCACACCTTTAATTGCCGGATTGCGTACCGCCTGATAATGGATTGCCGACCACGATAGTGTCGTTCTCTTCACCGTCCTTGAAAAATGCCCCCATGACATTATCCTCGGCGTCGATTTTTTCTCGAACCGCTCTCATTGACTGTTCTGCGGGACTTCTCTCTTTAGAATTTCCTTCTGCCAAAAATGCTCAAAAGCACCGTTCTCGTTCCACAGATTATGTCCATTTCCTGTCAAATGCTGTAACATACATGCCCCTGTGATCAAGCCCACCCGTTTCTCACAGGTATTTCTCACCAGATTGTTCGACAAGCCGAGCGGAAGCTACTACAAGCACGTATCCTTGAGTGCCGCCAGAAGCTATATATACGAGCTTTGGAGAAGCAAACCTTTTTTGCACGCCGGCAACTTGAGTATCTTATTCCAGAGGGCTTCCCAGATGTGCAACTGCACGCAAACTTCACCGCTAGCATGGAAGAAGGCCGTCATAGAACGTCGCAAGAGAGGAAACTGCAAGCACTCCGGCCGGACGTGCCACAATGCACCCAAGAGGCCATCAACCTATCTCCGTACACACCAAACGAAGAGGAGGCTAAGGTTTTGTCCCGTGGTTTGAATTTAACACGGAAGCACCCCCGGAGCCAGGAAAGGTGATTTGTGCGGTCGAACGCGCGGTCGGCCAGCTTCCCTCTGAAGTACGGCAAGAAGCGCGCACCCGTGATATTGGTGTGCTCTCTCATTTGCGAAGACATTGTGCAAGACTGCATTTACCGGTAGCGGAGAGGCAAACCATCAGGAGCCTGCGGAATAACAGCAGTATTGCAATCTTTCCTGCTGACAAAGGCAATGCCACGGTCTTGCTAGATAACAGTGACTACCACACGAAGATGTTGGCCCTTCTCGAAGACCAGCAGACATACGCTCCTCTAGCCCGTGACCCAACTAGCAGGTTACAGTCCAAGCTTCAAGAACTGCTAACCAGGCTTTTCAAGCTAGTCCCTCCGCACCACAAGGGCCTCTACTACAGGTTACTGTGCACGAACGATTCAGCCCCGGCAATCTACGGTCTGCCTAAAATCCACAAGCCTTGCGTTCCTCTTCGGCCTATCGTCGACTTCTCGAGGTCCCCGCTCTACCGACTATCAGGCTACCTTCATCAAGTGTTGAGCCCTCTAGCCGGTAAGACGCCCACGAACGTCGGAAACTCGTCCTCTTTTGTTTCAGAGCTGAAGGACGTAACTCCAACTGAAGACGACGTCATGGTTTCGTTCGACGTCAAGTCTCTTTTCACTGGTGTCCCAGTGGATCTGGCAGTAGCCATGTGCGAAGAAGCACTAAACGCGGACATTAGTCTTCCCGATCGCACTCCCTTTGACGTCCCCGAGCTCTGAGTGTCTTATGTTTTGTCTGAGCAACACCTATTTTTCTTACGGGGGAAGCCCCTATCAGCAGACCCATGGCACGGCGATGGGTGCGTCAATATTAGCTACTGCGGCCAATCTAGTTATGGAGGCTTTAGAGGGGAAGGTATTGGGAACCTTCACACCGGCACCGAGGTTTTTCTGCCGCTATGTCGACGACTGTTTTTGTATTTTAAAAAAGCAAGATGTCCCATGTCTTCTGGACATCCTCAACGCCCAGAACGTGCATATACAGTTCACCGTGGAGTTCGAGCAAGACAACATGCTTCCCTGTTTTGGATGTTCTTTTTCGCCGCGATGCGGGCGCTCTCTCCTTCTCAGTGTACAGGAAGCCCACACACACGGGTTGTTACCCCAGTTTTGAATCTTGCCACCCTCTCGGCCACAATACATCCGTTCTGTCGTCCTTGATAAAGCGCGCCGTACGCATCTGCTCAGGTGACAGTGCACTGAAACGTGAATTAGGAACGATTCGCCGCGAACTAATCGCCAATGGCTATCCTAAGCGACTTATTTACCAAACCAAGAATAAGATACTACAGCCAAAATAGCCAACAACAGGACATTACCAGCACGCGCAGCCATCCCCTACGTCCCAGGAATAAGCGAAGCATTGTCTCGCGTCTTTTCAAAATACGACATGCGCATTGCCCATGTACCGACCAGCAAGCTCTGCGACGACTGAAAGAGCACCAACGTGATGTAAGAAATCATAATCACATGACGAATGCCATTGCGGAGCACGCGCACAAACATTCCCACAAGATTGACTGGGAGAACACCGCAATTTTAGCTAAGGAAAAGAACACATCATCTCGGCGTCTGCTAGAGTCACTTTTTATCCAATCAACGCCAGCCACAATGAACCAGACGGATGGGACTTTGCCTCCCGTCTACGCATGCTCTCTACGTCATGTGCTGCCTATATAATTGACGACGACGGCTTGTCTTACGTAGTGACAAGGGACCCGTATATGGTTCCGAAACGTCAATATATTTTTATTCTTGGTCAGTGTTCGCTTTTCTTTTGCAAGTTATTATATGGTCTTCCCTATTACAGACGCGCTGCTTCTGTGAAACGTCACTCTGCCACACATCATCATTACTGTGGTAGAGAACCAAACCTGCCTTCCCTTTCAGTTTTTCAACTTCAGTTTCACACCTCAAGTCCTTCCCAAGGGGATTTCGCTTGCAATGCTGTGCCCTTTCTGCCATGAATGCTAGCACCCCTGCAGATTTACCTCCTGCTGTGCAGGTGTCCCATCAAGCACCATCAATCAAGGCAGTGGCTGCTTCAGACCTCCCACCGGATCATACCGCCGATCTCCCTCGTCTTCTGGAATCCTGCAAGGACATCTTCGACTTAGACAACCATCCACCAACCCAAACTTCTGCAGTCACCCATCATATCAACACCAACGATGCTTCACTAGTGTACAGGTGGCCCTATTGCGTATCACTTGCTGAACGACTCGTCATCCAAAAGGTAAAAAAAATGCTCAGTAAGGATACAGTCGAACCATCTTCCAGTCTGTGGGTGTCTCCAGTCGTGTTGGTGAGAGAAAAAGATGGGACGTAGTGCTTCTAGATGGATTATGCAAACTTAACTATTATGAAGGAAGACCTTATACAGTGGGATCTCATTGACACAATTCTGCATAATACGTTTTTCTTTTCATTCCAAGCCAAAATCCCTTCGAAATAATGCATTTTCGTGCATTTGACACGATCACATTTTGCTAAAAATTGGATAGCACGACCACGAAAGTGAAGCTTGACCATTTTTGGAAACCTTACATTTATTCTTCGGTATACTAGCTCAAACCCCATGTCAACAACCCATGACCTGCATGGCAGCGCCGGTTCTGCGACAAAAGCACTGCTGCCGGGCGTGGGCGCTCTGTTCAATGAGGATGATATGTGAGGCGAGGCACTGCGCCATCTAGTTTGAAGTTTGAAGTTTATTAGGAAGATTGCATATAATACAGTACATACATTGGTAAAGAATACAGAAAGAGGCCCCATAGTTGATCCATGTGGGGGGACCTCTTGTTAAAAAATACATAAACAAACGGTAAAACAAGAGCAGTCAGAAGAGATAAGCAGAAATATAATGTAGATTTATACACAAACGAAATGGACATGGTATAACGGTATAATGAACAATTGCGATGATCGTTCATTACTGATTAGGCCAAAATTTCAGAGCGGAGGTAAAAAAAAAATAAAAAAAAAATAAAAAAATGACGCTTCACTGGACATCAACAGTGTCGAAATATAGAACAAAACAGTTTAATTGTGGCAAATCAGCCTAGGCTGATTTGTTCAGCCTTCATAAAGAAAATAGAGCATGAAAACAGAATTATTGTAAAATATTATTACACAATAAACGCATTACGGGGATCAATCAGGCAACATGCTTTCACTGGGATGGATTAAAAAAAAATTGCAACACAGAAATCAACGTCAGTGAACTGGAGACATACATTTTCCCTGAATACTTACGCTTTCCTTGGATTTATAGGGTGAGAGTGAATGAAGGACTATTTAGAAAGAAACATTTAAGTGATCTCTTAAAGGATGATAATGGATTTCGACTTTTTAAGGCTACCGGCAGGTTGTTCCACAATTTTATCATGTTGAATTCAACCGACTGTTTTCCGTAGTTCGTGCGGACTGGAGGAAGCAAGAAATTATTTCGCATTGCAAAACGCGTGTTGTTGTTGTTGGTAAGACTTGTTCGTCCTATTACATAAAGAAGGTGAGAGTGGCTGAGTAAGTTATAACTGGTAATTCCTAAGTTGTACAAAACGAGCTCACTGATATGGAGAAGGTTGAGTGATCGCAAAAGAGGGCTTACATGGGTGTATCTCGGGCTAAAGGTGATTATTCGGGCTGCTTGGTTTTGAATATGCTGCAGTGACGCAAGGTGAGACGGGTAAGTGTTCCCCCAAGATGTTATGCAGTAATTTATGTGACTATGGATGAAAGCATTATAAAGAGTAATTAACGTGGGCAAGCTGAAATAACGCCGAGCTTTCACCAGTACCCGAATTCCAAAGGCTGTTTTTTTTACTAAGGAAGAAATATGTAAATTAAACTTGAGGTGCCTGTCTAGTTGAACACCAAGGAAAGAGCTCTGAGCAGTACTTGTTATGGGGTGCGAGTTAATCATAATAGTAATACTATCAGTGTGCTGGACCCTGGAGCCAAATATCATAAATTGAGTTTTCGCCGGATTAATTTTTAAATTATTTTTTTGACACCACAAGTTAAGGTTTCGAAGGTCAGAGTTTAATCTCTCAGTTATGGCTTCAGTACTTGTATGGGACGTAAAAATTGTGGTGTCATCAGCATACAATAGGCATTCCATTTCCCGGCTGAGGCAATGCGGTAGATCGTTAATATATAACAAGAATAAAATCGGCCCAAGAATGGAACCCTGAGGAACCCCAATATTAATTATTTTGGTATCTGACAGCACATCAGATAAAGAGACAATTTGTTCGCGGTTAAGCAGATAGCTTTGAATCAGTTTAAGTGGGGGCCCAATTATTCCATATGAAGCAAGCTTACGGAAAAGTATGTTATGGGTAATCGTGTCAAAGGCTTTGGTAAAGTCTATGAACACAGACCCTACAATTTTTCCCTGGTCGATTTCTTTTTTAAATTTGTCAGTTAAGGCTATTAGAGCGAGGTTGGTTGATAAGCCATGACGAAAACCGAATTGCCTTTTAGTTACTATATTCTTTTGTTCAAGGTAATTAGATAAACGCTGTTCGAATAATTTTTCAACAACTTCACTGAAAAATGGAAGAATTGAGATCGGTCGGTAATTTGAAATCAAGGTTCTGTCACCCTTTTTAAACACAGGGATTATTTTGCTTTTTTTCAGTTCCTTTGGGAAAATGCCCGTCTCAAATATAAGGTTAACGATATGCGCAAAAGTATCAGAAATGATGTCGACAATGGCTTTAATGTAGCTTGCATGCATATTATCAAGGCCCGCACTCGTATTTTTAAGATTAAGAATCGTGGAACGTACTTCACTGGGAGTAGTAGGTAATAAGAAAAATGACTGGGGCACGAGTCGCGGATAATCTAAAGTAGGCGGGTCAGCTGAAGTCGGTGGGGCAGAAAAAAAGATACTGAAAGCATTTGCTATATCATCGGGCAGGGTGAGGGTATTGCCATCATGATTTATTTCCGCTATCAGATTCCGGCCTATCTTGTTATGCATAAACTCATTCAACAAACGCCATTGCTTTCCGATATTGCTGCCAGACACAGAGATTTGGTTTTCGTAGTAAACTCTTTTCGCTTTCTTTAGTATTGACGTAAGTACAGTACAATATTTCTTGTACCGTTGCTTTAGTGCGCTGTTGAATGGCTGCTTTTTAGTCTTCCGATAAAGGTTATCCTTTTTTCGTAGACTTTTGAGCAGACCAACTGTTAGCCATCGTTTTTGCGGAGACGATTGCTTTTTTTGGCAAGACATGACCGATGTTGAAGATAGTATGCAGTGATTTATAATGGATGCGAATTCAGTGTAAGATGACTGGGCATCTTTTAGAGATGTGACTCTGGACCAATCTGAATTGCTAGCTAAATCAATAAATTTCGCTTTGTTGAAAGTAGATTTGGTATGGTGCGATAAGCGTTTGGGGTTGGGGCAGGGAAAGCGGAGGGCAATTGGGAAGTGGTCGGTGATGTCAACCTGAATGATAAAGGCTTCCGGTGGGATGAGCGCATTCGTTAAAACATGATCAATTAAAGTGCCTGAATCAGTAGTAGGGCAACGGGTAGGTAGATGAAGCAAAGATTCAAAACCATAGCCATGGAAGCAATTGGTGTAATCGGTATGCTGGGAGGTCCCGTGAGCTAAAAGGTTAAGGTTGACGTCTCCAACTATAATAACAGATTGGTTTTCGTGAGAGAGGGAATGTAATAAATTCTCAAGTTCCAGGCAAAAGGTACCAACCGCTGAATTAGGGGATCGGTAAATGGTACCAATGATAACATTTTTACTGTCAATAGCAAAATCGGGGTCAGTAACTTCAATCCACACTGATTCACAGTCAACTACGTTCAGGCGTAGATCAGATCGCCGTCGGTAGTTGATGCAAGATAAAAGAAATATGGCTGCGCCACCATGACTCGACGTCATACGATGGGAGTACTCTGAACTGTATGAGGGAAAACAGTATAGATTCTTATCGGCATCGCCTAGCTAGGTTTCTGAGACACAGATGATCGAAAAAGGATGTTTTGCTAACGATACGAAAGCTTGAAATTCATCATAGTGTTTTCTAAGGCTGCGGGAGTTGAAGTGAACCACAGAATGATAGGAACCAGTGAAGAATGATTGTACGTCTTTAGCTTTGATGTACGCCATTATTACGATTTCTAAAACAGCTCAAGACCAGTTAGCGAAAGATAGAAAGGTCAGACTCGTCCTTGATGCGGATTGCTCGGCTATCCTCAGTTTTTCTGGCCAAGATCTGGCAGTCCACTGTCCACAGAAATTTCCATACTTTTTCATTTTTTAGTTCCAAGGCCTTTGCAAACAGTTTTTTGTTGCTCACAGTCAAGTGATCATTGACGTAAAGTTGTTTTGTTTCCAATCCATGGAACCCAATGTCTTTTGCTTCTAGACGGGCCTTTCGTGCCTTCTTCACAAACTCATTCTTTTTTTGCGCGCGAAAGAAAACGAGCAATCAAATTCTTTGTGTTTCCTTTGGATGGTACGCGATGTACAACATCAAAATCGGACTCTGACACAGGGCATTCGATCTTGTTTCCAATGGCTTGCATAATTTTCACGCAGTCTTCACCTTTAGTTGTTGGAACGCCTTTAATCTCAACGTTGTTCTTTCTCGAGTACTGCTCCATGACAGCAACCCTACTCTCCAGTTCCTGGTTACGTGCGACCAAGGTTTTGTTTGCTGCTTTGAGCTGTTCCCGCTCTGTTGTCATTTCTTCTATCGTTTCATTCAGGAAAGTAAGGCTGCGTCGGAGTTCATTCAGTTCATCATCAGCTGTTTTCTTTGTCACGGCTGAGTCCGCTTCAAGTTTCAATTTCAGGTTTACTAAAATATCGTCAACCACTTTGGTTACTCTGTCGTTAAAATCATTTTCAAGTTCTTCAATTCGCTTTGCTAGCTCGGCGTTACTAGGCATGCTGGCACAAATTTAAAAGAATGCAACACTCGTAGCAGCAGCAGCAGTCGCAGACAATTCTTAAAAAAACTAGTGTTGACAAAATAAAATTCCAACCTGTTGGGCGGAAAGGAAGAGGTCAGGCACGTGCATTCGGTTGCGACTGCTGCTGCAAAGTGGCGGTCAGATCGGGCCACCCAGGTTATATAGCTGTCAGTGGTATGGCGCTGCTGGCAAAGGGGTGCGCAGCAGGTTTGTAGGTCTTCAGGAGCAGGCGCAGATCTTTTCCAATGGGGCCGCTCGTTCACCGGATGAGTGCAGAGCAGTTGACTGCGGTAATCTGTTGGGCGGAAAGGAAGCGGTCAGGCACGTGCATTCGGTTGCGACTGCTGCTGCAAAGTTACTGTCGAGGAAACATATCATAATCACAGAGTTTCTCAGTTTGATCATAATCGAGGAAGAAGGTTCCAATGCTCTTGGCAGGTGGCGACTTCCCTCCCCAACTTCTCGCCATGCTCTGTGCTTCCCGCTCCGTTCTTTGTTCTCTTTCTGCACTGTTCCTGTGTTCGGGGGTGTTGCTTATGAGGCTATTTTTGTTCTTGTTCTATTTGACTAGTCTTGTTCTCCTTAGGCTGCCTTGTTGCTGTGCGGGGTGTGCTTCCAGGCTTGTGGCAATGTCGAGGAAACGGAAGGCACTCAGTATAAAAAGAAAAAAGTGGAAATTGTACAGAAATTGGAAGAAAACCCGAAGAGGAAATGCGTGGATTTGGCACACAAGCTCGGTTTGCCAGTGTCAACGCTCAACACTATTGCCGGTCAGCAAGAGGAACTTCAAAAGAATCTGCAAGTTTCCGGACCTGATGCGAAACAAGCACAAGGTGCGAAGCATGACCAAATGGAAGACATCCTGTTCACATGGTCGGAGGAAGTTAGAGCGGCAGGATGAACGCCGATAAGTCAGTACTAAGCGAAAAAGTTGACAACACTGCGCTCTCCTTGAGCATTGAGGACTCCAAAGCGTCTGGTGGCTGGCTTCACCAATTCAAGGCACAACGTGAAGTGTCATACAGAACAGCGTCCGCCCAAGTGAAAAATACCAGCAGCTTTTTTTTTTATTTTTACATTTCAGGAGAATTTTCTCCCCGACTTCGAAAAGAAAGTGCAGCACAAATTTACCAGCTACTCCACTGTTGCTCAATAAAATTGAGTTGCTGACGGAGAATGCTGATTTTTCTCATTTTTTTAAGCAAACTCTTTGGATAATACAATTTATCATAATATTTTTTATTTCCCGGTTCCCCTGAAAAACGTATCAACGAGATTTCACTGTACATGATACATAGACAAGATGTGGCTGGCAACTTGTGAAGGGAGGTAACTTCGTGCAACCAAAGCCTGATTAGTCAGGCTAATTCCTCCTATATTTCAATATGGTCTAACACCAGCTACCCCACTTCGGCAGAGCCAGTGGGGAACATTTCACCACTACTGTCACTGTGTACTGCAGAACGAACATCCATCCCGCATTTAAAAACCCTGCATACGAAGCTGCATCGCGCAAAGTTGCTCTATGGTCACTGAATGTCCTCGCTGAATGTCAAGGAAGCGTCCTCACCGACGCGCTTTGGCGTCGTCTATCAGCGGGTTCGTATGTATACAAGCGTTTACAGCAAGAACGGTAAATATATTACTACGGCCTTCAAGCATATGTCGGCAAAATGCGATTACTTCGCCGCGTTCGCAGGATTGAGCCGCACAGTAGAGAACACAGTCGTAGCATACTAGCAGGAATGAACGCATCGTACGGCTTCTTCCACGTTTCGTCACCCCGTGACTACAGTTTACCTCAACACCAATTTATAACACACTAAAAAGCGCTACAGCCTTTCTGGTAACCTTGAGTGAATGTAAAAGCGTAGCCACCGCGCACATCACGTCGTAGCTAGCGCCGACTTCAATGCGAACGCGGTCGTCGACGCGGCTACGTGAACGTACCGCTGACAGCCTCAAGGAAAGTGTATTTGGGGGCTCTAGAACAATGTATTTAAATTTAGCCCATGTTTGCGTTTAACAAATGATTCCTTGAGGGCTTTAGTTACATTGTCATCCAGAATGTGCCTTGACAATTATGTCCAACATACGGAGAGCGCACGGCGTTTGCAGTACACGGACAGGTATATAATTACCCGTCCCTCTTGACACCAGCCCTTAAAAAATATCTTACCTTTCGTTTATGACGCAAAAAGATGCCCAGGAGAAAGCAATCGATGCTGGCTTGCGCTTTGAAACTCGTACACAACAGGCAAGTGGCTTCGGCTTTTCTCCTGGGCATCTTTTTGCGTCATAAACGAAAGGTAAGATATTTTTAAGGGCTGGTGTCAAGAGGGACGGGTAATTATATACCTGTCCGTGTACTGCAAACGCCGTGCGCTCTCCGTATGTTGGACATAATTGTCAAGGCACATTCTGAATGACAATGTAACTAAAACACTCAAGGAATCATTTGTTATTCGCAAACATGGGCTAAATTTAAATGCATTGTTCTAGAGCCCCCAAATACACTTTCCTTGAGGCTGTCAGCGGTACGTTCACGTAGCCGCGTCGACGACCGCGTTCGCATTGAAGTCGGCGCTAGCTACGACGTGATGTGCACGGTGGCTACGCTTTTACATTCACTCAAGGTTACCAGAAAGGCTGTAGCGCTTTTTAGTGTGTTATAAATTGGTGTTGAGGTAAACTGTAGTCACGGGGTGACGAAACGTGGAAGAAGCCGTACGATGCGTTCATTCCTGCTAGTATGCTACGACTGTGTTCTCTACTGTGCGGCTCAATCCTGCGAAAGCGGCGAAGTAATCGCATTTTGCCAACATGTGCTTGAAGGGCGTAGTAATATATTTACCGTTCTTGCTGTAAACGCTTGTATACATACGAATCCGCTGATAGACGACGCCAAAGCGCGTCGGTGAGGACGCTTCGTTAACATTCAGCGAGGACATTCAGTGACCATAGAACAACTTTGCGCGATGCAGCTTCGTATGCAGAGTTTTTAAATGCGGGATGGATGTTCGTTCTGCAGTACACAGTGACAGTAGTGGTGAAATGTTCCCCACTGGCTCTGCCGAAGTGGGGTAGCTGGTGTTAGACCATATTGAAATATAGGAGGAATTAGCATGACTAAACAGGCTTTGGTTGCACGAAGTTACCTCCCTTCAGAAGTTGCCAGCCACATCTTGTCTATGTATCATGTACAGTGAAATCTCGTTGATACGTTTTTCAGGGGAACCGGGAAATAAAAAGTATTATGTGAAAATCGTATTATCCAAAGTGTTTGTTAAAAAAAATGAGAAAAATCTGCATTCTCCGTCAGCAACTCAATTTTATTGAGCAACAGTGGAGTAGCTGGTAAATTTGTGCTGCACTTTCTTTTCGAAGTCGGGGAGAAAATTCTCCTGAAATGTAAAAATAAAAAAAAAGCTGCTGGTATTTTTCACTTGGGCGGACGCTGTTCTGTATGACACTTCACGTTGTGCCTTGAATTGGTGAAGCCAGCCACCAGACGCTTTGGAGTCCTCAATGCCCAAGGAGAGCGCAGTGTTGTCAACTTTTTCGCGTAGTACTGACTTATCGGCGTTCATCCTGCCGCTCTAACTTCCTCCGACCATGTGAGCAGGATGTCTTCCATTTGGTCATGCTTCGCACCTTGTGCTTGTTTCGCATCAGGGCCGGAAACTTGCAGATTCTTTTGAAGTTCCTCTTGCTGACCGGCAATAGTGTTGAGCGTTGACACTGGCAAACCGAGCTTGTGTGCCAAATCCACGCATTTCCTCTTCGGGTTTTCTTCCAATTTCTGTACAATTTCCACTTTTTCTTTTTATACTGAGTGCCTTCCGCTTCCTCGACATTGCCACAAGCCTGGAAGCACACCCCGCACAGCAACAAGGCAGCCTAAGGAGAACAAGACTAGTCAAATAGAACAAGAACAAAAATAGCCCCATAAGCAACACCACCGAACACAGGAACAGTGCAGAAAGAGAACAAAGAACGGAGCGGGAAGCACAGAGCAACAGAAGCGAGAAGTTGGGGAGGGAAGTCGCCACCTGCCAAGAGCATTGGAACCTTCTTCCTCGATTATGATCAAACTGAGAAACTCTGTGATTATGATATGTTTCACTAAATGGCGCAGTGCCTCGCCTCACATATCATCCTCATTGAACAGAGCGCCCACGCCAGGCAGCAGTGTTTTTGTCGCAGAACCGGCGCTGCCATGCAGGTCATGGGTTGTTGACATGGGGTTTGAGCTAGTATACCGAAGAATAAATGTAAGGTTTCTAAAAATGGTCAAGCTTCACTTTCGTGGTCGTGCTATCCAATTTTTAGCAAAATGTGATCGTATCAAATGCACGAAAATGCATTATTTCGAAGGGATTTTGGCTTGGAATGAAAAGAAAAACGTATTATGCAGAATTGTGTCAATGAGATCCCACTGTATAAGGCCTTCCTTCATAATAGTTAAGTTTGCATAATCCATCTAGAAGCACTACGTCCCATCTTTTTCTCTCACCAACACGACTGGAGACACCCAAAGACTGGAAGATGGTACGACTGTATCCTTACTGAGCATTTTTTTTTACCTTTTGGATGACGAGTCGTTCAGCAAGTGATACGCAATAGGGCCACCTGTACACTAGTGAAGCATCGTTGGTGTTGATATGATGGGTGACTGCAGAAGTTTGGGTTGGTGGATGGTTGTCTAAGTCGAAGATGTCCTTGCAGGAATCCAGAAGACGAGGGAGATCGGCGGTATGATCCGGTGGGAGGTCTGAAGCAGACACTGCCTTGATTGATGGTGCTTGATGGGACGCCTGCACTGCAGGAGGTAAATCTACAGGAGTGCTAGCATTCATGGCAGAAAGGGCACAGCATTGCAAGCGAAATCCCCTTGAGAAGGACTTGAGGTGTGAAACTGAAGTTGAAAAACAGAAAGGGAAGGCAGGTTTGGTTCTCTACCACAGTAATGATGATGTGTGGCAGAGTGACGTTTCACAGAAGCAGCGCGTCTGTAATAGGGAAGACCATATAATAACTTGTAAAAGAAAAGCGAACACTGACCAAGAATAAAAATATATTGACGTTTCGGAACCACATACGGGTCCCTTGTTCACTACGTAAGACAAGCCGTCGTCGTCAATTATATAGGCAGCACATGACGTAGAGAGCATGCGTAGACGGGAGGCAAAGTCCCATCCGTCCGGTTCATTGTGGCTGGCGTTGATTGGATAAAAAGTGACTCTAGCAGACGCCGAGATGATGTGTTCTTTTCCTTAGCTAAAATTGCGGTGTTCTCCCAGTCAATCTTGTGGGAATGTTTGTGCGCGTGCTCCGCAATGGCATTCGTCATGTGATTATGATTTCTTACATCACGTTGGTGCTCTTTCAGTCGTCTCGGAGCTTGCTGGTCGGTACATGGGCAATGTGCATGTCGTATTTTGAAAAGACGCGCGACAATGCTTCGCTTATTCCTGGGACGTAGGGGATGGCTGCGCGTGCTCGTAATGTCCTGTTGTTGGCCATTCTTGGCTGTAGTATCTTATTCTTGGTTTGGTAAATAAGTCGCTTAGGATAGCCATTGGCGATTAGTTCGCTGCGAATCGTTCCTAATTCACGTTTCAGTGCACTGTCATCTGAGCAGATGCGCACGGCGCGCTTTATCAAGGACGACACAACGGATGTCTTGTGGCCGAGAGGGCGGCAAGATTCAAAACTGGGGTAACAACCCGTGTGTGTGGGCTTCCTGTACACTGAGAAGGAGAGAGCGCCCGCATCGCGGCGAACAAGAACATCCAAAAAAGGGAAGCATGTTGTCTTGCTCGAACTCCACGGTGAACTGTATATGCACATTCTGGGCATTGAGGCTGTCCAGAAGACATGGGACATCTTGCTTTTTTAAAATACAAAAACAGTCGTCGACATAGCGGCAGAAAAACCTCGGTGCCGGTGTGAAGGTTGCCAATATCTTCCCCTCTAAAGCCTCCATAACTAGATTGGCCGTAGTAACTGATATTGACGTACCCATCGCCGTGCCATGGGTCAGCTGATAGAGGCTTCCCCCGTAAGAAAAATAGGTGTTGCTCAGACAAAACATAAGACACTCAGAGCTCGGGGACGTCAAAGGGAGTGCGATCGGGAAGACTAATGTCCGCGTTTAGTGCTTCTTCGCACATGGCTACTGCCAGATCCACTGGGACACTAGAGAAAAGAGACTTGATGTTGAACGAAACCATGACGTCGTCTTCAGTTAGAGTTACGTCCTTCAGCTTCGAAACAAAAGAGGACGAGTTTCCGACATGCGTGGGCGTCTTACTCGCTAGAGGGCTCAACACTTGGTGAAGGTAGCCTGATAGTCGGTAGAGCGGTGACCTCGAGAAGTCAACGATAGGCCGAAGAGGAACGCCAGGCTTGTGGATTTTAGGCAGACCGTAGATTTCCGGGGGTGAACCGTTCGTGCACGGTAACCTGTAGTAGAGGCCCTTGTTGTGCGGAGGGACTAGCTTGAAAAGCCTGGTTAGCAGTTCTTGAAGCTTGGACTGTAACCTGCTAGTTGGGTCACGGGCTAGAGGAGCCTATGTCTGCTGGTCTTCGAGAAGGGCCAACATCTTCGTGTGGTAGTCACTGCTATCTAGCAAGACCGTGGCATTGCCTTTGTCAGCAGGAAGGATTGCGATACTGCTGTTATTCCGCAGGCTCCTGATGGCTTGCCTCTCCGCTACCGATAAATGCAGTCTAGCACAATGTCTTCGCAAACCAGGGAGCACACCAATATCACGGGTGCGCGCTTCTTGCCGTACTTCAGAAGGAATCTGGCCGACCGCGCGTTCGACCTCACAAATCACCTTTCCTGGCTCCGGGGGTGCTTCCGTGTTAAAATTCAAACCACGGGACAAAACCTTAGCCTCCTCTTCGTTTGGTGTGTACGGAGATAGGTTGATGACCTCTTGGGTGCATTGTGGCACGTCCGGCCGGAGTGCTTGCAGTTTCCTCTCTTGCGACGTTCTATGACGGCCTTCTTCCATGCTAGCGGTGAAGTTTGCGTGCAGTTGCACATCTGGGAAGTCCTCTGGAATAAGATACTCAAGTTGCCGGCGTGCAAAAAAGGTTTGCTTCTCCAAAGCTCGTATATATAGCTTCTGGCGGCACTCAAGGATACGTGCTTGTAGTAGCTTCCGCTCGGCTTGTCGAACAATCTGGTGAGAAATACCTGTGAGAAACGGGTGGGCTTGATCACAGGGGCATGTATGTTACAGCATTTGACAGGAAATGGACATAATCTGTGGAACGAGAACGGTGCTTTTGAGCATTTTTGGCAGAAGGAAATTATGAAGAGAGAAGTCCCGCACAACAGTCAATGAGAGCGGTTCGAGAAAAAATCGACGCCGAGGATAATGTCATGGGGGCATTTTTCAAGGATGGTGAAGAGAACGACACTATCGTGGTCGGCAATCCATATTCAGGCGGTACGCGATCCGGCAATTAAAGGTGTGCTCTCATTGGCAACTCGAACAAATGTTTGCATGGGTGGCATCAGAACTTTGCGGAGATGCCAGCTGAGGGTTACGATCATTACAGAGATGTGAGCATTTGTGACAGTGAGAGCCTGGGCTGCAACACCATCAACAGTAACGTCTAGTAAATTGGGCTTAGACTCCTTGGTTAATAGAGGATCTGTCGTCCAGGTCACAGATGCAGTATTACCTCCTTGAGCTGCATTGATTAGTCTTCTGGTGAGGCGAAGGCTTAGCGTGGCAATGTCGAAAGCTGTAGCGGGCCACATGCCCACCGTGACAGCAATGGAAGCATATTGGCTTGTTTTCAGGAGTACTCCACTCTTCAGAATTTTGTGTCTGAAAATGGCGTGGGGCATATTGGTGGGGCCCATTTAAGACACGAGGAACAGTGAAAGCGTTTTTCGGGTGAGCTACTGAGCAAATGCGTGGAATGGTGTGGCTTGCGAGCTCTTGGTGTATATCGCATGGATTAGGGAGATGGAAGGTGACGTTCATTCACGGGTCGGGGCTAGTAGGGCAGCCGTAGCCGTAGCCTCCAGTTCACGGCATACTATTTTCATTAAGTCGTCGAACAAAGAAGGGCACATTCCAGTGGAGTGGTATACTCGTAATAGGATGTGGGAGCCGTGTTAGGCAGTCGAGTGAACCATGGGGCAATACAGTGAGCTTTCGCTTGTTTCTTTCTTTCTTTATTTGGTACCCACAGCGCCTGTTGGCATTACAGTTGGGGGAATAACAAAAAGAAATGCATCAACTAGTTACGTTGATAACCAAATAAACATTTTCCAGAGGCTGCGAGGCCCTTTTCAAGATGTTTAAACGGTCTGCACTCTGTAATGATGCCGTCTGTGCTGGTGCAGTCCTTATAAACAAGCAGATTGAAAGCGCCATCAGCAATTCCTTTCTGCACATAGCCTACTTTGCCAGTTTCTGACGTGTCGGCATCTATCTTGTGACACAGAGCAACACCATCCTGAATATAGGCGACGGATGACTCCATCGAGGTTTTGGCATGGGAAGAAAGTTCCTTCGCGGCTAGTTGGTGGCCAACAAGCTTTCCGAACAGCTCACGTAATGTCAATTTGCAGGTTTCCCAGCTTGTCAGGTCTGCTTCGTGTGTCTCAAACCAACAATAGTCTGGCTGTGCCCTTGAGGTAAAATATTACGTTGGCCAGCCCCAAGGTTGCGTCCCATCTGTTATGAGCGCTCGCACTCTCGTAGGTGCTTATCCAGTCATCAACGTCAGTGCCGCAGAAGGTGCTGCGGTCGCAGGGATGGGAGACGACCATAAGTGGCATAGTCGGCCAGAGGGCTCCATCGAGTGCCAAAATTTCTGTGCCGACCTGGTGCCCACTGCGCAGCTCCGTGTTTGAGGTAGCAGATGTTGCAATGCAAGAGGACCAGGATAGGGCACGCTGCGCAAGCCTCTTCATCTTCACAGCACACAAATGAGGTTACTGTGCGCGCAGTAATCCAGGCTGGTGCTCTGCTTTCAGCATTGACGCTAGAAACATTTTCTATTCCCTTCCGCATGAACAAGTTTTGGTCTCTGTGAAAGAGTGTATCACCGTCTACAACGGCGAGGTTAAGTTTATGCAAAGTTGCGGGATTTCCATGGAATCCTTTTGGAGCTCCCGCGTTTCTACTTAGCATCAACTATTGTAGGATGGTGTGACAGTGTCTTTGTGCAGAGATCTGGAATCTGTAGACGTTCTAAAGTTCCTCACCTTGTTAGTGACAGTGTAAGAATACTGGATACCAAAGCCCCTTGTAGCTTGTTTTGGTCAGTGTGTGTGGACAAACGTAAGTCATCAGTGGAGGCTTCATTGTCCAACTCGCAAATAAATGTGGGTGCTATCACAATTGGGGCTTGCAAGCAAAAAAGAAAAATACCCGTGAGCACACGATCGCGAAGAGGAGCCGGTGCAAAGGTAGTCCTGCGTGTCTAAATCTAAGAGGCGAAGATCAGAGCAGGAGTATTTGACAGTTTTAATTCTGCCTGGGCAAAACTTTAGTGCCAACTGTCGTTTCGTCTGGGCGGAGCGCTAGATACGATAAAGAAAAAAAAAACAAAACAAGCAACCCGGTTGTTTGTGCCATCGCATAAAAAGCAGCAGGGCACAAAGTGCAGCCATCGTGACAAGGTTGAAAGCAATCGTCAGAAAATCTGAGTACCAACATGTTCAAGGTGGGCGACAAGTGATTATACTTATCGCTTATTCCCAGCGTGACTTCGGCCCAACTTTATGGGGCATTAGGCTAAATTTCTACTTGTCACACTCCAGGAATTCATTCATAATAAAGGTTGACGACTTTCACAGCGGCGGCCGATCACAGGGTGAACTGTGGATGCACGCTTGCGTAGCAACCGTTCACGCGACGATTTGCGAACGCTACACTGCGATTGCAAAACAGCACGGATGTCAAAGTATTTAGGTAATATTACCTAGAACACTGTTGCAGCGTAAAACTTAATCAAACGACCCGGTTGAAGCAATTCGAAATGCACAGCGGCGGGCACCACTAGGGGACGCGAAATCCAACACAGGCACAGTTGAAGCACTTTTAACTTCGTTAAAATATCCAGATCTAGGAGCGTGGTTGAATCACAGCGCAGCCGTCTCAGAAGGCGAAATCCAACGCCCGATTGAAACACTTGCCGCTTCACATGGAGGAAAGAAATGGGTATTCACTGCAGGCCGGCCGCCGAGCCAAGAGCGGGGAGTGTGTACACCGGCAGAACAGCCCCGCAATCCTTCGCCTTTCCCTCTCGCACTCCTCCTTTTCTTCCTTTCGTGGGTGATGCATCGCCGAAACCCGAATACGCTACTGGGGCTTCTCGTCAACAAAAAAAGGAGGGAGTGCTCCGCGCTTGTTACGAATGTATGCCCTCAGATCGAGACGAAATGAGGATAATGTTACTGGCTCGAAGGTGGCACGCACAAAGCGGCTGCGGCGACAAAGAATGCAAATTCACACAGTGCGCAGGAGGGGACCCCATTCTATTTTTTTTACTGCGCGTTTTTTAGGTAGGTGAGAAAACTGCATTTATATGGCGAATTGATAGGCTACTACAGGGTCTCAAGGTCAGCTCCACCCGAGATGGACGTCAAATTCATAAAAACACAGAAGGGCAAGGACGCATTAGTGTTCGAAGACTGCAAATATTGCCTTCAGCGAAAGATTTTAAATGGGATGTCAGCATGGCGATGTTCAAAATACTGCAAAGGTAACTGCAGGGCAGCTGTTTTTAGTGGATGAAGGAAGAGTGAAGTCAAAGACACAAGGTAAGCTCATTATGTTTTGCTAATTTTCGTGTTGCTATTGGTGTTTGTAACGGTAGATCTCATTTAAATCTTGAGTGGAAATGGGCGATGCTTGCTTGTAGAAGTCTGTCTAAAGACGCAATTTTATGAGCCAGAAACAGTGCAGAAAATATCCTTATATCCGATGTAGTGCGGCGCAAGGAGGCATGGTTTAAAAATTGATTGAAAAGCTAGGCAGGTTGACTTGTAACAGACCAGTTTGTGTGTTATAACCCGCGTGAAAATAAATTCAGTTTTTCGCACAAGTGTGCGGAAAAGTTAGGGGAAAGTAAATACAATGAACCATAGAAGAACCTTGCTAATGATGTTTGACTGCCACGTGTCATATTCATTTTGTAATAATGATGGCTGACGCAGCCTTATGGATAACATATCCTTCTCCATCTATGAGCTCTCTCTTACTTAAAAAATGTGGACCGGGATTTCGTTTTATAAAAGGGCATTGGTAAAACTGGAAGCACGGGGAAAAAGAGGCACAGAATAATTGTACCTGTAATCGGCATCAAGCAAGCAAAAACCCCCAAAGCTTTTCGATCAAGGCATTTCAGTGATGCCTGTTGCACAAAAAGTTACGGAGGAGTTGTAGAACTGCTCAAAAAATTTTTGTACAGCCTGCTGTGCCAAACCTGCCTAGGGCACGCAGACAGACAGGAATAGTGAAGCGAAATATGAATCAGTCGAGACAATACAGAAGACGTTTCGGATACTTTGTGGTGTCAGTACTCCTTATTCGGTATTCAGTTGCCACAGCGCTTTCTTTGGGGCTGTAGCCAGAAATCTTTTTTTCGGTGGGTGTCATGGGTTGTCGGAAAAGGAAATAAAATACGGAGGAGGTTCTTTTTAATTTTAAGTTAGGTTTTTTTTTATTCTAACGACATAATTTTGAGTGTTTTTGCAAGGACATGTATCAACGTTTTCTCAATCTCGATTCTGACGCGGAATGAGCAACCACAAAAAGAGGCAGTGGTGTGATTTTTCACGGCGGATAATCGCATTGCGGTTATCAAATCAATGCTGCATGGAGCCTGTGGACATCAAAATTGTTTGCAAGGCCAAAGTTCCAATGTCGCTTCATAGACTGCTTTACAAGTGTCATCGTAAGCCATTGCACTAGTGTTAATTGAGAAAACTGCTTCAGAAGCAGCACTTATAATGCAGAATATTTCATGCAGCAGTCATAAATTCCAGCGAGTGAGTGAGGGTGGATTCCCATTTATTGGTTCCTACGGAATCTCACAGTTTGAGTCCCGCGAAACAAGCTAACACAAATGTACGAAGGGCTTTAAGAAGTAGCAGTAGCAGTAATAAACATTTTTACTTGGATAGTAATCGAGAAATAATGGGCTTCAAATTTATTCTCGCACCTCTATCAAACAATTTTCGGTGTCACGAAATAACGATGCATGATTCAATCAACCAAACAGTCTATTACGAGTCTGCCTATGACGAACCGCTATGTGATGAATGTGATGAATACTCCGCTGTTTACCAGCGGAGTATAAAACTGTGCCGCGAATGAACCGTGTGGCGCCTCATGCTATGGCGATTGTTCTGTTACGAGCAGGTGACGAGCGCCTATTCTCTCCTCAGACTACTTTTAAATGCAGAGCATTTCAGTAACTCACGATGTCACCCGCGTTGGCGTCCGTAGTCCGCATCACTCGTAGTCCGCATCGCTCCCCCTACACTATATAAAGAAATAATACTTACCGGCGCCAGGTTTCGATCCCACGACTCTGCGGGCGGAACGCAAGGTGCACGTCGCTCTAACCACTGCGCCACAAAGCCGACACAGAGTAGAAGGTTACGAACGCGCCTTATATCCTTGACTCATTCAAGCGTCGGCCACAGGTGCGCCCTCTCCCCGGCGTCCTCCTCGCCTTCTCTGCGCTCGCAACACCCTCTCTCGCCGCGTTCGGTTCGCGCGCAAGAACAGGTGGGGGCGCTCGCATCGCGCTCTCTCGCCGCGGTCGGTTCGCGCTTAAACCACATATGTCGTTCGTGCGCTCTCCGGTCGCTAACATCTGTGGCGTGATCGTGACGTCAACATCACGCGTTCGTGTGGTGGCGCGATTTCGGCGCTATAACACTCTCTCGCGAGGGGCATTGGATTGGATTCGATTGGATTGGCTTGGATTGGCTTGGATTGGTTTGGATTGGATTAAAGTGGATTGTGTTGGATTGTGTTGCGTCATAGCCGCTCCACGTTGCGTCATAGCCGCGGCAGGGGGTTCACGGCACGTTTCACGTTTCACCATCGACTTCATCGACAATGTCTACGCTGGAAGACAACAATTAAAACAACAACAACAACCAATACGTAATCCATACGACTTGCAGGCACGCACCCCGCGGAAATGCTCTGCATTTGACCGTGCCCCTCGCGAGGGGGATGTTTGCATAATGCGTCGACGCGGGCGACGACTGTTTGACATGCCTGCGCGCGGCCAACCCCAAGGCATCACGCTGTGGACAACTGAAGGGTCAGTCGGAGCCCAACAAGACACCACTACACCAAGCCATAAACACCATCAATACGTATCTCATACCTCGAGGGCTTCGCTGTCAAGCCGAGAAGTCTTCAGTACTGATGCTTCGCTCGCGCACACGAGGTACGCCTCCTGAACTCCCAATGAATCCTAATCTGAAAATCCAAAACACTTCTATCCACCAAGTGCCTACTCTGCGTATTTCAGATGGAGAATGCCTACTCTGCGTATTTCAGATGGAGAATAGCTGCGAGAGGAGCTTGTCCACGATGGTAGTGTGGGCATGCATGGAGAGAGTCCGTGACAATCGTGAGGGGGTGTTGAAGGTAGTGCGTGGTAGCGGCGTTAGCGATTGTCTGTCTGTATGTCTGTATGTCTGTCTGTCTGTCCGTCTGTCTGTTTGTGACTCGATTCAGCCACCCGGCCAAAGCAAAACAATGCCTGCGCAGTAGTCTTATTTAGGAAGAGCTAAATCTACCCGTCTATGTCCGGTGTAATGCTCATACTTGTCAACATTGTTGAAGAAGAACAAGACATTACGCAAATATGTGACAACAAATCAATACAGAAGTGATATTTGCAGTGTTCCTGTATAAAAAATCAAACATGCTTGGCTTTTGCGAAATTAAATACTTCATCAACTGCAGAAAAAGAATTCACTCCGCCGTCGCCTGCTGTCGCCCGCGCCACTACAACTTCGGGCGCCATTTTAAGAAAGCGACCGGCAACAGTTACGCAAGGTTCCGCTAGATAGGTTTCACGTTCTGCTTGCAATGCACGTGGAGTAGGAAAACGCGGTTCTATAAACCTTGAAGTAGGGCGCCTCGATGAACACTCGTCTTCACGGTACGGCAGCGTTCGCATCGAGACACCCGGTTTGGAGCAGTGGAACGCGGGAAATTTAAAATGATTTAAGCAAACATTTGGCGTATTTACCTTGGGAGGAGCGCGACGCAAGAGGAACAACATGAGAGGTGAGCGGGAAAGCGAAGGGAGGCATTTACTACGCAAAAGCCGATAAAGACTATCGATGATGTGATGATGATGTTTGGAGTTTAATGGCGCAAGGCCGACTAAGGGCAACGATAAAGACTATCGTCTTTTGACGGCATTTGCAACGAAAGGAGCAGATACGCGGCCATTTTTTTTATTTATTTGATACCTGCATCGCTTTTGCATTCATTACACGAGGGGGATACATAAAAGTAAGCATCCAATTTGACACCAAATAACAAAATAGTTCTAAAAAGCGCAGTAATGATCATCAATAGAAACAATAGATACAATTATAGGTGGCATAAAACACGACTCTCGTATTGATCTAAAAATGAACTGTGCAAGGCGGCACATTTAAATAGAGTTATTAATTTACTTTGAATTTAACTTCGCACTTCGTGATGTGTAGAATAGCGCTTGGATATACTTCTCCTTATCGATTACAGTTTACGAATGGTAAATGTTGTGGAAAAAATTCAACCTGAGGTTTCATCTGCGATGGTTCACGTATTACCGTTTATGTTCACTTTAGCTTTCCCTCATACCAAGTTGGCGATTCCAATCACTAAAACGAATCGCACTGCCTGTTTGTCTATGCTTTCGAGCATATCGACCTGCTCATTGGTGTACAGATACCGAAAACACATTCGTACTCCACCATTCGGCATACATGAGTGAAATACGGTTGTTCTTTTAAGTTAGATGTAAGTTCGCTGGAATTCTGTCTCAGAAAACCGAAAACACGTGCAGCCTTGACTTTTATTTTGTGAACGTGCCTATTTATTCTCAAACCACGAGTAAATTAACTCCTAGTTATTTATATTCACTGGCAGTTCTACAAGGAGCGTCATTAATGCTATACGGATTCAACTATGAAAGGTTCCTTGTAATGATGACGTGAACACACTTTCTAACATTCAATGAAATTTCTTCGGCAGTGGCGGTGGCGCCGAACGTTTCTTGGGCTGACGTATCGTCTTTACGTGATGCACGCATGCAAAAACTTTTCAACACCGGATTTCTCTGCGGGATTTTCGTTCCCCCGTAAGGAATTTCCTCCGTCTATTCTGCGGATTACTTCGCCCACGTGGTACTTTTAAAATGGGAACTACTGCCGCTAGCGCCCCTATGCTGTCATTCACCGCAACAATCCCGGCAGCACTGCAGCTGGAGCGCCCACATCTTGCCGCTTCGGCAGTGGCGGTGGTGGCGAACGTTTCGTGGGCTGACGTTTCATTTTTACCTGATGCAGATTGGTTATTCTGTGTTTTAGCCTGAAAAGTGCTGCTGTAATTTTTTTTATTCGCCACTTCGCCCTGGTGCTGCCGACGTATGTGATATTTGCCGTTTTCTTCTTTATTATTTCCTTGTTTCGCAACTTGTTGTCAATGTGTAATGGACCATTCTGACAATAGAGAGTTTTAGCCACTAAGTAAGACCGTTTTTGACGCACAAGCGGAGCGTCAGCAGCCGAGCGTCAGCAGTTCCGCACAAGCGGAGCGTCAGCAGCCGAAAGGCTTTTAGCTAAGCGATAACCGTATCTCCCTCGGCGGGGAATGATTCGCGTGACTGGTCGTTTCGCGTGCGCCTGTAAACCAAAACTTCAACCTACAGGAAACATAATAATTTGTATTTGGTCACCCAAACAAAGCAAAATAACGTGTTTCTTACCCTCATTTAACCTTTTTTTGTATTATGTAGCCGCTGACATGGTATAATTTTTCCAAATACCAATAAACAAGCCGATAAACTTTGGAATAGCCAAGCCAAGGGTGTCTTTCACTGCGCTGCATAAAACCAGCCCCGCGGTTCGGTCGACGTTTTTCGCTTCCGTCATAAAGATCTTTGAGGTGTGTGGCACCATTGCCTATTCGGAAGAGCTTTCGCGGCTGCGTCGGTCGTGTTCCAACTGAAGAAACGAAGTACGCCGTAGCGCGCTCCCATCGCGGGGGCAGCCATGTTAAATTTCCGCACGGTAGCGTAAGCTGCCGCGACGGTCCGCTAAGGGGTCTCAGTTAGCGGAGCGGGCCCCCCTCCTGTATCGCCGGTAGCGCGCTAGCGTGCCACGCATGCGCAATGGCGCTCCCGCTTGCTATCAGAGCAGAGCGGACCGTCAGAAATGGTCAGCTAAAACTCCCTAATGCTTGCGGTGGCTGTTGTAAAGCGCTTCCTGCGCGAGGCCGTTCTATGCGATGCTCGGAGTGCTCGAAGATTTATCTTGGTAAATGTTCCGGTATCACTGAAGCAGTGGTTAAGGGGAATGGTGATGCCTTTTTCGAAGCTTGGAAGTGCGCAGCGTGCTAGTCCTCGCGACTGAGAGGTACAGGTGCACCGAACGAAAGGTCTGATAGCGACCTATATGAAATGTTGCTCTCTATTAAACAGCAGTTGAATAAGCTGGAAGACCTGCCGGAAAAAGTCGACAAGATCGAGGAATCGATTTCTATTATGTCTGCCGAATACGACGAAGTGCTGGTTACCATGGCAAGACAGTATGCGGAGTTAAAGGAACTGCGCAAGCGCGTAAACGTTCTTGAGGCTGATAATCAAAAACAGGAAACTGAGCTACTCAAACTAGAATTAATACTGGTAAGCCTAAATTTAACTGGGTACGCAGACAATGACATGAAACGAAGCACAGGCGCTGACTGTGCTTCGGCGCTGACTGCGCCGTTTCATGTTATTGTCTGCGTACCCAGTTAAATTTAGGCTGACCAGTATTAATTCAAGTATGATCCAACTAGCTCAGACTCTGCCTATTTACTTTGTTTAAAATAGAGGCAAATTATTGGATTTCGGTATAAAAACAATACAATTTATCAAAACCCTTACAGAGCACACCCACCCCCCTGACAGCAAAGAGCTCAGTGAGTGCCGATTCAAGAACTCGCTCAAGGAGACAGCCAGGCAGCGTCCGCACACGTCGGCCCCGGAAATTTACAACCAAGAGATGCTGGGCCTGGTGGGCAAGGTAAATTTCACTTCTACCTATTCAGCATGGTTAAATAGTTAATATTTCTAGGCACCGTACATCAGTCAACCAAGCTGCAATACTATGCGAATGAAAACTCGCGATAATTGAATCATGATGAGGTCGTTTTCGCAGAGGAAGTTTTATGAATTAAGACTTTAATAGCCGCTTAATGAAGTGTCCGATTCTTACGTGCCGTCCTGTTTTGACCGAAGATTGTAAATTTTGAATTTGTAATGATGGATTTGTAATTTATTTCCACTGAATGTTCAGCCGTCAAATACGCGCTACGTTTTGTGAAGATTTTGTTAATTAGGCCGGTGAAGATACCTATTCGCTCCAGAGGAGTTAAAACAGTGTATAACCATGATTTTTTAGCGTTAAAAACTTCAGAATCTGGCATATTCATTCTCATCATAAGAATATTTCTAATACGAAGATTAAGCTCCTATTTAGTTTAGTTTGGGTTACTCACGTTAACAATTTGTCCTAAAATGCATGCTGGTGTAATTCTATAACACGAGATTAAAGACCTTGATCCGGACAAAAACTGTATGGTTAATCATATAAACGCTCACGAACCAGTGGGGCAGTCATTATAGTTTTAAGCACGTATGAAAATGTTTTTAGGGTAGGTACGTAACGGTGCCTCGTCACAACTACAGTCGAGGGCAGGGAATACAAGGAAACGGATTCAATTTAAAGACCAAAAGCTCTGCAAGCTGCGGTAACCGGTTCACTGTATTTTTTAAGCTTCCATACAGCTGCGGGTTTGAAATTTTACCGAAACTCATTATTAGCATACAATTGTGTATGTATATTGGCAAAAGCATATTTAATTTTCTTTTCCATTTTTTTTGCTCCACGTTGTATGCTTTATACGTTGATAGCAATATTGTGAAGCCCTAACAACCAAGAATCTACCTGACTTCTTAACTTGCACCACTGAAACTATGCGAAAACTATAGTTCATATCACAAGCTAGCTGGAGCACTGCGAATGCTACGAAATTTAACCAATCAGGTCAATACTCTTGAATTTACGTTAACGCCGCCATATCAAGATGGCGTTTTCCGCAATCAGTTCGATTGGCTTTCATGATTTGGTTCGACATTGAAAGCCAATCAGAAGAGGCTATTGGAAAGATGGCGATTCCCAGGCAAACTGTCCCACGGACTGCACGGACGGTTCCGTAAACGTATTCCTCCGCCAACATCGTAATCAAATATGGCGGGAGCTGGCTTGCGGGGAATCACCGATGAATGCAGCCGTGGCATGGGATAGCCGTCTGTACGCTTGTGTGGCACTCAGGTAGCAACAAAGTAAAAGCGAAGAGACATCGCGTTACCGTTGTGCTCCAAGATGCAACCTGCGTTGTGTAGCCGAGCGCGAAGCTTCGAGCAAAACGTCGAGGCAGCGATGCAGCCGTGCAGTGTGTGTTTTGGTGATACTATTGCTCTAGCGCAGTTTGCCGTGTCAAACGCTTTTACTGGAATGAACTTCCGATGCGCTTCCAGATACGACCGGCCGAGTCGGCGCACTCAGAGGCTCTCTTCGTCTGGGAACTCCCTCCGACTGCGGGCGTGGGAAGGTGAGTAGAATGTGGTGTTGCAATTGTGTGGATCGTTTCCCAGTACGCAAGAACAATCAGATGCTACGAAATAACAAGCGCGAATCATTCTAATATGCCCTCACGCTATCCAAATGTAACATGCCCTAACGCTATCCTAATGTTTTAGTTTTGCACGTTTCACCAGGGGACGCCGGGTTGTAAAACGCAGTTACAGGCGAACCTAAGAATATGATATAAAACGTTCTGCCTAACCGTATGCTTAGGCAGAACAGAAATGGCGAGTAAAAGAGCAACAGGAAATCAGTCTCGCTTTCGATTTCTCATGTAATTACATGCGCAATAATAATTTGCGTCAACTGCGAAGTATGTCCCAGTGTAATGTAAGCTGTAAAAATAGTGTCCACTGACCTAAATCACCATAGAAAGGTAAGGCAAATCATTTTGAAGGGTAGGATGCTCTACCACAACTCTAGATAAATGTGCAAGGAAGATTTGACATAGTGGAAGACTGATTCTTGTAATTTGTGTGCTTTCCCTTTTTGCAGGCTGAAAGCGTCTGTCATCTGAGGACCAGCATCTGCAACAAGAAATTCCGCCTTAATCCTGTTGGGTATGCTTTCATGACTCTTAAATGTGATGAAACAAGTATGAAGCTGTGCGCCTTAAAGTGTTTCTGGAGTACCTTCCACAAATGCACAGGGTTCTTCACAGCACAGTTTGAGTAATGAACGCCTGCAAAAATTTTGTAAATGGAATGAGTTATTACAGAGCATATATTTGTTTGTAAAATGCACAAGTGAATAATGCACAACTGAATATGAACTGGTGAGGGACGCGATGTGACCAAAACTACTGCGCTCGAAAGAAAACAATTTAGGTATTTTCTGGATATTTTGAGTTCAAGCACCGCCCGCCTATATTTCTTTTTGGCTTAAAAGAAGTCCTACATTGTAGCGGGATCCCACATTCTTCAGCCCATGCACGTTCTTGTGCGTGTGTGGCATGGCAGCTCGGTTCTCCACCTGTTCTTACCCTGCCTGATCTGTATATTAATCCCTCACACACAGAAATGACTACCGAATTTGACTACAGCTATTAGCGCACTACAGGTTCTGGTCTTGTTGGGGGTGTCGAGATTTTGACAACAAATTGTTGTGGTGTTCCTTAGAGGCGACATAAAAAGGTGTAGCATACTTTGATTTAAGGGCTAGTTGTCAGTCCATCTTAGGAAATGCATAGTTACAAGCAGTCATATTATTAGTTATCAGAATACCAAATATACTGTAGTATAATTAAGTTAGTAATTACAGATGCAGCATAATACATAACGTGTAATACCTATTTAGAAAAGAAGTACTCAATCTTTGCTATAGTACACAAATAATCATACTCCGATCAGGAAAAGAACGTATACTTCTAATGCGGGGTACAGTCTTCGGCATATGACAACAGAAAATGGTTTTTCACAGAAATTTTGATCATTATTAAGATCAACAGGGATTTTATTCCACACTTTTGCACCAACATAATGTATAAACATTACGAGTAAGGGGAAGATTGAAAATGTTGAAGGTGAAGTTTCTTGTGTGCCATAATGGACTGTTCAATAGGGAACCCCATCAAGAGCATCCTTCCATCTCCTCTTCACTGCCCCACCTCTAAGCTATGGGAGTCGGCACTGACCAGCCCAGCAGCGGAGTGGCGACTTGCCCTGGTGCAGCGAACACTGAAATAAGTGTGGCTCGTGGCCTTCCAGACATGGGAGGCTGACCATGATGATGATGATTGCTATTGGTTTCCCCTTTATAGCAGGGTGATGACGTGTCATCTTACCAAAATTGAATTGAATTGAATTGTTTATTATTCCAAACGGTGAGAAATACATACAAATTAGTATACAGACAAGGGTCCCATAGTCAACAGACTGCAACGGGACCCTTGATTAATTAATACAAAATGAAGAATACACAGAAAGCAGCAAAATTAAAAAAGAACAGTAACTAAACGCAATGAACACAGCTTAGGCAGCGCTAAAGTAGAGTAAGAAAAAGTGACGAAACCGGTTAAACAAAAATTCAAAAAATACACGTAGCATATTGCTATCACAATACTAATTCAAACAAAGAAAAAAGGTAAAAAGGTTGACAAAAAAAACATATTAAGTATACACTTGTATTACAACTACAATCAAGCTGAACTAAAAAAAATTGGGCAACGAAATGAACAGTAACATAGCAATACAGATAATAAAAAGAATACATTCATCGATTCAACAAAAACGTTTTTAGTAAGTGTTGAAGGAAAAGAATGATGATGAAGATTTTAGTTCTACCGAAAGACTATTCCAGAATGAGATAGCTGAAAAAGCGGATGTCATCTGACCATAGTTAGTATAGAGTATGGGTGATAAATAATTTTCGTTGGCTGCAAATCTGATGGAGTTGTTATTTTGTAATAGTTGCCTGTCAATAAATTGGTACGATAAATTATTAACACGCAGCTGAAACAAAAACGTGGCTATGTTGTAATAAAATAAATTTTTGACCGATAAGACATTATTCTGTTGAAGCAAAACACAGGCGTTAGCACGAAATGAGATGTTAGTAATGATACGAATAGCCTGATTTTGAATATGTTGTAATTGTGCCAGATGACAATCATATGTGTTACCCCATGCAACAATACCATATGTGATATGACTATGAACGAAAGCAAAATAAAGAGACATAAGGGCTTGGCGTGAAAAAAATGGGCGGGATTTTATCAGAGCTCGAATGCCAAAAGCAGTCTTATTTCTAAGGTGATCGATGTGTTTATGAAATTTCAGATGCGAGTCGATGAATACTCCAAGAAAAAGGACGCTGTCACATGGGGTTATGGTACTCGAACAGAGAGAAATGGTTGGAATATATGATAGGCGCTTCTGGGGTGGTCTAAAAATCATAAATTTGGTTTTTGATGGATTGATTAGTAGGTGGTTGATGAGGCACCAATTAGTTACTTTAGCCAAAACAATATTTAGGTTAGACATAAGATTGGACAAAGATTTATCAGCCGAAGATACTGTGGTGTCGTCAGCATATAGAACACAGTGTGAGGCATTAATGGAGTCAGCGAGGTCTTAATATAGATAATAAACAATAAAGGACCTAAAATAGAACCTTGCAGCACACCTTGATTGATCGTTTTAGTCATAGAATACGCATTATTGACCCAAACACTACCTTCCCTGTTAATAAGAAAATTCTTTAGGAAATTTAAAGCTGGTCCGGTTAATCCATAGGATTCAAGTTTGTGAAACAGAATATCATGATTAATAGTATCAAAAGCTTTAGTAAAATCTAAAAAAAACAGATCCAACAAACATACCTAAGTCGAACGATTTTTTATAAAATCGGTTAAAGACAAAAGTGCAAGATTAGTCGAACTTCCAAAACAAAAACCAAATTGACAGGGACTAATATACTGATATACAAAAAGGACTAATATACATGTTTTATACTCTTGGTTTAATTCTAGCGCGTTTAGGACAGGCACAAAAAACTTATTAGGCACAAAATACTTTTTTTTCCTGTTACAGGTGGTATGACTGGTTACATGGATGACAGAGTGTGGAGTCCTCAGCAATATTCCCTTCTCTGCTTTTCATCCGCCAGCATTCACCCCCCCCCTCCCGTTCCCCCGAGCTCAAATAAAATCTTTCACCACCACCGCAAACGTGCGTTAACCCTGTTTCTCCATCAAAGGTAGCGCTTGACCCCTCACATTTTTTATTCCCCTCGACAAGTCTTGCCCAGCACCGCGAACCTCAAACGCTCTACTTTGCACGAGCTGATATTTTCACGTTTATTTTCCCACGTGTCGTAACGGGGGGAAATAGCCTAACCCACCAAGAGTGTGGAGTCATGGATTGAAACATTTATGTACTTGTTTTATTGCACGTGCTTGAATTGACCGTCCTGCTTGGACAGTGTCCACAGTAATAAAATATCACAGACAAACCACAGTAATAAACAAAATATCACAGACAAAGCAGGTTGTATGTTCACACATTTGAACTGCTTTTCATGGCACCAAACACATCACAGCCCTTGCTGCTTAGTTATACATATCCAGTAGCAGCTGTCGACAACAGCAACATGTAATGACCGAATAAATAGGCAGTTGTGACGTGCCAAACGCTGTCACAATAAGCACGATTAAAACCTTTCACGCCAGTGTAGCACATGCATGCAAAATTACACAGTTGAGTAATTGTAGCATGTGAACACAAACACAAAACAAAAATACTTATTGCACTTCAGAAATCTGCAGCCTACTGCTTCAGAAAGCAGCAGGCACATCAACAATTTGCAGGGTAATAAAAAGTCATTGTCATTTGCCGTTTGTCCTTCAAGCACTTTTTTTGCAATAACGAGCGAATTTAGCGAAAAGCCCCCTTCAAAACTGAAGAGACGAGCATAATTCAATCCATGACGACCATTAAGCGGACGGCCGCACTGGTGCTTTGCGTTTCTCCGGCCGTGTGCTAGACGTTGAGCCTGACGTGGTGGCATATAGTTCGAATCATCCGTGGCAGAATCCACTCCCATTCGAATTAATGGGCTTTTTTATACGTAGGCTTTGTGGGGAAAGAGTTTCGGCACCAGAAAATGTGTAACGAAAGAAGACCAGCGTCTGGCTTCCGATGTGGTGATCGAGTCGATTAGCGAGGCAGTGAGCACTCCTGATCCTCCTCTTCTTCTTCTCCTACCGTCGCCCCCTGCCTGCACATCTTTATTTCTTAACATGCTCCCGCCGCCGCCAAGTTGGTCAGGAGCTAGCTGGCAGCGGCACTGCCAGTGGCGAAGTCTGGGCCCCACTACGACCAGTTTTTCGACTTCCATAGCGGCGCATGATTTCTTAGCAGCGATGCTTGTAGGCTGGCTGGGCGATCTAGTGGAGCCTTCGGCTGGGTGTCTCGGTGCCGTCGATCTCGGTAAACGGCCTTGTCATTCGAGCGAGGCAGTACAGGTCCATGGACAATTTCACGGACAACGACCGCTTCCGGAGTTGCTGGATCAAAGTGACTTAGGGGATAAAAGTGAGGATTGCGGACGGTCAACCGGAAAGAGAGACGATGCTCCTGGTTTTCAGTCGCCAGGCAGCCGCCAGGATCAAATGGGAACAGTTGATGTATACTGCCAAATTTCCAGGGAGCGTCATGGTAGCGTGATGGCATTGCCGTCGCCTCCACGTCTGATACTGCTTCCATGAGGAAATACGTGTGTTCGATCGGCGTATCCGTTATCTTTGCGAACAATAGGATTTCACTCTCGCTGAACTCAACACGGTACAAAGTCTCGTCCCGAATCGAGTTGCGCTTGCTGGAGAAGGGGTAGTCACCATAGAAGCATCTGTTCGGCTTCGCCACGAGGATACCTCCCCACCGGGCCTTGACGAGCGTGGCCGAAGCTCGCTTCCGGCGTCGAAGCTCGCTCATGGAGCGTCGGAGGAGCAGGCGCTTCGTTATACCCAGACGCGAGTCAATCTTCTTCACGAACGGTGTTTTTGTTGCTGAACACAATGAAAACTTATTTGACTCGTAACCGGGTTGCTGAACTGCTGGCGAAAAGAGAGATGCGTCGCCGACGTAAGGGTCACAACAGGGAAACTCGGAGGTCTCCGAAACAAGAGTCGCATCATTGAATCTAGGGCCGTGGCAGAACGGGTCCGACGTGTCCGTGGCGGTTTTCAAGTCGTGAATGCGAGGGTTGCGGAAGGGCTGTAATGACTCCTCTGACGTGAGAGCCGCGTCGGTGACGCCAGCGCTGCGGCAAGGCCGGTCAGACGTCTCGGAAACGATGGTCGTGTCAGCGACGGCGAGGTCTCGGCAGGCTCCCTCAGATTTCTCCAACTCGGAAATCTCGGCAACACCAGGGTTGGGCGGTCGCTGGAGCCACTCTCCCGGGCTGAACCCATCGAGGTCTTGCTTGGCGTTCTGAAAGGCTGCAGCGCCTCCGTCGTCGTTGTCCTGTTCTTCTACCGCTGCACCAGTTATTTCCCGGACGGGCGGCACGTCACCCAGGACCACTGTCCGCCAGGCCTCCTCGGGAAGCGAGCGAATATTCGAAGTTCCGATGCGGGTGGTAAACAGGGCCGCCTGAGGTTGAAGAACGGGGCTTGCGGAAGAGTCTTGGCTCGCGGAGAAGCGTACGCGCGTTCGCAGGGCGCAGATACGCTCGTCGTAATCGATCGCTTCCAAACAATCAGCATCACATTCTTCACTCTGCAGGTTCTCCTGAACTTGAGCGTCAAGTTTGTGAAGGCTCACCTGGTCATGCAAAATGAGGTCGAGGACATATTGTCTGTCAAGGGCCGTTGCTACCTGGCTCCGCAGCAAGGCGTCGAGGACTGTCATGGCCCCGGAGATGGTCGCTCGCAGGACATCTCGGCGAATACGAAGAGCCTCCATAGCACCAGTCGATGAAGCAAGACGCTGGGGTTGCGAATACCAAAAGGACAAGGGCGGGCTTCGACACGAGCCGAAAGGGGCGGCGGCCGAGGGCAAGGCTTCCAGGATAAAGCAGTACGAAGGTATTCAAGCATCGCGTGCCTCGGAGCCGCTGCGCCGTCGACGTAGATTCGCTCGTGCGCCGGTTCCCGGGTTTCGGCACCAGAAAATGTGTGGGGAAAGAGGACCAGCGTCTGGCTTCTGATACGGTGATGGAGTCGATTAGCGAGGCAGTGAGCACCCCTGATCCTCCTCTTCTTCTTCTCCTACCGTCGCCCCCTGCCTGCGCATCTTTATTTCTTAACAGGCTTTTATGTAGCTTGGCCGGACCAAATTCTGCAGTTCAAATTATCCATAAATTCCAATTATTAAAGTTCAAATTAACGAGCTTTCACTGTACCACTCACAGCAGTAGGAGGGGGTTAATACCGTAAAACGCCAAAAAATCAAAACATCCCCCTTGCGAGGGGCACGATCAAATGCAGAGCATTTCCGCGGGGGGCGTGCCTGCAAGTCTTATGGATTACGTATTGGTTGTTGTTGTTGTAATTGTTGTCTTCCAGCGTAGACATTGTCGATGAAGTCGATGGTGAAACGTGAAACGTGCCGTGAACCCCCTGCCGCGGCTATTACGCAACGTGGAGAGGCTACGACGCAACGCGGCGCGGCTATGACGCAACACAATCCACTTTAATCCAACCCAATCCAAATCCAAGCCAAGCCAAGCCAATCCAATCGAATCCAATCCAATGCCCTTCGCGAGAGTGTTATAGCGCCGAAATCGCGCCACCACATGAACGCGAACCGAACGCGGCGAGAGAGGGTGTTGCGAGCGGAGAGAAGGGGAGCGAAGAGGACGCGGGGGAGAGGGCGCACCTGTGGCCGACGGTTGAATGAGTCAAGGATATAAGGCGCATGCGTAACCTTCCGTTCTGTGTCGGCTCCGTGGAGCAGTCGGCAAAGTGCCGTGTACCTTGCGTTCCGCCCGCAGAGTCGTGGGATCGAAACCTGGCGCCGGAAGGTATTATCTCTTTATATAGTGTAGGGTGCGGACTACGTAGTGATGCGGACTACGGACGCCAACGCGGGTGACATCGTGAGTTACTAAAATGCTCTGCATTTAAAACACATAAACAGCTTTCAATGCCCTAAGCACGCACTACAGTTTGCAGCATCACAAATCGCAAATTCCTGAGGAAACGGTATTAACACATACTGAGTCAAAGGCAATGAAGTTGTAAAACACATGACCTTTTAGTTAAAAAGAAATGCTATATTGCCTTTAGTGCCCCTTTAACCTTTCCAGCACATGAATATCACAGCCAAAACGAAGCGGATAAGTTTGTATATTTGAAACACTTTTCATAACACCAAGCACCCTACAACGTTTGGTGCTTGGTTGTAGGAATCTAGCAGTGGCTGTCAAGAAGATGGAGCAAGTAAATAAATCAAATAATTAGGCATTCGTAATACGTAAGCTGTTATCACAGTTCGCACAAACACCAGCACAATGTAAAAAAAATCGTGTTGACATACAGTAAAAAAGTAAACGTGACCCGATCTGCTGCGTGAAGGAACATATCTGTGATTGATTGATTGTGAGGTTTCACGCGCCAACGCTACACAGGCGATGAGGTGTGTCGAGTAGAGGGCTCCGGATTAATTTTGACCACCTCGGGATCTTTAACGTGCGCGGAAATCTCGAACACATGGGCGTTTTTGCGTTTCGCCTCCATCAGAAGAGCAGCCGCCGCAGCCGGGAATCGAAACATACCTGTGCAGGCTAAACTGCAATCTATGAAAAAAATTAATCGATGAACATAACTGTGTTTTCTTCTTCAATCACCCCAGATCCAGTGAAAAAAAAGAGGAGGGTCCTTTCTTCCTACCTTTTTACGTGACAAGGTATAAACACATTTGTGGTGAACACATGGAGGGGTGAAATGAGACAATTCTGGGTCAAAGTATGTACTCGAGCAGCACAGGACAGGAGCGGTTGCAAGTGAATGGGAGAGGCTTTCATCTTGCAGTGGACCTGAGTAGGCTGTTGGTGATGCTGATGACGATCTCTTCAGTGCACCAAAGCCTTGTTCAGTCCCAGCTCAGGGGCTCGCATCCCAGATCACCGTCGCTCATGCTGCTGTCATCACTGCTGCTGTCGCCTTCCATGTTGATGACCACGGGCGAAATGTTGTCCACCAGATTATCAATGATGTGGTCCAGCTTCGCCATTTTCTTCTCTTCGTTCTCAGTGTGCTGCACGTAGGCCTTCCACTTAGCTGCAGTGACCTGGTTGATGCCTTTCCAGACAAGGTCCTCCAAGAGCTGCATCTTGAAGTTCCTGTTTTCTTGCGCGACAAAACCCTTCACGTCGCTCCAAACAAGCTCAATCGGGTTGAGCTGGCAATGATAGGGCGGTGTGCGCAAAACTTTGTGCCCAGCTGCTTCAACAATGCAGTCGACACGGTACGTGTCGCACCTTGTGGGCACACTTTCTACGAGCTTCTACACTTTCTACACTTTCTACACTTTCTACACTTTCTACGCACCTTGTGGGCACACTTTCTACGAGCTCTGCCTTCACCATGCACTGGCTCCAGCCGCGCAAGAAAAAAAAAATGGCGCGTTTGAAATGCCGCAAAAAGCATATATTAGTATGAAACTCTATGGAAAAAAGGCTGCAGCCGCGCAAGAAAAAAAATATGCAGGTATGATGTCAGTGTGAAAGTACAAGTTTAAAGCTTCGCTTTATGTCGATTGCCACCTATGGATGTGGTCCGGCAATTTTTAAAGACGGTAGTCTTTCTTGGGCTACTTAAAGCCAGTCATTTTTCTCTGTCTGTCTGTCTGTCTGTCTGTCTGTTTGTCTGTCCGTCCGTCTATCTGTCTGTCTGTCTGTCTGTCTGTCTGTCTGTCTGTCTGTCTGTCTGTCTGTCTGTCTGTCTGTCTGTCTGTCTGTGACTCGATTCAGCCACCCGGCCAAAGTAAAACAAGGCCAGCGCAATAGTCTTATATAGTCACAGCTAAATCTACCCGTCTATGTCCGGTGTAATGTTCATACTTGTCAACATTGTTGAAGAACAACAGATTACGGAAATATAAGACAACAAATTAATACAGAAGTGATATTTGCAGTGTCTGTTTATAAAAAGTCATACATGCTTGATTTTTGCGAAATTAAACACTTCAACTGAAGAAAAAAAATTCCGCGCCTTCCCGCGAGGGGAACACGAGTAAATGCAGAGCATTGGGGCCTCAGTACTGGTTAAAGGCAGTGTTGCTTCCATCGCTTCTTCCGTGATGCTGGAGTAGCAGATACGAGTAAACGTGGGAGCGAGCGTCAACCAAGGAAGGAAGGAGCAACGCAGCGACTGAAGCACGAGCGACCGCTAGCCGCATTATTCGCCCCGAGCGCGAACAGAGTCGGCCCCTGGCGGCGGCGGGACGAACTGCTCCTAGTGTGGATAAGTGCTGGCGTCGTCTGCTAACTCCCACTGCTTTCGGGCGCCTTCCGCATGGCTACGATGGAAAGCGAAGAGGACGACCTGTTTCACAGTGAGTAATTTGTGGTTACTATTCATTCGCAAGCATGACAAGCCTCTAATCCGTGATCGCGGGCAATAACGTGCGCATTTAATTTGTTTTGATGGGGGTCATCGCTGGCGGTCGCCGATAACCCAGCGGTGGAGAAGGCTAATGTCATTGTGTCAAAACCTCGCAGTTTCCTTGCCGTTGAGCACGATTCTCGACTACGTCGGGGACGGCTCAAGATGCCTTGTTGAAGGGGACTTGGTGTTGGAAGCCGGACACGTGATAGAATGCAGCGCAGTCGCCTCTTCGTGCCGATCCAGCGGGCCGGTGCACATCATTGCCTACGTGCTGCAGTCATCGGCACTGAATAATGACCCGCTGAAAGTCGAACTCAGACTGCAGGATGAAGCGACGATCGTTGAAATCAACTGCACCTGTCCCGCTGGGTAAGCTGAACGTCGTGCAGCACGCGCGGTAACATGTGCACGTGAGTGAAAAGGAAGGACGTCGAGCGACCGGCCAACAATTCGTGCGTGTGAAAATGTTGCGTAAAAAAACATGATCACCACGCTATGCGGCTGTGTAATATTTGTGCCACTAATCCTTATCTTACTCTTTTCCGCGACCTATTCGAGATCGTCCCCAAACACGTGCTGCTCGCAAATATTTTACCTCTCCCCCGTCCTCTCGGCGCTGCGCCGGGAAAGTTAGCCTAGGAGTATTGGGAAAAATATATTATGGCAATTTCAACTGGATATGTGCACGCATATTTTCTACACGTTCGCTTTGCACCTTCAACATGTGATTGTCAACAGCACTAAATTCAGTAACAGTAATCCAAGTGTGCAGTTAAATGCCAGGTAAAACGTAGCTTTGCGGGAGCTATTTTTAATACCGTAGTAACTACACAGATTCAGACTAGCTTGACAGTTTTGTAACTAACACTGTTTGCAGTGGGTGAAGCTCCGAGCAGAATTTCGAGGTCGCCGGCGGTTCTCGACTGAATTATTAAAACTGACAGAAAGCTGAATTTTACAAAGAAGGCTGTTAAATATTGCCGAAAAACTTGTTACTATGAATATACAGATTTCCTGTACCATGTAGGCTAACTTACCTGTGGTAGTGATCTTTTGATACTTTGTGTTTGCAACTTAGGGCATCTTTTTTTCTTTCAGAGCATCCCAAAAGTGCAAGCACTTTATTGCAGTTCTATTGTACATCAAGCAAAGAAAGCAGTTGACTTTGCTTTCCTCAACAGATTTGCCGCAGTCATGGGGACAGAACGCCAAATACACTGTAAAACAGAAATATGCACCCACCACTGTCCTCAATCTACCCTGCTGCCCAAAGGCAAGTTGCATTGTTGAAATTAAAAGTACTTCTTTTTGTAGGCTTGGGCCGAGGGTATAACCGCTGGATATGAAAATATCACTTAATGTACTGTCATGAAGCACAAGGCAAAAAGGGCCAGCAGACTAATGTCAAGTTTTTAGTTACTGTTTTTTCTGTTCACTGTAGCAAATTTCAAAATTTACAATGAATTTTAAATTTACTGCTTCCATGGCTGCAATACGTGCCAAACGAGAAATTCTGGACTTAATTGTATCAACGGTTGTAGCAGCTTACATTTTTTAAACACGAACTGCATATTCAGTTCCAGGAACCTGCTGTTCCCCGTCCCAGAGACGGCGTGCTACAACGCTTGACAGCCAACCTGCCGTACACATCTACGGCAGAAATGCACATGAAAAAGAAAGTGAGACTCGGTAAGATTTTGCTTTGTAGTTTCCGGTATCATGAAGTATAATATGATACAGCGCAAAATATTGTGTAGAAATTGCTCCATCCCAATCTGAGAGTCCTTTAAGATTGCAGCACAGTGCACAACACCTGTCCCTCCCTTTCAAATGTCGGTGCACTGTGACCAATGTGCGCTATCTTTTGGCATTGTAATTTAAATAAGTTGCATACAGCATAAGAGTAGCATGCAAGATAACTATCATTGTAAGAAAAATAAATAGAACTTGCTTTTTTTGTTTCATGCTTCATCTTTGCAATTATTTAATCCTATAATCATTTCTTGCTCTATATATTAGGGCATTGCAATGCCAACAGTGTGTGCGAATAATTCAACATACCCCTTTTTACCCGTGATTTATTTCTACTTGAAAAACCATGTAAATATTCATTTGCTTCAATGCAGCACCTGATGCATCCATGCAACCCGAGGCCTCCACCCAGGAAACTTTGAGCACGGCCCCAGCTCAACGCCAAAGACCACCATCAGTGCTTCAGTTGATAAGAAGAACTGACAAGGTAGACCTTCAAGCTTTTTTGGAGGAGGCGCATGAGTGGTACGACGAAAACACCATTCTTGACATCCAAAGGTGTACCATAGAGCAATCCTCAAGTGAGGAGTGGCATGAGTATCGCCGTGGAATGGCGACAAGCACCATTGTGCATTCATTTAAGACTAAGGCCCACAAACTGCAAACTGAGCCCCGACCGCACAACCTGACTGGCCTGTACAAAGCTGTGGCAAGGCAGAACCATTTTCAGAGTGCAGCAATGGTGAAAGGCCTTCAGAAAGAGTCCGAGGCCCGGGAAGTTTACCGGGCAGTTATGACTGCAGACGGCCACGATGTCGAAATCGGTGAGACTGGACTCGTCATCTGGCAGCACTTCCCTTTAATGGGGTGCTCTCCAGACGGAGTAGTTTCGTTCCGGTGCGAGTGCAGCCCAGCGAGGCAGACACTCCTGGAAATAAAGTGTCCAGTGAAGGTGGCAAACTCGTTTAGCAAAGATCGCCCTAGGCCTCATTACATGACTCAAATGCAGGTGCAGATGGGGATCGTAGGCATTTCAACATGCGATTTTTTTGTCTACGAGTCACCTGATGTGTGGCGGCTCTTAAGGGTAACATTTGATGAGGCACGTTTCAACGACTGCTACAATGCGGTGAAGTCGATTTATGCAGAGTACCTTTTTGACGCCCTTCGCGCACCATAATGACATAATACAAAGTATCACTGCAGCCTATTCTGGTCCACTGCAAGACGAAGGGCTCCCCTAATGATTTCCAACCACTCCTGTCCTGCTTTTATCGATTCTATTCGTTGCCCCAAATTTCCTAATTTCGTCCCTCCATCAGATTAATGGTCATCCCCTTCTGCTAGACCTATCTCTTGGTAGCCACTCTGGTACCCTGGCGGTCCACCCGTTGTTGGTTCGTCTCATTACATGACCAGCCCAAGTCAATTTCTTTTTGTTTACTTTAACTATGATGTCCTCTACTCAAGTTTGCTCCCTGATCAGAGAAGCTTGTTTCCTGTCCCTGAGTGTTACTCTGATTATTATTTGCTTCATGGCCCACTGGGCCAACCTAAGTTTGCTTTCAAGTTGCATAGTAAGGTGCCAAGTTTCCACTCCATATGTCATCCCTGGCAGGATGTGTTGGTTGTATATTGTCACTTATGCGGTTAACTATTTCTTTGGTAAAAGCTTGTATACAACTCAGAGTGGGCTGCGGGGTCTGTAATTCCTAAGGTCTTCTCTTCCCGAACTTTTCTTTCCTCCATGTTCTACACACTGTTAACAAGATTTTCTTGACACTTTTATGGATGCCAAACCTCCCCCCTCCCCCTACTGACCATCCCCCTCATTTAAAAAAAACTCACGGAGAAACTGACACCCATTGTACATTGATTGACCAATGACTTGCTGATTGTTTCTTTTGTTGCAATGCATTTTTTTGTGAATTTTGATTGTATTCTTTTGTACTATTTTCTGCATTGTAATTTTTATTTTTCTGCACCCTACTCTGCTGTGGCACCGAGTTCAGGCTACAACTATTGTGAAATACCTGAGAATATGAAACAAGTTCAGGCTACAACTATTGTGAAATATCTCAGAATATGAAGCCTGTTCGGGATCTATTCGCACAGCTACAGGAACTATGTTTTAGTACAGGGGCAGAAGTTTGTGAACCCCTCTGAATGAATTGACTGCAATAAAAAGAGAGCTTTGGGGGCACAGCTTGTGCGTGATCTTCATTTATTTTTCATAAACTTCCTTCAGAAAAATAAATATATGTACAACCTGAGAACAACGGTTTGAGGAATCATCGTTGTTAATCTAATGGGATGGAAGTGGTGTACATAACATAAGGCATCATTTACACAGGCACTAATAAAACTTGCAAACTTTGCGTGAAAAAAGACAAAAAAATCACAGACAAATAAAATCACAGTTATCTTGTACTACCCACGTACACATAAAAGTGGAAGACTAGTGAGCACTTGAAGCACATTTATGACTGCAACAACCTGAGAACAACGGTTTGAGGAATCATCGTTGTTAATCTAATGGGATGGAAGTGGTGTACATAACATAAGGCATCATTTACACAAACACTAATAAAACTTGCAAACTTTGCGTGAAAAAAGACAAAAAAAGCACAGACAAATAAAATCACAGTTATCTTGTACTACCCACATACACTTGCAAGTGGAAGACTAGTGAGCACTCGAAGCACATTTATGACTGCAAACAGAAAAAAAGGCGTATGGGATTTGCTGCTTCAGAACTATAATGGCTGCTTCTGACAAACATTGGGGTACAAAAAAATCAAAACTGTCCTCTTGTCGGCAAAGCAAACGTAACACGTGAAGGAATATCGTGTCGCATTTTGAAAGCCATGGGTTTTAAAATAACTGTCTGTTAACACGATTATTTAAAACAACTTAACTACAGCACGCCGACAGACTTTGGTTTAGCAGTAGATAAACAATGAACATCTTTAAAAAAAACACGCTCAGTCACACGATTATTTGACACTACTTGACTACAACTCTTTGGTGCGTATTTGGGAGGAACTTGTTTTCAGCCAAGATGGGCCTTGAAAGGTTCACAACACCAGCAAGCAACAAAACTACTTTGTCAAAGACAGGAAGAAGTTGCAAAGGAAATTTCTGCTGCAAGGTTTTATAAACTTTCAAACGTTGTATTGCTCGCTCAACGTGCACTCGTGCCCTAGCAATAGCTTGGTTACGAAGTGCTTCGTGCTTTTCCATCTGCCGCCTTTTTTTTAAGAACGGAGGTCTATCCATGCCTACTCGGGCTTCTTCGCAAAGCTTGTCAATCAAGAATCCCTTGTCTACCATCACATGGTCAACGTATGGCATGCACTTGTTGAGAATGTCTGATCGGGCAGTGAGCTGAGAATCTGATGCTCTTCCGCCATACCCAGTGCCTACCAACGTTATCATGCCACTTGGGGCACAGCCAATCAGGACTTTGATGGTGTAGGTTTTCTTGTAGTGACTGTAGGTCAACAAACGTGACGTTAGGTCCCCTGGCCTTTCAAGTGCGATCTCTGTGCAGTCAAGCACAACACGTGTGTTTCTATACTGCTGAAAATAAATAGTCAGGTTCTCCAGTATAGACTCCTTTGGGGGAAAAAAAACTGCATCTGCCACAACACGCGCAAGAATGCAAATGCTAATCTTTAGAATACTGGCTGCCGTAGTTCGGTGCACAGAAAACAATAGCCCCAGAAAGCTGAAATTAATGTTGTGGTACAGCTTAACAAAGACCATCAAAACCACGTCTTCGTCGCTTAAGGCAAAGCCTCTTGGTACACAAACAGTGCGTAAAGCAGTGAACTCTGAAATTATGTTCTGCATAAGCTGAAGACACCCCAGCCCTGTTAAAGTCCGAATTTTGCTTTCCTTTTCAACAAATGAGTACGAGAGCAACGGCTTCGAACGCCCAATTTCTGGCTGAGGGTTCACTTGGATGCAAGCATCTCGTAATGTACCCGCCTGCTGGCACACAATGGAAGCAAACATCTGAAGAACATCCTCAGGTGGCACTGTAAAAAATGTGCAAGTCTACAATTAGGCAGTGGCATACCTGGCACTGCATGTTGTGGAATAAGCAGTCATTTTGCAAACAAGTAACTCTTCTCTAGCAAGAGACTGTTTCTATACACTCCTCTAGTTTGAGCGTGGTCCCTTAGTAAGCATATTATTCAAGCAATTCAGTAACGCAACTATTCTGACGTTGATGAAAGGTTAATTCATTCGCATCTTAGGAGTGCATAGCCTGTATAAGAACAAAATTCCGGTTTCGAAGCAGCCAGGGCTGTGAACTTAATTCGCAGGTTATAACTTTTCCAGATTTGCTCTCAGGAAACAGAGGAAACTGTATAAAAACGAAAATGCAAGCGCACATGCTTCCTATCCATTTAGTTGCTGTGAATAACCTTGGCTCCGAGGCTTACGGCTGCAATTGCAGCATTTGCAGAGGGTACTTTTGCCAACAGCTAGAGTTATAAATCTGACTAGTAATGTTAGTGCAATTTTTGGACCAACCTTCAACAGTGTTATCCTCTGTGTCGCAGGCACTGCAGTTGTCAGCACCATCATCACCTGCACAGTAGCGTATTAAGTTCCCAAGTAGTGTTCGATGAAAAATTCCACCTACCAATGGCGAAAGCATCCTTTAAACTGCTACCTGGGTCTTTTGGACTGGATGGCCCTTGGCTGGCTTCTACATGCAAGCGAGAAATAACAGTGTAGCTTGTCACAACCCGAATTCTTTGGGGCTACTGTAATTTAATAAATCAGACACAATGTGATGCAAATTGTGAACATCTGACAGCAGAAATACAATATCAGAAACGTCTCACAGTAGAAAACACGCAAAATATATTTTAGCAATATTCAGGCACACTGTTATGGCATTTAGGCACAAGCCGACCATTTCTTGAAGTTCAATGAAGAAAGATGTACCCATTAAATGCAATATCATTAGTCTAAGTATTAGTTCTCTTGTATTGAACAAAAATAAGCGTGACGGCAGAATAACCGCTAAGAAAAACTGTGCTAGCACCTACCCATGTGTTACACTAATCTTGCTGCAACCTAGTATGTGCATTGTTTGTCTGCCTTCCTCTGTACGTCCAGTTAGCGCAATTTTCATACGGCATAATGCAACAACTAGCCCAACAACACATTGTACTGCAGTAGAACAGATTCTCACCACACAACACGTTTCTTTTCAAGTAACCCTACCAAAGAAACATCTCCCAGGTTCGAAAGTCGAACAAAATTTCCGTATTTTTAAAATAGCCAGTCCTGTCAAGAACGAATGAATAAAACCTACAGGCTGGCCCTGAATTTACATATTATGGGGAGCATGAAACAATGCTTCCCCAAATCCGCGCCATCGCAATAATGACGATGATGCATCATTTGTATTCGAGATAGGCATGGCCAGGCAAACTCTACAATTGGTTTAGAAAGACGTGCCAGCCAAATAAAACTGCCAAAGGAAGGGCTGCAAAGGTGCAGTAATTAGAGCACTGCATGGGCCCGGGTCGGCCCGAAAGCCCGGGCCCGACCCAGCCCGCGGGCCTGGCCGCCCGAATTCGATTATCGGCAGGCCCGGGATGGGCCTGGGCTCAGTGCCGCGGTCCCGGGTCGGGCTCGGGCTTGAATTCATAGGCCCGGCCGTTAATAGTTCTGACATGAAGTGTAGAAAAGAACATAAAAATGAACATTCTGAGTTTATTTTTATGCGCTTCTGATGTTAGTTGTAGGAATTGTTTTAAAAACATGTTTTGCAATGTCTGATAGTCACTATACTGTTTTTTTTAAAATTACATTTCACGTACTGCATCAAAATTTTATATTTTCGTGTGTAACATACCAAAGGTGCAGTTACAAAGAATGCCCTAGCGGGGAAGGAATTAAGACAACCTGGAGCTGTGCGCCCATGACTATGTACACGTGTTTTAAATGTCGCACCAATCCAAAAGCGGCTGCCGTGGCCGGGAATAAAACTCGCGTTCTAGAGAAACACCATCGCTTAACAACCACTGCAGGTAAAATATTTCAATGCACACACATACTTTAAAACGGGAAGCAAGAAATTTCAGCAATACCAAATTGTGGCCGAGACAACCACGTGAAGTTGCCAAGAGTCTGGTCATCACAGTTGATGGTGTCTCTGGTGTAAGATTACGAGCTATTATTACGCCAATGTGGCGTGAACTGCAGATGGTGTAAGCTAAACTACGTGCACTTTAAAACCTTTATTTTCTGCGTTTCAATTCCTGATGTGCTTGTAGACTAGATGTTCCGTCTGATTGCCCGCTAAGAAGACACTGGACCAAATATAATAAACAAATTTTCTTCACCGTCTATGACCTGGCCTGATCACACACAGCGGGACCTCCCTAGGCTCAAAAATAAATGACTAGGCCCGGGCCTGGGCTTGAGACGACGGGCCCAGGCCGGGCCCGGGCTTGGCCTTATAGGCCCGGGTCGGGCTCGGGCTTCACAAAGCGGGCTCGGGCCTTACATTGGGGCCCACGCAGTGCTGACCATTATTTCTTATTAATAAGCCCAGCTCACATCACTCCTGCAGTTTAATAGTGCCTCTGGCCAGTCAGTGAGTGGAAGCAGTTTGGCCATTGTCTTTAGTAAAAAAAAAAACGGCTTTATCGAGAGTTATGAACAAGGTGGTGAGCATAAGTTGCTCACCAATAAACTTCTAGGTTGTTCAACACCAATAAAAACGTGCAACAGACCGGTATTGATTCACTGGCTATATTCGACCCATCTTTGGACTTACACTCCGACGTACCTTAAAACAATTTGTTCATTTCATGCAACTCACCCGCACTGCTGCTGGGGAGTCCACAAGTCTTGTCAGCTGATTCAAAACTGGAGCTCTGTAGACTAATAAAAAAAACAATGTGTCAATTTGATGAGGTCTTAAAAATAACAAACAAACTCTCACCTGGTGCCTTTCGCGGTAACTTTGGTCTGTCAAAACTACGCTGCGGCAGATTCAGTGTAGGTTCAGCATTGGTCTTCAACTTTCTTCGCTTGCAGACTAGAAGAAAAAAAAGCGTGCGAGGGAGGGCACATTAAGGTGCCTGTTTTGAACCCTACATCGGTAACAATTTCAAAGAAGGCTATTTTCAGCGAGAACGTTATTTGCACGCAGTTTTACTGTAACTAGTTGCGGTTTTAGACGAAACGATCGCTTGGAATCAGGTACTAAGTATGTGGTAGCGACTACACTTAGCACGATTCCACTCAACATGTCGCACAGGAAACTGTCTCTAAAACAAAGCCAGGAAGTCCATGAGGAATGGTGTTTCCTCCAGAAACTGGACGAAACTCAATTAGAACCCTAAAACTTGCGGGTGTTGCACATTAACCATGCAGCGTACGTGATAAACAAACGCTAGCTCAACGCACAGGGAGGTAGATAGGTTCAATCTATGCAACACTTGAACATCAGCCGTGTTTACAAGGCTACGACAAAAGCTCAGTGAACCGTTTCTGTAGAAAACGGCACGCCGCCCTTGTACGTCGCGGCGAAGTCACAGCGTCAAAGACAGGATCATCGACGCGTCACCTCACCGCTCCGCCAGCCCGCTGCGATGCCCTTCTGTCGAAGCCATGTAAACAGGACCACATTTTAACAAATCAGCATCTCAACGTCCACACGAACTAGTACCACAGTGATGCGGTACGTATCGCGAGAAATAAATAGGAATAGGTGAGCGCGTTGGTAATGCCGACGATCGCAAGAGAGCCCACGGGCATTGTTTACGCTACCTTCGCGCATACGATTCTCGCCGCTGAAGTACTGCGGGCCGCAGATAATTCGAACCATAAAATTTTAGAGACTCACCTTTTCCGTTTTTCCTCACGGCTACGAAAGCATCGTCAGCGAAATGCTTGCTGCACACCATCGCATATTTGGACGGCTCTTTGTCGTTCCGCAGCCTTGCAAGCCACTTTTTGCCGTTCACGGCATTTTCAGGGTAGTAGTGGAAGCTTATCCCCGGTTCCGTGCAGAACGTAGAGCACTGGGGCACCGAACAATACCGAACCATCCTTGTCAGCGGGATGGTTTTAACGATATCACGCGAAATTAATCATAGCGAGTTGCCGCTCCATAGACGAACACAGTACTCGGTCGCGGCGTATCCACACTAGCGGCGCGACGCTATCGCCCCCTATATGTCGAGCTCGCGGCGAATAGTTGCAGCGCGCGCAGTAGAGGGAGAGCAGTACGGGGGATAGAGCGCGCATGCACAAGCAGCGCGCGCCCTTCCACGCCCCACCGCGCTGCTATCACGCACCTGTTACGCCCAGACCGCGACGGAGCGAACGGGCTGACTAAAGCGCTGGACACATGTACGATTTGTACACGCGATTCGCATGCGACTGATCGTCACGACTGTCACCACGACTAGTCGTACGCGTGAATTTGAGACACATGACCCGATGCGTGCATGCGATGCGTCGTCGGCGTCGCTCCGCCCACCGTTTTTGCTCCATGGTCAACTACGACTATCGCTGAGCTGAATTTGTAGATTCCGCGCGTTTAATCGCAAAAAATGGATAAAGCAGGCCATAGGCGTCAACTACGTGGGGGCAACGGGGCGCGTGCCCCCACCAAGCTTCCCCGGTGGGGGCGTCGCCCCCACCGGGAAAGTTCGTGTGGAACTCTCTCCGTCCGGCCAGCCGGGGCCATCCTATTGATAGTTGGTGAAACCTGTAATGACCTCGCAGCTAGTGTAACTATACCGACCAGTACGCACCCGCTCTTTGCACGCTCTAAAGCGGTAACTAGCCCTAACAACTGACATTTCGCCGGCGTTACAAGAGAAACATCGACGTCTCTCAGGCCCCTTCGACGCAGTCGCACAGGAAAACGCGTCTTTCAATACTCCCATACAAATTATCGGCCTTTCTGCTGGCAAGACCGCAAAGGTGCGGCTCTCCGCCCGTTGTGCGCTTAATTAAATTTGCGACATCTCGGTTTTCCCAGAAAAACAATGAAAGCGTGAACGTCTTCCACACAACCCTGGCTGGGTGCATAAGCGGTCCCAGAGACTGTTTTTTTTTTCCTCTTTTTTTTTTTGGGGGGGGGGTGCGAATTTCGATACCGATAAAACAGTAAAAAAAGACAGTAAAAACAGTAAAAAAGCAGTGAAGAAGAAATAAGATGGCACTCGTCGTTATTATTCGATGCTCCGCAGCATGCAGGTGTAGCGGTCCCCTTTTCCGAAATCAGTTAGGGGCGAAGAGGCTTTATTGCACCTCTGAGGATCTTTGACTTGTTCCCAAGCCTGCGCTCCGCGCATAAACGTGACGTCAAGGGTCGCACCCCCACTACAAATCAGTCGATGGCCTAAAACCGTTCGTCGTGACGCACGCGGAACGTCCCGAAATGCCGCATGCTGACAGGACCCTCCGATACCCAAACGGCAAACGAGCACGCACCCGTGATGCCACGGAAGCTGCCGGCGCACTGTTCTCGGAATGCGTCCTAAGCCGTGCGCGCACGCACACACACGGTTCGTAGAAATGGTGAGGAAGCTGGAAAGGAGGTGGCCGGTGGGGAAGCGTGCGGCCTTCAATCCAGTGGGACACAGGGAAGCCGCCGTAACCCAACGCTCCAGCCTCCACGCAGTGTAGGCATCGGCAAAGGCGGAAAATGGGGCCGGCCGGCTGTTCTGCGGACCCCCCAGTCGTCGGCAACTAGTAAAGGAAGCGACTTCTTCGAAACAAGTGCACGTGGTTCGGCGGCCACGGGTGCAGCCTCGATAAAGAACCGCGCCCCTCCTTGCGCCACTTCTGCGGAGGAGGCGATAACCATGCCGGCGTGTGCGCGTATGCGGTGTAACCTTACGCGAGGGCCGCTAACCTCGCAACTACGAGGTTAGCGGCCCTCGTCTTAGAACTAAATTCATTTGAATTCGACAATGAGTACTTTCGGCAAGTTAGTGGAACCGCCATTGGAACCAAGATGGCACCAAGCTACGCCAACCTGTTTATGGGGAAGTTAGAGGCCACATTCCTGTCTGAACCCACTTAAAACCCCTCCTGTACAAAAGGTACATTGACGATATCTTTTTTATTTGGACCTACAACGAGGACGAGCTCCTCCACTTCATTGGCTGTTACAATTCTGCACACCTGAACATCAATTTTACTCACACCTACTCTCAAGAGAGCATAAACTTCCTGGATGGGACCGTGAAAATTGAAGACGGTGAACTCACGACAAAGCTGTATCGGAAGCCAACGGGTCGCCAGCAATATCTGCATTACCAAAGCGACCACCCACGTAACTGTAAAAATAGCATTCCTTATAGCCAGGCCCACCGTTTCAAACGAATCTGCTCAAAATCAGAAGATTTCACTACCAACGCCAAAAATTTAAAAACCATGCTGGAGGGGCAGGGGTACCCAGCGCGTGTAACTGATGACGCCATAAAAAAGGCCGACGCACTCAACCGCGTGGACCTAATTGCAAACCGTCCCCCACAACGCGACTTACAACGAACAGACCTATGCTTAACGTACAGCACCAACTTTCCTAACGTAAAAAACATCTTGAAGCGGCACTACAACATTCTCGAACAAAGTGAACGCCTCAAACGGACGCTTCCGTCCGTTCCAGGCGTCATCTACCGACGATCCCGGAACCTCAAAGACACACTCGTGAACGCAAGGACAAATTCATTGTCCGCGCATAATGAATGCCGGCCATGCCTGAAACCGCGGTGCCTTGTCTGAAAGACAATGCAACAGACAAGCACTGCTCAAAGCTCCAACTCAGAGTATTCTTTAAAAATTCGCGGGAACATGACGTGTGACACTTCCAATGTGATTTATTTGATTGAATGCAATGTGTGTCGAATGCAATATATAGGGCAAACAGGCACCTCTTTCAGGCTCCGGTTCAATAATCACAAAGCGCACGCCAAAACGCGCCCGACCCTGCCCCTCTCCAGACACCTCAGCCTTCCAGATCATTCTTTCGATAAACTAAGCGTCACGCTCTTAGAGACGGGGTTCAGGTCAAACCGGGAACGAAAACAACGTGAATCATACCTCATATACCGATTCAATATAATCAAAAAAGGTATAAATGAGGACCCAGGCACACTTGCAGCGATTAAAACATTGTCATCTACCTAACCGTATCAGTGGCGCTGTGTATGTAGCCGGAGCCGGACTCTCGAAATCACATGCACGAGCGTTTGTTCAGTGGATTTTTCCCACATTGCTGATGTCTTTCCGTTTTTGTTTTCATTTTTCTTCCTTCTCTCCTTTTCCGCTCTTCGTGTTCACTCCTATCCTTTTCTCGTTTTTTTTTAATTCTCTCTTTTATAATATTGTGTTATAACTTCGGAAACCTTTTCTAAATCTCCATCACAATCTTACAATTAAGTAATGTTGCTTAGTGCCGGTGCTGTTTCAGCAATAACTTCTGTTTACCTTCTCCCCAAAACACGTGTTCAAAAATTGGTTGGGAGATTTGAACGTTCAATTGGATATGGCGCATAACACAGAAAATAAGCAATACAATTCTCTCGAGCGCACATATCTTTGCCGCTGTTATCACTATTCGCCCCCGCGGACTGGTTACATTTTTGACGGCTAGCAAATCTATTTTTCCCTCCCTTGCACCTACAGTCGTCTTCTAAGCCGGGCTACCGAACCACGGCCGCTGGGTGAGAGCGCATGCAGTGCGCCTTTCATCCATCGGCCGTGACCGAACCATCGGGGTTTATTTTCTCCGTTTTCCCCTCCATCCCGTTGAGCAGCTTGCGTTCTGGTTTGGCTGTTCCCCCCACCCCCCGCATCCCGACACCGACGACGCACGGGTTGTCGCTGAGCTGCAAAGAGGCAGCTCTTAACAAAGACCTGAAAACTCGGCCTAGCGCCCCGTTCTCGGAAGGCGTCCGTCCGGCGAGGGAACGGTGGAATGGTGGCTGACCGTTTCCATCTGCACGACCACAAAACGTCCTGTAATGGACCTCTCCCTGTATGTAAACAACGTGACGTCACTAAGCGCACGTGCGCGACGGGTGGCGCCTGCTGGCGGCCGCGAAGTCAGGTGGTGGTTGGCAGAAAGCGCCTGCGCCGACGGCACGGCCTGGCCGCGGGGCGGCCGTAAGGAACGATGTGCCGTTGGTTCGTGCCGTCACTGGCTTCCCACATTGCAGGTGGGGGTCTAGCTATCCTAGCTGTGGCCGTCGCACCTCCATGTAGCTTTCCGCATCTACAACCTCCGCAACACTTTCGTTTACCGCACGGTCAACTGAACGGCGACGCTTTCGGATAATCAGTGCGCGGCAAAACAGCCTAAACGAGTCATTCTGAAGGTTGGTGCTGTTACGACGCATCCCGAAATGTTTTTTTAAGATTCTTTGTGTTCGGACACATACCAAGGAAAGCTAATTTATTGTTGCTTTCGAGGTCCGCTTAAGCTAAGCGCGGTGCCTCAGGCAGCTAAACGCTCCCTGTTCTTGGTCTCTTTGCGTCGCCCGGAGACAGTGGCGTACACACGATTTCATGTCGAGGGGAAAAAGGAAAGGTAAAGTATGAAAGGATTAAATAGTAAAATAAGCAGCAACGAAACAAAAATATGAAGAGCAAAAGGCGAAACTTATTCCAATAAAAATATCGCGATGATGTCGTTCTCTACGAGATTTACCGATTGTTTTCTTACCTTTACCCCTGTGAAATCTCGAAATGGTTCATCGTCATTGTGAGAGTAACATAGCAGCCACATATGGCTAGTGCGTATATCTTGCGACAGTGCACTGAAATATTTTCGGTAGCCATTATTTCATGATAGTTAAAGTTAGTGTCCATGTACGCCAGCTGCATACGCCAGCGTCGGGAGGCCGCAACAAATGAATACATTCACTGAGTCTGTTCGCTAAGGGCAAATATATTTTTCGAGTCGCGTGAGCGGCCCATCTCGCCCCGAAGGCACGATGCTACATGTGAGCACGGCAAGCATCTCAGTTTTCCGGCATCCTCAAGGCAGAATATAATTGATCAAGGTAAAAATTTATTGTACTTACAAGCAATGAATTTTGTTCGTCTTGAACAGATCCCCCCATAGCAAAAGACCAAACTTGTCGTTGTCGATCAGGCGGCAGGCCGGTATCGCGGATCCCTCGTTGAAACATTTATTTCGCGTCGCCTAAGCAGGTTAGGCATTCATTGTGTTTTTAATACAGTGCTCTACCTCCTCAAAACATGACAATATTTCGCAGCAAGAAAATTTCCGTCTGCCCCCTTCTCGCCCCCGCCCCCCCCCCCCCCCCCCCTATTTCACTTGAGCAAATTTCTGCTGGTGCTGCACAGTGTTGTACGGAACGGCGTTACAAGGAACGGCGTTCCTGGAACTAGTTCCTTTTGGAGGAACGGAGGAACGCCACCGTTCCATTAAGGGTCGGTGGAACTGTAACGGTAACTCGTTAGGTTTTTGAAGGAACGGCAGGAACGGCGTTCCTGCCGTTACATCGCTAGGATTTGGCTGTTTTTGATGCCAAGGCTCGAGTACAAAAATCAACTAGTCGCAACTGCGTTTCTCTTCCTATAAGCCGGTCGATTTGCTCGCCCTTCAGCCGTAAGTGCTTCCTCGAAGGTCAAAGGCAGAAGAATAACCACGCAGCAGGCCGCAGCTTGTGCTTGCTTTCATGCTGGCTGAACTTGCGTGGATTTCGACGGGTGAATAGCGTAGCCGCGAGAATGCTTTTCACGTTTCATCGTTTGCCTGGGGAGGCCAGGAAGCACGTCTGGCCGATAGGATTGGTCCCTGGCGGGGATTGTCTAATTCGGGATCCGGAGATTTCGGTGTCGGACATTTATGTGCAGGACGTTTCGGTGCGGACATTTCTGTGCACGGACATTTTGGTGTACGATGTCTTGGCCCAGACATTTTGATTCACGGGATGTCCCAGGCATTCTTTGAACATTTTATCTTTAGCATTGTAATTTCGTGACTAGATATGATTTTACGCTCGAAACTTGTGCTTGCGCCGCCGTGCGTGGAAACGAACGCTAAACCCTGGCGGAGCATTGCCACGTAAAACCCAATTTCTGTAGTAGCTAGATGGTAAAAATTAACGCGGTTAATTTGCATCCATTCAACCTTTTTTTTTATCACATGTGAACAACCCTACGACTTTAAATGTTAGCAAAGCGCTTTGCTTTCACTTCACCCAACGGTGCAAGACGCTGCTGCTTTTAGTCCATCCTCCCCCGCGCACCCCCCCACCCGGCAAAACATCCGCGAAAAAAAACACAAAAACGAGGTAGATTAAGCGCGTGTACATTGTTTTAATTGTTTTCTCAATCAGTCTCGTATTGGTTGCATTCGGTGTCGGTTCTAGTAAAAACTAACCAACCAATGATCGCACTTAGGGTGGCGTCACTTAGCGGAGGGGGAGGCTGAGCCCCGCCGGCTACCAGCCCCCTTGGTAGACAGAGAGGGATGTTACTTGTGGATCACCATTGCGTCAACTGGACTTCGAAAATTTGAAGACGGCTGTTGCCGCTCTCGTCACACTAGCCTATTCAATATTTTTTGCTCCTTATAATGGTAGAAAGCAATGTATTCCTGGGGTGTCCATGATATGCGGGACTTGAAGAGTTAATTCCCGATGAGGAGACTGAAGGCGAAGAATGAGCGATTCCTGGAGTGGGGGCGCCATCAGTATGACCGCGATGTGCGGAAGGGCGTAGCCAGCAAATGATAGTGCCCATTGTGTTCTCAGCGGCTTTTTGGGTGGCTTTTTATTTCACATTATAGAGGTTTCGTGAGCTCCTGGTGAATGTAAAGCTTTTACCTGTATCACTGCGGTTCGGGTTCGGAGACCGTGAACTCCGCCACGCCTGTAGGATTTTCAGGGAAACCGAAAATATGACTGAAAAAGAAACCTGGTCGAGATTCGAGCGTGCAGGCGGGGAGGGGGTGCTAGGACAAAGAATTAAAATGTGGTGAATGTAAGCATGTAAACATAAAACGAAGGTTAGTTTTCCCGAACAAGATGGGTGGAATTCGTATGCACAACCCGTACGCGCTTAATCAACATTTAGGGCATAAGAAGCTGCGGCTGTTTTTAAAAAGGCCCGTTCTTCCTCGACGACAATACCCTAGACTAGTGTTCGCAATTTCATTTCAGCAAGGCAGCCCAGCCTACGTAATACCCTTCCTAAGGTTTTCAGCATTATGGGGGGGGGGGCTAGCTAATGTTTGTTACGTTTTGGATATTGAGAGTGTGCATGTAATTTATGTAAGTGGAGGGTGTGTAATTTAAAAAAAATACAAAAAGGTCGTCGGACCATCGTAAACACCGGTCAATTGTCTCAGCTAAAAAACAGCGAATATAAATTAACAACCTGTCGTAAATGACAAAAAAAAAATGTGTGCTAAAGAATTCAATCGGCTGGGCTGCATAATAGGTGTCTCCAGGAAAAGGTATCAAACAAAAATATATAAATGTAGAATTTCTAGAAATACCTGGCAAAGATCAAACATGGCATCAATCAAAACATAAATTCACTGCTCCAGATTGTTGTACATAACCAACGTTAAGCGGAATTAAAATATAACGGCTGTCCCAAACAGGCAAGCACCGGATAATTTGGTCGCCGAAAAGTTCGCGCACCGGAATGTCCGTACACTGAAATGTCCGTGCACCGAAGCGCCTGTACACCGATATGTCCGTACACCGAAACTTCCGCGCCGAAACATCCTGCACCGAAATGTCCTAGAGCCGTCTAGAGTTTGTCCGGTGCTCCCTGAAAAAAATTTGCCTAGGAGATTTTCTGTTGATTATTTTTATCTCCAGATAATCTGCTGCCGGCTGTGTTAATATTCGTATAATACATGTAGTTCAATGTGAGTTTTAAATTTCTCGCTTAATTTCGCCCCAGGATTATCCGACACTGTATTTTAATTTAAAAACCTAATTGTAACGTTAATGTAACGACACGTTCCAATTTTCGAATGGAACTGGAACGCGTTCCTTTCTCAATAAAGGAACTTGTAACGGGAACTCGTTTCAAAATTGGGAAGGAACGAAGAACGAGCTTTCGTTCTTATTTTAGAGGAACGGGTACAACACTGGTGCTGCATGATAGCAGATGCGCATGGTTCATAAACAGTATCATTTCATTGTGATGAATCAGCGCGGACTGCCAATGTAGACGGTATGACTGCGCTTTGGAGAACAGCTGAAGTTCGAGAATGCGAAATGTTGCTACGAGTAAGAGCAGACTATGTCGCTGCTTTGGCTGCCAGCCTCTTCGGCACATTGCGCGCATCCACAATACACGCGTGGACTCCGAAAACTCTGATGCCACTGATTTTGCTCGCAAAATTTGGGCAGCCGAGAGCACAGCAGCCCACCGGCATCAGAAAAGCCAACACGCAAACAAAAATCCCACTTTTGCGCGCGTCTAATGCAGCCTCACTGCATACGCGCCGCGCGCCGGTCCGAATGTTTTGCCAACCACCCTCCCGGCCACACCCAGCACGTGCGATTTCCGTGACGTCACGGCCGCCGCGTGACGTACCCCGGGAGAGGTCCATTGTCTCAGCCCCGGGAAAGGGCCCATAAACTGGGTGTAAAATGCCTTATTCGCACTTTCCGAACATATGGCGGGACACTCGCTTTCAATCAACGGAAACGCGATCCCTCCGAGCGTCTGGGCGTTTGCATGGTGACGGCTAGCGGCGGAAGATATATTGCCTTCTCTCCTTTGTTCTACAACCCCACTTTCGGACGCTGTTGATCTTTTCGCGTTTCCGCCACCACTCGAATTCCTGTTCAGTGCTCTTTCGTCTCCCTTCCTTCCTTTTTTTTTTTTCAACTATCTTGGCGTCTCTCTCTTCATTGTTCATTTTTTGTTCATTCTTATAATAAGGAAGATTCCCGCTTCGTGTTTGTGTTATTCACGTATTTTTGTGTGTGGTATCGTTTTCCATTCGTAAACCCGGTTTCCCCTCTCGACATATATGCTCTCTTCCGAAGCGACCGAAGCCATCATTCCCGTAGAAGACTTGTCTCGAAGTCGAAACGTCGAAATAAACCCTCCGCTGTTGCTGTTACCGAGGTTTCTTACTTTGTGTTCACCACGCCTTCGGCCCCATCGCCAGCATGCCAGTTATATATATATATATATATATATATATATATATATATATATATATATATATATATATATATATATATATATATATACATGTGTATTTGCCCCCACCGGGAAATTGAAAACTCTACGCCTATGAAGCAGGCAATCGTGAAGCGTTTCCTGCCTTCGGAAACAGTTCGCGCACACGCCGGCCGCGCCTGCCAGCTCGGACACTCAGCGGCTCGAACCGGCGCAGACCACGGTAGCAACCGCTTGTCGCTGCTCTTCTGAATCAATCTGGTCGTTAAAATGAAGTTCCACATGCGAGAAAGTAGGTGTTAGTGTGGTGAAAAATTGTGCTTGGGATTGTTATCAGGGCTTATTTTAAAAGCGGCGATCAGATATCTGCCGCGATGCAAGCGTATACGCTGACCGGCCCCCGCGGCGCGCGGCGGGCGGTGCGCCGACCGGTCGAGAGATGGCATTACCTGCGCGGAAGCATCGAAACAGGCTACGCAGATGTTCAACTACGACGATCGCTGAGCTGAATTTGTAGATTCCGCGCGTTTGTTCGCAAGAAATTGATAAAGCAGGCAATCGCGAAGTGTTTTCTGCCTTCGGAAACAGTCCGCGCACACGCCGGTCGCGCCTGCCAGCTCGGCACACTCAGCTGCTCGAACCGGCGCAGACCACGGTAGCAACCGCGCTTGTCGCTGCTCTTCTGAATCAATCTGATCGCTAAAAAGAAGTAGCTTATGCGAGAAAAGGGATGATAGTGTGGTGAAAAGTTGTGTTACGGATTGTCATTCGCAGTTACACAGATAGCGGCAATCAAATATCCGCCAGGATGCTAAGCCTAGAGTTTCCAACACCCGAGCCGACCAGAGCAACGCACGCCGGTTGCGGGGTGTTGGGGCTCAGCGGGCTCTCATTGGCTGTGGCCTCACGACGATTGCAACGATGGCACGACTGCATCTGGCTTGCCAGACGCACGTCGTGAGCCTCCTCCGACCAGCGATCGACGCCAAAACGGGTCCTAACGATCAATCGTAACGATCAGTCGCATGCGAATCGCGTGTACCAGTCGTACATGTGTCCAGCGCTTAAGACGCATGCGCGCGCCAGCTGCTGTTGAGAGAGAGGAAGGAAGGAGGAGAGGCGCACCTGCTGCGGACGCGGAGCTGTTGACGCCGTCCGACGCAGGAACAGGCGAGGCTAAGAAATGCTCTGCATTTAAAATACGCGTTCGAAATGACGCAAAACAGCTCTAGCATATGAAATTAAAGCAAGCACAAAAAGAACGGACTCCCGTTTGCGCAGTTTCAGGCAGGGGCGTGCGAGCACTGCGAAGGCAGGAAATTTGAAATGCATTCCGGGGTGACAGCAGTGAGCGGATAACGGCGCTGCAGCCAACTATGGCGAATCACTGCCCTGCACTTCCGACAGCTTTCACATTGAGTGGAATGGGCTTTAATTGTTTTTTATATTTTTATGAGAGCGTTTCGGTTGGCCAACCAGTTCACAGGGAAATGCATTAGTTTTGTGACAGGACGTCATCGGTCCCACTAAGAAAGTGATCGCTATAAAAAAATGCAGTACTCTTCCGCTCTGCGAGGAAGGATAACCTGCGCAGCTGCGATGCAGAGACTCAACGTGAGCGACAGTATGCCTTTATCAGGGCCCAAGGAGTGCACAAAACAACACACGTTTGTTTGCAAGTTGCGATTGAGAATACTTATTAGTTGATTACCTGAATGAAACTTGGACAAACTAGAGTTTTACTGCAGCGAAGAAACATGGGGCTGTCCGTTTCCCTTTGTAGGAGCCATTGTATTGGTAGCAGACGGGAATTCCTTAATATTGCAAGACTCGGACACGGGAGACTTGAAGGGCGCGTTTAATGACGACGCAGCCTCGCCGAGAGGTCGTTGCAAAAAGCGGTGGTGGAGAAGGCATCGAGGATGGAAGATAAAGAAGATGGTGTGGTGCTCGCGTGCGCCACACTGATGATGAGTTGCTAGGTGGGATTGTCCATTCGAGTAACAGTTATAAAACAACGATGACGCCTGTGCTCACAATATTTACAACTTCACTGTTGAGCATTTAATTTTGAAACGAAATTTCACGTAATAGTAGAGCCCTCTTAGCGGCTGTCATAATTGATTCTGGGATAGTTGCAATGAAACGGGGCTTGTAGCCGTTTTCTGTAATCATACCCCCTCCGTGGACGGACATGCTTCACTGTGCAGCACACAACGTGGAAAACCCAGGTTACAGTTAAAGGCCAATTAAAGTCGTCTTCCCCTCTAAGCACAAATTCATTGCTGGAAAGCCATTTTTTGCAGGGGCCATATAAGCGTGTTGTATCAAATTGTGAAGGCCATACGATGTTTTTATTTTAATCATTTTTTCACACACTCAAGCTGTACCGCACAGTTTTACGATTACACGGACTAAAGTGGGCGCCGCGATATATGACGCTGCGCTTACGTGGTATCCTTGTCTATATAGCTCTGTCCTAGCCATAGATAGCTTCAGTGTAAAAAATGAGTTTGACAAGGGGGGGCGGGGCTCGGCAGCAGTTCGCGCAGGGCGCTGATTGAGGTCAGGCCGGACCTGGCGTTCAGTAGCTTACAGTAGCACGTTTGCAGTCGGCTACAAACTCAACACGAATGGCAGAATGCAAGGTTTGGGATGCCACCAGCGCCACGAAGCGAAAGCCGTCGTGTGGGAGGTTTTTTGGAGTGAAGGTTACATCTTGCCTTCGTTTTTTCTGTGGGTACGTACGAAAATAATAATTAGAAGAAAAGAAGTGCCGATAATCAGCGGAGTGCAAACTTATCCGGGACGATTCGACAGCACAAGAGCGCGGTGCGCGCGGCGGTGCTCCTCGGCGCCTATCTATTCCTGGATATCGCGCTAACCTGACGCGCGCGCTAACCGAGGTCGACCAGCGTGCGGGCACCTTTCCTTCGTGGCAACTGCACCATTCCTTGACAAAATGGCGTCGGCAATGTTCGGCCAATCTCCTGTTCCCGTATACGTGTTAGATGGTGGTGTGTCGGTTCCGAGCTCTGCAAGCGGGGCTTGATTTTGCCTGGCGATAAGCTCTGGAGTGCCAGCGTACTGAACAGTAATGTTCCTGCGCTCGTGGAGGTCCACAGGGACTTCATAAGCAGTGGAGCAGACGTTATCGTGACCTATAGTTACCAAGCTAATGTCGACAACCTCCAGAAGTACCTGCATATCGGCCCCACCACGGCGGAGAAACTCATCGCTCGCAGCTGCGAGGCGGCCATGAAGGCGCGCGAGGAGTGCGCTACTCCCGGCGTGCGTGTGGCTGGCTCCGTCGGATCCTACGGCGCTGCGCTGTCGGACTTCTCCGAGTACTCGGGTGCGTATGCCGACGTAATGAGCGTCGAAGAATTCATCGACTGGCACCGACCCCGAGTTCGCTGTTTAGTCGCAGCCGGCTGCGACCTGCTCGCCTTCGAGACCATACCGGCGGCCCGAGAAGCTATGGCGTTGGTTCGCCTCCTGCGCGAGTTTCCCGGCACCAAGGCGTGGCTGAGCTTCACCACTTCGCGAGACGCGCCGGAATGCACGGCTAAGGGAGAACCCCTCGCTGTTGTCATGCGTGACTGCCAGCGGGCCGACTCTTCTGGACAGATTTGCGCCGTTGGCGTGAACTGCTGCCCTCCCGATTCCGTGCAGGCCATATTCGAGAATACCGGGCCTCTTCCCGTTCCCTTCGTTGCCTATCCAAACAGCGGCGAAGTTTTCTCCTCCAAGTCCGGCTGGGGGCCTGGCCCCCAGCCGTGTAGGCCCATTGCTGGCTACGTCGCCGACTTGAACGTCGCGCTCATCGGCGGCTGTTGCAGAACCGGACCGGACGACATCAGAGGCATCGCTGAAGTCGTCAAGCGGGGTGCAGCCCAGAACTTTTAGCATTCCCTTTCATAAGGAAGTTCTAGTTTGCTTCACGAAGCCTGGTGCGTCATAACTGTGGTTCGTGTCGCGCAGTGCCGTTACAACGAGCTCACTGTTTTCATGTCCAAGAATGGTGTAGCGGAGTTCTGAATAAGTTCCGTAGTATATCATTGCGGCTGAGTTAAGTCCGCTCTATCGAGGCTCATTTTCATGTGCATCTGTTCTATTACGTAGTCCGTTGTGAGGAGAAGTTGTTGTGTAATCATCAATAAACGCGCTACATTCGTATACCTGTGTATATCCATTACGCCCCCGTGCTAAGTACGATGTGGGCGTGTACATACACGCCAAAGAGAACATGTCATGCAAGCGTTTCATGACTCAAGTGAAGGGAATATTTTATTTTGCGTCATTCAAGGGATGTGATAGACATTTATTTCCACTCGACGGAGATTGGAGTAAATGTACCACGGGGCCTTGGTGAGGCTACAGGCATGCTAACGATGCGAAAAACAAGTAGTTGGGAGGAGATCGCCGAGTCACTTTAAAAGTAAAGTGAGCAAGACGAAGTGTACAACAACTGCGTCACTCCCGCGGTGCATTCCTGGGGCCGCAGTCATCCATGCGTATACTGCCTGCGCTAGTTCCTGGTGTGCCCAAAAATTACCGTGCCAAACGTGTTCATGGTGCGAAATGGCAAACATGCATAGTCTTCAGCACCAGACCCTTCAGTTCTGCGCCCATAATGACGAAAGTTGTGCACTTATTTTGATGTCTTCTAGCGTGTGGCTGTAGACGCAAATTCCTTCAATCTTCTGCGGAATTTAGCGAGAATACTGAGCTCTTATTTTTAATGCGTGAATCGCTTACATTCGAAGGCAAGTTACTTGTGGCAATGTTCTGACAAGCGTGAAGCGAAATAACCGTTCGCGAACAAGGTACTATATCGAAAGGTTCTCGTAGAGTCAACAGTGGCAAGGACACTGGCAAAATCCCGTTGGCGGAAGCAAGGACGCCAACAGGGACGACAAAAAGAAAAATACAAAATATCATGGCTCCGCATTTGCTGCAGAAGTCCGCGAAAAGTTGATTTTTGTGGTTTTGTAGTATTGACTCTACCGAACTCGAGCAGGTCTTCGTGTTCCTCAGTTAAGTCTCAATAAGAATAAAACTGTAATCATTTGAAAGGGGTAACAGGAGCATTTCATCAATAGCTCCAAACAGGTTTGCAATGAACAACAACATTACTGCCGTCAACATGTGATACACGCCGGTGCACAAGCCCGCGCGCAGAGGAAAAACTGTCGCTTCGGAGGGCCTTTAGTTTTAAAGCGAAGGCTTTCTTAGTTGGACCTATGGCGTCCTGTAAAAAATGTAATGCATCTCCCTATACACTGGTTGGTCGACCGAAAAGCCCTGATAAGATCTGAAGACACAAAACGAGTGCGTGAAACCGGGCTTCCATTGTGTCAAAACGGGTACGTGAAAACTGCGAAAAAGGAACGGTTCTAAATAAGACAGTATATGCATCGATCATGAAGAAGGGGTAAAATAGTATGCCTTTATCTCATATAAACCACATATCGGTATACATCTTAGGGCACGAAAAATCGTTGCATGTGGTCACTCTTCGTTTGCGAAGGTTTCACTATCTGTTGGACGCACTTTTAGCTTTAGCGCTACTCTCAATTTCCGTTAGGAGGGGTGGTGGTAAATTTTTAAGTGCCCCGAACAAAACTTTTTGCTAAGGCAACAGGGTGGGGCAATAAAAGGCTCGAAGTCTCGCACAAAGAAACCGAAACTATGGCGCGCACTTCGACCATCAGCCGTGCTTAGTTTATTTTTGTGCGTGTGCCTGTGGTCTACTTCACACGTACCTAAACGTAATACTAACGAGCCCCAATGTCCGCGAGTGCGTTATAACACGGTCACGTAATAAACGCGCCCCTCAGTTTTGTCACCGAACTTTTAGTTTTTCTTTTCCCCTCTGCACAACGAAGCGTGACTATTTTTAGCACGAAAATGCGGCTAAAATGTGCGCCTTATAGGGTAGCTCGCTACGCAGGTTGCTCCCGAGTCGAGTCGTAAAAAACGCTCCCGCCTAGGCCAGCCGCCTCACCTGCCCACCCTGTTATCGCCTCCGACACTCCTATCTTAAGAGATAAGTGGGGCCCCGCGAGGGAACTCCAGCCACAGAAAAAGATGGAAGTTAGCGCTTCGAAACAAGGGTTTATCACGAAGCGTCGGGAACGGCATGCGGGCCAGACTGCTTTGAAGATTATGCATTCGAGAGTCCCAGCGTGGGGAAAAGACGCACTGCGGTTACCGCTTACTTGAAGTAGCGCAAAACTTGGACGAAAACAGGTGAGGGAGAGAACAGGACAGACACACTTACACATTTTCGTCCAAGTTTTGCGCGATTTCACCAGGTATACGCGTAATTACGAAATAAAAAGAAAGAAGAAAAATTCCCGCGCCTTCCCGCGAGGGGAACACGAGTAAATGCAGAGCATTGGGGCCTCAGTACTGATTGAAGGCAGTGTTGCTTCCATCGCTTCTTCCGTGATGCTGGAGTAGCAGACACGAGTAAACGTGGGCACGAGCGTCAACCAAGGAAGGAAGGAGCAACGCAGTGACTGAAACACGAGCGACCGCTAGCCGCTATATTTGCAGCGCGCGCAGTAGAGGGAGAGCAGTACGGGGGGAGAGCGCGCATGCGCAAGCAGCGCGCGCCCTTCCACGCCCCACCGCGCTGCTATCACGCACCTGTTACGCCGAGACCGCGACGGAGCGAACGGGCTGACTACGACGCATGCGCGCGCCAGCTGCTGTTGAGAGAGAGGAGGGAAGGAGAGGCGCACCTGCTGCGGACGCGAAACTGTTGACACCGTCCGACGCAGGAACAGGCTAGGCTAAGAAATGCTCTGCATTTAAAAGGCTGTCATATTTTCGTCACCTTTGCTTGTGGCGCTCGTTTCATTTATTTTGTCTGTGTGAAGACTCTGTTAATTTATTTTACCCACGCTTGTTAACGTGTATACTACTTATGGAGTGTTTAAGGACTCTCTTGTTATGCAGAGCAAGTACTGTAGTCTCTAACATGGTCAAAGACCATGGTGCTCTAGTTGCACACTACGTAAATCATCTTGGATTGTTTTTATAATCGTCATAAATGTTGCAACTACCAGCCGTCCTGTTTATTCCCAAGGGTCTGCATTAAAGGCCACGTCACACCGTATTCAAATTTAGGTCTAAATGACGGCTTTCTCCCCTTCTCTTATTTGTAAGCACTAGTCTAGTCCTTGAACAGGTAATGTTTCTGTGCCTGTATTGAATTTCACGGGTATGTTGTTTGGTTTCAGTGTCGCTGGTCCTGCTGTTGCTGTGCGTTGTGCCTGCTACCGGAGCTTCTTCACCATCAGGAATGCAGTGGAATGACACCTGCAAAAATGAGATAATGTGATGATTGCCATGGAGGGAAAAAACAACCTCTTTAGCTTGTTTTCCGTACTGAAAGTGTGTGCTAGCTTGTAATCGCGAGTACGATACTATAGGTTCACCTAAGGAAGGTAGCAAAGAAATACTTGATAAAATGAGAGGGTACAACGGTGGTACACCCCAGAGAACAATGTCTACGAAACAGATACCCCCTCCTCCCCTTCGTTCTACCTCCTCAATTATGCACTGAAAATGCTCAATAATCATTTATTGCGCTAATTGCAGAACTAAGGCATACAATAAATGTACCTAAACTGCGTCTTTTTCCATGTATCTCTTTTCGTTAGAAGGGCATCTTTTTTTGCGCAGCGTTTTTTTTTTGCGTGTGCTTTTGGCCAGATAATCGTCATTCATGGCAAGAAAAATCGCGGATCAAGCGATGGTTCGTGCTCGGCACGGAGTTCGTTCACGCGACCACTCGAACTCATTTTGCCCTGCATTTGGTGTGAACGCAGAATGCTTACATCGCGTGCAAACTTCTCTTCGTTGTGAGAATGTAAAAAACAGAATCTTTCAAACAGTACATAAAGTACGTCCGGACATGAACTGTAGCAGCGACGTTCGCCTTGAACTCGCAAAGCATGTAAACACAGCGGTTGCACCCTCTATGTTCAAGCCAGTTGACACTCCTGCCTTCCGAGGGATCAAATAATTTCAAACACCGGACTAGCAAGCACGAACGCTAATTTATCAGTATTACACGCACGAGCGCTGGCCGTTCCATTCAGCATTCGCTGTAATTCTTTTTATCCTCGGTATTCAATAGGCGTGGAATGTATGCAGGCAACCAAGTGTGCGCCGCCATATCTGTGGCCAAGCGTCTGTTGCTAGGCGACTTTGCGCGCACGGCCCGCAGATCAGGCACCCCTCTTCTCCTCCATGCAACCGTGTGAGTGCGCCCGTGGCCTCCGCGATTTGCTGCCGGCGGCGCGCCGCCGGTAGCCGATCGCGAAGCCACGGTGCGCCGTCACTCGTTACGTCGGGCTCCGCGGGATGGCGGCACTTGTCCGTGCTAAGCACGACTGTGAAACACATGACTGTGTTTCACGTTACGAACTCTTTGCCGAACACAAAGTATTGCGTCGAGTTAACTGTGAGTGCGATTAATAATATCTCTGTTGGCGCCACAGTTTAGAACCGGATTGGAACGGAGTAGGTGACGCACGTCGGTGTCTTTTTTTTCTTCGGTGTGCGGCCGCAGGCCCAGGCTGCGCAGTGTCCGTGGCGCATCAGCCATGTCTGTGGCCGTTTCCAGTGTTGCTAAGCGAAGAAATTGACCGCTAAACTTTTCAACGAATACCGTCTATAGCTTCGATCACGTTCGCGCCGATCACCGAAGTAGTAGTCCGCAATCGCCGCTGCGTTAGCGCGAGGTAATTCTGGCATATTGAGAAAAGCAGGCAGTTCTTTGGTAACCCCTTTCATATCACACGGACATAATTTGTTGTTGTCATTGTTGCATGAACGAATTTTACACGGATACGATTCGCTGCGCGCGCGACACGCACGCGCGGCACGCACACACGCGCGCGCGACACGCAATAAACATTAATACTTTGACTTCTAGCATTCTTACCTTTGCCCCTTGAGCATCCTTGTTCCCACTTTGTGTGCAACATGGCACACAACAGTATGTAGGCATCCTGAACGACAGGAAACGATAGATCGCCGGGAACTCGCTGCAGTTCGATGCTCCGCTTTCCAGTTGAGCCCTTGAACATGGCGGTCGCGCTCGCGGTGGCCGCGAGAGGGCAGCAGATTTTGCATAAGGTATACCTCATGAACCGTGCGGGGAGCCTTTAGATACCCTTTTCCTCTTCCCGCGAGCGCGGCCCTCGCGACGCGCGCGTTCGCCGCCGAGGCAGATAGGCTAAAAGGAGGAATAAAATCCTTAGGTCACGTGATCAAAACGTGACGTCACTCGGCTTGTTTTTTAGCGCCTAGGGACAACGCCGTAACAGGCGCAGGATTTCCCTGGGTCCAGGGTTACCTCATAGTGCTATTAATAGCGCCAGATTGGGCTATCAGGTATACCAACACCCTCTCAATTGTGTGGGCACTATCCCCCCCCCCCTTTCCACCACAACGCGTCTACCCCAAACTGGTGACGCTCAGGATGGGGCCAGACCGATTTACCGGAGTGTTTGTAGGCTTTCCACGCGCTAAAAATAAGCGCAAAAGCAAGCAAAGGTCGGGCGCCCGCCTCCGCCTCCTCCTCGCGCAACCGGCGCATTTAAAGGAGCCATGAAGAGAAAACAAAAGTTTGTTTTATTCGAAAGATTAGGTGTTTCATAGTACCCCAAGCGCTTTCCCGGAAGCAAATGATGCTTTATTCACTGAGAAATAAGGCAATTTAAGCCAAAATTTTAAATCTCCCGCTAAAATTGCACATTTGGTGACGTGAGCAATGGTGTCACACGGGCCGGTCCATGAAACAGATACTTAGTATGTCGACTCCATATAGCACCCACACGCGGGAGTCAACCGAGACGGCGGCCATTTTAAAAATGCTAGTAAAACCTAGTGCACCCGCAGCCCTAGTCATGGAATCGCCTGATCCGGAGAACAAAACTCTCGCCGAGGAGCTCCGGCTTGCATTTAACAACCTCACACCACTTGAACGCTCAACGCTTCTAAGTGCACGAGCGGCAAGAGTTGTGGGATACGCGGTGGACGGGAAAGCGACCATTCCGCGATAGCCACAACAGACGAACGCCCTGCCGTCGGCACCGCTGCCTCGTCAGCGCCGTCGCCACGGACGAATACAGACTGGTACGTATGTGCCGTATTTTTATTACGGTTAATAATAGTTCAACTTCAGTAGCAGTATCGCTTATGCCAGTTGGCCGGTGTCGTGTATGGAAAGCCGTTCGCGCGAGCTCTCTGCTTCGACCAGAAAGATACGAGCGTCAATGCGCGGTGTTTACGGCATTTTTCCTCCAAGGTCAGAGCGCCTCGAACCCGAAAATTCGTCTGCGCGACGGCGAGATGTCGAGCTCGGCCAGGCGGTTGTTTCGTACGCATTGGCGCACACGCTTGCGTGTTCGTTCGGAACTTCAACCGTTTACTCCACCGTTCTTTGTCATAAAAAGAATGTGCAGTATGTTTCACGGGCATTTAGCTCGCTATGCAAACTGTAAGCCCTGCCTAACATGCGTTTGCTTTTGCCGGCCTCCGCCAATCGCAGAGCTTAGCCCATGTGACGGCATAGGTTCTGTTGCGGGAAATGAGCTGGTGGGTCGCATGACCATTCCCGTTTTTCCTAATTATGTAGCTTATTTGAGCGAAGTTTGCGTTATAAGTGGTGTCGTTATGGTTCTAACGAGGCAATCTTTCGAATGAACCAAACTTGTGTTTTCTCTTCATGGCTCCTTTAAGTAGGGGGGGGGGGGCATCCTTTGGTCGAAGCAAGTCTGACGCGGAGAAACGATCCTTGCAGCGGCGATCACCTGACCTTACTTTCTTCCCGAACCGGGAGGCTGCAGTTTAGGGCCTAGTCTTCTAGGGCAGGGGAAGGGAGCCCCTAACTCTAACTCTGACTTGCCTAATGTATAATAGATCTTCGAGCGACACGTTGCCGTCCACGGGAGCTTCCTGACTGCTGACCACCTGGCTCCCGTGGGTGCTTCAGTGATTCGGCATTGGCGTCGGGCATTACAGTGGGCCGAAGTCTGCTGCACTCGTCAACAAGGTGCTGGTACCAACGTTTATAGTTGAACGCTTCAAAGATATGTCTATTCGCTAATTGTGGATGACAGCACGGACGTCTCATGCACAAAGGAACTATCTGTCGTAGCGCATTTTATTTGTTTATTTATTTATTTTCTTGCAGTAAAAACGATTTTGTTATAGCCTTTGTTGGCCTGGTGCCTGTAACTGATCATGCATGTGCGGAGGGTCTATTTTCCCAATTGAAGGCGCTGTTAGCTGAACGCAAACTTGACATCAAATTTTGTATAGGCCTCAAGACAGACGGAGCACGCGTCATGTATGGACAGCACAACAGCCTTTGCACTAAAATGAAGGCGGAAAATTCTCCGTTTGCGCTTGTAAAGTGTGTGTGCCATTCGTTGCAGCTATCCTGTAATGAAGCGATCGATGTGCAACCCACGTACATTAATTACATTGTACGCGATCCTTTCAATTGGTTTCCCGCATTCACCCAAAAGGCAGCAAGAATACAAGGAAACATACGCTGCCATCACCTCGGGCGATGTCCGGAATAAACCGGTAGGTTTCGGCAACCAAATGTCTAAGCATCGCACCTGCCTTCTGGTCAATCTTGAATCAGTGGGCTGCTCTGCGATACCACTTCGAAGCAAAAGAAAATAGAGAACGCTGATATGCAGCAAAAGTACTAAGCGAAATGTACACTGATACGCAAAACTTACTTTTTGTAAAATTTCTAAGCCAAATCATTGATGAACCCGAGCGAATGAATAAGCTCTTTCGGTGCGAGGACCCAGACCCTGTCGGGCTAAATGTGGAATTGATTTCCTTTGTGGAAACGGGTATGGAAAGAGTTGTTATGTCTGGATATGCAGAGCCTGACAACACGGAATGGGAGCAGCACATAGTGCTTGACAGGGCATGCGGCTTTGGAGTTCTTTTTCTCGACTGTCTTGAGACGCCTTCGCTCGGTGATTCTGACAACGTCTATCTTTCTGTTGGAAAGTTGCTGCAAGTTCATTATAGCTTGTATCAAAACTGTGCTCATGCGACTCCCGGTGAACCTGAAGCTTCTGAGTAACCTGCAGCTTCTAGAACCAAAAAGTATAAAAAAGTACTGATTCAATTTTTCTACCCCTCGTTCAGTGCTTTTTAGAGAAAACTTCCATTCCGGCTCTAGAATCTGAGTACAATTGAACCTCGTTATAACGAACACTGATATAGCTAATTATCGGCTATAGCAAACTAAATACAGACTTTGGTTGGTCACGCTTTATTTCAATGACACTCATTCTTTTATAACGAAACTGAAACCGTGAGAGCTGCGCGATACCGGATATAACGAAAAAATATTTTACCAGGAGGCTGAGAAGCTAATTGCAAAAACCCTCCGTAGTCCTAAACTGCAGAAGTATAATGGCCCTTTTGTTCGTGCACACGGTGGAAACTTCATCCCACTCAGTGCTGTGACTATCCACCAGACGGAGATCACATCCTTCATCAAATAAATAAGGACGCAGACCTGCTTTGTCAAGTGATCTCTGTTCTGTTGTAATTTCGCGTACTCATGTTCCGGTTCATTGAGCTCGAAATGCCAGAAGGAGAAAGGTAAGGGTTACCTTGTGTATATTGGATTCGAAATACTTGATACAAAAAATGTATTTTTGTATCAAGTATTTTTGCGCGAGTTAGATTGTCAATTTGTTATAGCCGATTTTTACCTCTACTTTTATAAGGAATATCGGTTATAACGAACAAATTTGCTGTCCCGAAACTACTTCGTTATAAGGAGGTTCAACTGTATCGCTTGATCCAAACGAAAGTCGACGATCTGGCAGAGGGTACCCAGACCATGAACGATCTCTGGGGGACCATGAAAAACGCAAAAAACGTTGCCGGAAACGCGACCTTCCCTCTGGTGTCTGAGCCGTGGAACGAGTGTTCAGCCAAGTATCGCTTATTAAAATCGACCTTCAAAATGGAATGTCTAACGAGACATTCCCCTTCACGTGAAGTTTGGTCTGGCCAGGAATGGAGGCTGCTGCAAGAGTTTTGAATCGGGCTAGGAACCTTTGTCCTGTTTTATTTCAAACATTATGTATGGGGCAAGCAGTTTCACTCCCACATAACATCATGATGGCTACGATCCCTCTCTATAGCCTACTGTAATCTTAGCATACTCTCTAGCAGTGTTGTACGGAACGGCGTTACAAGGAACGGAGTTCCTGGAACTAGTTCCTTTTTGGAGGAACGGAGGAACGCCACCGTTCTATTAAGGGTCGGTGGAACTGGAACGGTAACTCGTTACGTTTTTGAAGGAACGGCAGGAACGGCGTTCCTGCCGTTACATCGCTAGGATTTGGCTGTTTTTGATGCCAAGGCTCGAGTACAAAAATCCACAAGTCGCTACTGCGTTTCTCTTCCTATAAGTTGGTCTATTTTCCCGCCGTAAGTGCTTCCTCGAAGGTCAAAGGCAGAAGAATAACCACGCAGCAGGCCGCAGCTTGTGCTTGCTTTCATGCTGGTTGAACTTACGCGGCGTTCGACGGGTGAATAGCGTAGCCGCGAGAATACTTTTCACTTTTCATCGTTTAACTAGGGAGGCCAGGACGCGCGTCTGGCCGATAAAATTGGTCCCTGGCGGGGAAAGATCGTCTAATACGGGATCGGGAGATTTCGGTGTCGGACATTTAGCTGCAGGACGTTTCGGTGCGGACATTTCTGTGCACGGACATTTTGGTGCACGACGTCTTGGCCCAGACATTTTGAGTCACGGGATGTCCCAGGCATTCTTTGAACATAGCTTTAATATTGTAATTTCGTGACCAATTGATACGATTTTACGTTCGAGACTTGTGCTTGCACCGCCGTGTGTGGAAACGAACGCTAAACCCTGGTGGAGCATTGCCACGTAAAACCCGATTTCTGTAGTAGATGGTAAAAATTAACGTTGTTAATTTGCATCTGTTCAACCTTTTTTTTTATTTTAACATTCATGTGAACAACCCTACTACTTTAAGTGTTACCAAAGCGCTTTGCTTTCACTTCACCCAACGGTGCAAGACGCTGCTGCTTTTAGTCCATCCTACTGTCCTCCCCTTTACAGCAAAACATCCCAGAAAAAAAACAACAGAAAAACGAGGTAGATTAAGCGCGTGTGCATTTCGTTCTAATTATTTTCTCAGTCAATCTCGTATTCGTTGCATTCGGTGTCGGTTCTACTTAAAACTACCCAACCAACGATCGCACTTACGGTGGCGTTACTTAGGGGAGGGGAAAGCTAGCTCAGCGGGGCTCAGCTGAGCCCCGCCGGCTACCAGCCCCCTTGGTAGAGAGAGATGGGTGTAACTTGTGCGTGGTTCACCATTGCGTCAACTGGACTTCGAAAACTTGAATACGACTGTTGCCGCTCTCGTCACACTAGCCTATTCATTTTTTTTGCTCCTTATAATTGGAGAAAGCAATGTATGCCTGGGGTGTCCATGATATGCGCGACTTGAAGAGTTAATTCCCAAGGGGGGACTGAAGGCGAAGAAAGAGCGATTCCTGGAGTGGGGGCACCATCGGTATGACCGCGACGCGCGGAAGGGCGTAGCCAGCAAACGATAGTGGCCATTGTGTTCTCAGCGGCTTTTTGGGTGGCTTTTTGTTGCACATTATAGAGGTTGCGTGAGCTCCTGGTGAATGTAAAGCTTTTTCCTGTATCACTGCGGTGAGGTTTCGGATACCGTGAAGTCCGCCACGCCTGTAGGATTTTCAGGGGAAACCGAAAATAATATGACTGAAAAAGAAATCTGGTCGAGATTCGAGCGTGCAGGCGGAAAGGGCAGGGGGGGGGGGGGGGGGGGCGCTCGGACAACGAATTAAAATGTGGTGAATGTAGGTATGTAAACATAAAACGAAGGTTGGTTTTCCCGAACGGGATGGGTGCAATTTGTATGCACAACCCGTAACGCGCTTCTTCAACATTTAGGACATTAGAAGCTGCGGCTGTTTTCAAAAATGCCCGTTCTTCCTCCGCGACCACATCCTAGACCAGTGTTCGCAAATTCCTTTTAGCAAAGCCGCCCAGCCGACGTAATACTCTTCATATGGTTTTCTGCATTCTGGTGGGCTAGCTAATGTTTGTTACGTTTTGGATATTGAGAGTGTGCATGTAATTTATGTAATTTGAGGTTGTGCAATTTTTAAAAAATACAAAAAAGGCGTCGGACCATCGTAAACACCAGTTATTTGTCTTGGATAAAAAAGAGCGAATATAAATGAACAACCTGTCGTAAATGAAAAAAACGTGTGCTAAAGAATTCAGTCGGCTGCATAACAGGCGTCCCCAGGAATAGATATTAAACAAAAATATGTAAATGTAGAATTTCTAAAAAATCAAAAAATAAATTCACTGCTCCAGATTGTTGTCCATAACCCATGTTAAGCGGAAATAAAAATATAACGGCTGTCGCAAACAGACAAGCACCGGATAATTTGGTCGCCGAAAAGTTTGCGCACCGAAATGCCCGTACACCGATATGTCCGCACACCGAAATTTCCGCACCGAAACATCCTGCACCGTAATGTCCTAGAGCCGTCTGGAGTTTGTCCGGTGCTCCCTGAAAAAATTCGCCTAGGAGCGTAGTTAAATTTCGCCTCTCCATCTTCTTGGCGAACTGATGGAGACGAAATAGGGATGTTCTTTTGATGCGCGAGCCGAGAGGACGATCTCGACTCGCTCCGATGACCGACGACCGATGCTTGGAGCGGGTGAGGTATGAGGACTGCCTTCCTTGCTGGATATTAGGTTTATTTACATTATTTACAAAACTCTAACTTTACATCAGGTCAGAGTGACGGTTACATTGTCACTCTGACAGCAGCAGCCTGTTCGGCCGAGATCTATACTAAACTAGATCCCCTCTCGACCGACCCCCGACAAAACCCAACACTCCGGTTTTGATAGCAAAAACCCCGCCTCCAAAAAGGGGGCGTACAAGAAAGAGAGAAAACACCTTTCAAACAATTAATAGAAACCATTGATTGGCCACAGGAACCAGCCAATCACACACATGTCCCCACCTGCAGTCACGTGGCCTAACCCTCTCTCTTATGCACTCAAAGTGCGTTTCCTACGCACGCTGTTACACCCGGCCAGAAAATACAGGACATCTGCGGCCTTAAGTGAACCATCCATTACGTTAAGCGGGTGGCATCTGCACAAACAACAGCCAAGCCGAGGGCCGGGAGCGGTCCTCGCGCGGCTGACCTCCCTCCGCGCGCGCCTCCCGCGACGCCCCCATTGTCCCGCGACGCGCGGGCAATGAGGGTTGCTAATTCCCTCCCAGACGAAGGGGCGCCGCCGCCCACCTGGACAGACCACGGGGAGAGACGCTGCCAGCCGAGGCGACCATCGTCGAGGCGAACGACCCGTCTACGAAGAGCGCCCGCCGCCGGAGTCGAAGATTTTCCAAACTTACACGGCGCGCGCTTTCAACACTAAGAGATACGATCATCTGGCCGCCCGTCAGCTTGTTATGCCGAATGACCCTGCCACCCTCGACGCGACAGAGGCACTCAGGCTAATCGCCCCCATCCTTTGACACACAAAAGGACGGGCACAACAGCTCTCCGCGGCTCCGAACTTGGCGTCCGCGCGGCTACATGAAAGGGGCACGGGAAAGTAGCCACCAGCGGAGGCGACGCCAATACATGGGCCACCGGCGGCCTTCATTAATTACATGCGGAGCCCGAACTTAACAAGCGTCTCTTTTGATTATCTTTATCTCGAGATAATCTGCTGCCGGTGGTGTTAATATCCGCATAATATACGTAGTTCGAGGTGAGTTTTAAATTTCTCACTTAATTTCGCCCCAGGATTATCCGACACTATATATTAATTTAAAAACCTAATTGTAACGTTAATGTAACGACACGTTCCAATTTTAGAGGTGGAACTGGAACGCGTTCCTTTCTCCATAAAGGAACTTGTAACGGGAACTCGTTTCAAAATTGGGAAGGAACGAAGAACGAGCTTTCGTTCTTATTTTAGAGGAACGTGTACAACACTGCTCTCTAGCCTAGTGCATCTTCTTCGTTATGATGTTTCTTTCAGTAAGTAATTGTAGATATGAATGTGGGCTTGTAAATAAGCAGTTACCCTGTTGTACATAGTTATGTGATTTTACGAAGCCTTGCCCGTGCCTGCATGTATAGATTGCAAATAGATCGTTCTGTCTGCTGTTTTTCTCTTAGGGTTTTGTTTGTCGCATCAACTTATGTGATTCTGCGAAGCGTTGCATTTTCTGTAAGTAGCCTTATAGATTGTAAATATATGTTCTGTGTGCTGTTTTTCTCTCGGGGTTTTGTTTGCGTTGCCTCAAGTTACATTAAACTTTGTTTCTATATTGTATACAGTCATCACTCGATCCTTTTCTGCGACAAACTATATATGTATATGTAAACCATGTGAAACAATACAACTGTTTCTGATTTGGAGTTGTTCCTGGCATGCGTACAGCAAAAAATGTAAGAAAATCGTAAAGTTGGATGGCCAGTTACGCGCGCTGGATTCTGGCCCCGGTGATCTTCCTGTGGCGCATGGCTACCTGATGGTATTTTGCCTAGAACAAACACATGATGCGCACGGTGAGATAACCACGCCGTTCGCACCTCAAATGCCATGACTGAAAAAAAAAAAAAAAACGGTCCTTGCGGAAAAGTAATTTTTTATGCGCAAAAAGTCACTTGCAAAAAAAAAATTAATTTTCGGCTACTTTTGGGCTCCGGCGGAGGCCGATTTGGTGGTTTGCAGTTCGAACGATCTGGTAACCCTGCCTGGGTGCCCCTAGCCACCATACCTTGAGTATGGTCCCTAGAAATACTTGCTAGTCTGCCGTCCGCCGGCCGCGAAAAGGTCAGGGATGCATGCACCGGCCGTTTCTGTCGACAGACCAGATTAGCGAAACAGGTGGGCTCCTACGAATACGAAGAGTTTTAATCGAAGACCCGCCGCGGTGGCTCAGTGGCTAAAGGCCTATAAACGGTACCTCCGGCGAGGTCGTTCCGTTCCGTCCAAAATCATTCCGGCGGCCGGAACGCCCGGC
>NW_027526203.1:189378441-189504621 GCF_048455015.1 Haemaphysalis longicornis | reverse complement strand
TGGGCCTTAAGGCGTTGCGCTGCTGAAGCGGGATTCACACGACGGAGAACCCCTCTCTTTTTGGCCCGCGGGAGCCGCTCACGTGACCGGTTTTAGGCTCCGCCCCTCGCTGGGGATCGCCCGCGGATGCTCCGGGAAAGAAAATGCCACCGCGTGTTTTCGCTCGGCGGCGGCGGCCCTCCGTAGGGAATGGAACCAGTTCTTGGCACATAGGGCGAGGCTCGCGCGGAGGAAGCGAGCCTCGCCCTCGCTTCCTCCGCGCTGTCGTCTGCTAGTCACTCCGCGCAGCTCCGCACGTGTGGATGCGCCACCAAGACGGAAAATCCGGTCACGTGGTGTTGACGTCACATATCCGTCCGCCTCCGTGAGAGGGTTTCTCCGTCGTGTGAATCCCGCTTGAGCACGAGGCCGCGGGTTCGATTCCCGTCCGCGACGGCCGCTTTTCTGATGGAGGCAAAAAGCAAAAACGCCCGCGTGTACGAGATTTCGGCGCAGGTTAAAGATCCCCAGGTGGTCAAAATTAATCCGGAGCCCTCAACTACGGCGCTCCTCATCACCTGCGTTGCGTCGGCGCGTTAAACCCTACAATCAATCAATCAAGTTTTAATCGAAGCATAAAGTGATAGGAGTACGTTTTCGCGTATTATGAACGATCGGGCCTTGTAAAAACCGCGGAATCGTGTCGCTACGCTCTTTCCTCTTCCGAGAAAACTAATTCGACACATACTCGGGGGCTTCGGGAATACTGTCAGCACGGCATCTTTTTCAAGCTGGGGAACATCACGCGGTATTTCTACTACGTTACCTAGCAAAGAACCGTTCTTTGTGATTACCCCCGCGCCGTTGTAACTGATGGACACGTCAACGCGTTAAAACGTGTGTGTGGTGTAGGCGCTCCGCCTCCTTGTATGGTTCTTTGGAACCGTCTTTATTTGCAAGTTTCCCAAGATGTTGCGCCGTTTACGTGTATGTAAATAAAGCAGCTGGAACCGCGGTGCCTTCTGACCATTGGGAATCAATGGTCTGACCATTGGGAATCAATTGGGAATCAGTTAAATGTAAATACAGAATAAAAAATGGGCCCATCTCCCCGCGAGGGGGACTCAAATAAATGCGTCGCATTGGGGGGGGGGGGGTGGGTGTATTGCGTGAACGTTTAGTGTTTGGGGGATTGGTGCTATCACGTGTACACCACGCAGATATCACGCCGCTAGCACGCCGCTGAGTCGCCAACGCACGCCGCTGACGACGTAGTTTGAATGAGTCAAGGATATAAGGCGCGTTCGTAGCCTTTGATTCTGTGTCGGTTTTGTGGCGCAATGGGAAGAGCACCATGTACCTCGCGTTCCGCCCACAGGTAGTGAATGCGTTGTATCAGCAGCTTCTTGACGTAGTTTGAATGAGTCAAGGATATAAGGCGCGTTCGTAGCCTTTCATTCTGTGTCGGTTTTGTGGCGCAGTGGGTAGAGCACCATATACCTTCCGTTCCGCCCGCAGGGTCGTGGGATCGAAACCAGGCGCCGGTAACTGTTATTTCTTTTTATAGTGTAGGGGGAGGCTGGCTGCTGCGGACGCCGACGCACGGGTGACATCGTGAGTTACACAAATGCTCTGCATTTAAAAAATCACATGTGCACATGCATACGAAGTTTTTTAGCACCTTCAGTAAACAAATACAGTGATTTCTCCTTAAGTCGAACTCGGATATCACGGAATATTGGTTACGTCGAAACTTTTTCTTGCCGCGCATATACCTGCCATAGGCGACATTTGCCCCCCTTTATCTCGAAACGTCTTTTCGGGGGATCACGGATACCTCGAAAAGTTTACAAAGAGGACAGCTAGGTTAACTAGGGGTTACGGCATTTCAAGACGACAGAAATTCGGATACTATCAAACCTCTTTTGCGTGCCTGTAATTTTCATGGATACCGCGATTCATGGATAGCAGACGACGGCCAAGCTCCGCCTACTACCGCTCAGCGGGGTCGGTCGGTGCCGGTGGCCGCCTGCGTCGAACGGCTCCTCGCGCCGGCCGTGCTCGCATCGGCGGAAACGAGCGCAAACGAGCGTTTGAAGGCAAGATAGGGGGATTCCTAACTCAACATGCTCGCTAACGACAATAATTGAAGATTGCCACCGACGACTATTAGCGGCTCGCTAGCGGCTCGCTAGCATTAGCGTTTCGCGGTGAACTCGTCCCACCGAGGTCGGTGAAAAGGCTTAGCATCGCCGCAGTTATCCAGACACTGCTTTGCGAGGCCGCGACGACGACGACCCCCCGCGCAATCTTTCACTGCACTATCACCCCTTTTCGCGTATTTGCAAACTGATTTTCAGCAATAGTCCCGCACTGGCGGGCGGTGACAAGTTTTAGCTGCTGCGGTGTATGCGTTATCGTGCGTACACCGCACAGTGGGCAGCTTGCCGACCGAGCAGGCAGATGCTTGCCGCGGTCGCGCGTGTAGCGGCCGTTTGTGCCCGCAGAGATTTTCCGTGTTTTTCAGCGTTATTAATACCTTGTAAACGACTACAAACTCAGCTACGCTCGTGTTACGGGTGGCGACGATAAACATTCGTCCGTGCCACCCGTGCACGAATACGCCGTGCCGCCGGTGCAGGAGCGCTGCGCGCAACCCCGTTTCTCCCAGAGCCGGGACCGCTGACTGGCTACGCGTGTTTCCGTGTTTCCGTCTCCAAAACGCTGTACTGCAAAAACTTCCGGCGACGTAACACACAAAAAAAAAAACAAAAAACAAATACGCAGAAGCCGTCTACGCATTAAGTAGTAATAAGGATAATCATAAAAAGTAAAAATATTGCTGCGCGTGTAAGCATTTGCATCGAAAAGTTTCACGCAAGGGACACTGAAGTGATATGTAAACATTGCGGGATTACTAGCGCAAATTGTAGTCCGGAGTCCCCAGGCCATGTTTCGACCACTCTAGGCGCGTTTACGCGATTTTATTTAGTAGAAAAACTAATTCGAAAACGCTGTCCTCCTCTCTTTACGCTCGCCCATTTTCTGTGGCGTTTTCGTGTGACGTCAGGAGGGGATGAGCTGGCAATTGGCTGCGCCACGCCTGCGCTACTGCACGGCTCCCCGGCCGACAGAGTCAGTCGGCCCAGCGTTTCGTCCGCCGGCCGCCGGCCGCCGGCGGGTCGTCGCAATCAAGGAGGTTAAAAAAAAAATTGCTTGGTCGCAATTCGTTCGCTTAGTTGAAACGAAGCCAGGACACGTTTGTGAATGGAAGAATGTGCCTTTCTTTACTTGGTTTGTTTGTACACTGTATCTAGCGCCAAGTTAAGGTCGCTTCACACAAGCGCTGCACATGCGACGCTTCGCTGACTGGTACGCCAGTGGGAAAATATAAGGCCTCTTGAAGGCGGGAGAAGAGTCAGCGAAGTCAATATAGGTACTAAGCAAATAAAATCAACTGATATTTTTACCGTACAGCGTAAAACTAGGGCGCGGGAAGCACTTTTTGCGCTGGGCGAACAAGCACAGCGGTCAGCAGCACTACGCATCTGCGAACGCTTTTCCGTCTACGAAATGCAATTGCTAGACGTGAGCTACTGTGGAAACTCGGGCGACGCTTACTGCACGATCGCAGTACAACAAATAGTCACCTAAGCGGCTTGAAATGCCAAAACTAAATAAAAGTGTAAACCGGTTGTACAATATATACCCTATATTAGCAAGGCATTCACGTCCCGCTCCGTGGCCTAGCGGTCTGGGGCGCTGGGAATTCCTCGCAAATGTTTTGCGAGTCACGAGTTCGAATCCCCGCGGGTACATGCTTTTTTTTTGTAAGTTAATTTTTTTGTTTTCCGCCGATGTTTTCTATATTGAGTTCACCTTTTTTTGGGCCGCAACGTTCATGGCTACACGAACTAGTTCACAAAACGCGCGCAGGCTGGCACTGGCGCGCTAGCGAGTTCTCGTTGGCGTGCTGTTGCGATAAGCACCGACTGCTTGCAGGCAGTGGGCACAGGCCAGAATGAACAGACCCTTGGCCTGGTGCGAACACGCTTTTTACGATACAGGCATGAGGGAGGCAAGCTCCAAATATGGGGGAAAAGCGCATGACATTTGGGCGTTTGCGGGTACGCGGAGGGCGTTCATGCACTGCGTAGGTCTCGGCTAGTGAATGCTACGACTACAAGCCGTCCTGGGAGGCTTATCTTGTGCATTTTACAGCCGACAACATGGCAGAAGCGCGGTACGATGATTACTGAGATATTGAGAATGCCCATCCAACAAAGCCATTGGTTATGTTTTACAGAACCGAAACCGAAACCGAAACTTGTGTAATTGCTAATCTTGGGCATCGTCCAATCACGGCGCCCCTCCTCCCAACGTCACAGCCTTAGTTGGTGCGGCCGCCGCAAACCGCGCATGGTAGTTTTTCTTCTTTCGCGCTTTGTAAAATAATTACCGATTTGTCAACCGGATAAACGATGAAAAGTGTGCTAATTTGAGCCAGTCTACGCAGTGCAAGCAAAAACGGGAGCTTGACAAATTCACTTCAGTGTCCCTTTAACGAAAGTGGGGCGGATGCGCCACGAGCGCCTACTAGTGGTAGAAAGCACCCGTAAAAAAATGGCGTCTTCTTGATGTGTGTGATTTATCCACGAAGTTTGTGTAGGAACTGTTACGAATGTAGTGCATCATAAGTTTCTAAAGTCGTCTGCGCCGTGTGTGTCTTGCCAAGTCGTCATTTGTACGTGAGGAAGTCGTGGTGGGCTGTTTTTACTCGTAGCGTCGTCACCTATCTCCTGCCGAGAACGTCCTGGCTTTATTTGTTGCTGGTGTGTTGTGTGTCTGTGTAAAATCTCCCTGATGGAATTTGAGTGGCTTTGTTCTACGACAGCAGTGGTGACAAGCTACAAGGGTTCTTTTTCTGGCTGTGAACATGGGCTCACCCGAGAGGCCTACGTAGCTGGTGTTACAACTCAACTTCTAGTTCACTCTACTGACAACGGAAGGTATCCTTTACGGAGTGGTTTCGCAGGTTGCTCTGGGCGGTAGTACAATCGGAGCAACGATGCGTTTTTATCCTGTACACAATCGTCTGAGCCTGCGTATCTTACAAACAAAGCAGTATGAATGAGCGCGAATATTGTTCAGGTAATCAAATGCGCTGGCGTTATATAGTGTTTCATGGCTGCTATGGACTATGGTTGTTCGTAAGCATAAGTAGTTATGTCGGCTGTACAGATACACTGCACTGCACATCGTGTGTGTGTGTGTGTGTGTGTGTGTGTGTGTGTGTGTGCGCGTGTGTGTGTGTGTGTGTGTGTGCGTGCGTGCGTGCGTACGCATATTACAGAGGTGGTGCCACATGTTGGCATCTACGGATAATATGGCGGCACCTGGTGCTTCTGCGGGCCACTACATCTTTCCCTCCCGGGGAACAAACAATCATTAGACCAGACAGTCCTGTCTGCACAAATCACCAATACCGTCACCGTTTGTGTGCAGAAATCACCAATACAGTCACTGTCTGTATGAGCCCTGACAGCTGTCGAATTACTGCACGTAATCTTGGAAGTTCACTGGAGGTCTGCGATTTCTCCTGGGCCGGTCAGGTGGTGGCCCTGGCATTGAGTCCGTTTCCCTCTACCGGTACACTGCACTCCTCAGTGCCAGAGCCTGGAGCCAGACTTTGTGGCTGCGAACCTTGCGGCTGTGGTGGGCTCGGTGGCACATGTGGTGGTACAGCGCGTGAAGACTAAGTTGATCTGCGGATGAACTCGCAGATTGTGTTTGTGGCGGACCCCCAGGTGCAGTGATCCAAGTCTTCGATGGTACAGCTCTACTTTGGTAGTCCGTCAACGGGGGCATGTTGGACATGCAATAGTTGTCCTTAGTTTCTTGCCCTGGTGATGCCTTTTTTGGTACCGCTGATAGCTGTGAAGCGTTCCAAGTTCGACCGTCTTGCAGATAGAAGGACCAGCGGCCAATTTTTTTAGGATTTGTAATAGTGGTCCATAACTTGGAGCCAGGACCTGGTCCAGGAACTGGTTTCTTCACTCGTATGTAAGTGCCAACTTGGAACTTGGGGACTCTTGCAGCTCGCTGTTGTTCAGCGTATGCCTTACTTTTTCGTTCACACTCTGCGACTCTTTTTCCGAGCGGACGCATCTCCCGTAAAGGATTTGTGCTGAAGTCAGCTGTCAGCTGACCAATGACGTCCAAAGAAGTTCTTATGTGTCGGCCATGTAGAAGAACGGCCGGGGAGAGACCGGTGGTGCTGCGAGGGGTGGCTCTGTATACTCCCAAGTACTCAGTCACAGTTTGCTTCACTGGACGCTGCTCCAGCAAAGCCAGTTGAATGTATGACTTCAGTACACGATCAAATCTCAACGAGACCACTTGTCTGTGGGTTGTATACGGCAGAAAAGATGTGGTTGATTCCACGGTCTTTAAGGAAGGACTCACATTCCCTTGATGTGAAGTCAACCGTGAACAGACACTATTTCAGTAGGTAACCCTCACGTACGAAGAGTGCTAGAAGCAACTTCGTCACCGTGTGAGTGGTAACGTCAGTGCAAAAAGCCACTTCTGGCCATTTTAAAAAATAATCAACTACTGAAATGGCAAATCGGTAGTCTCCAGGTGCACGCTGAAAAGGAGCAACAACGTCAATAGCTATCTTGTCCTAAGGTTTGTCAGGAAGAGGAATTGGCGGAAGTGGTGTGGGTGAGATCTTGGCACTTTTTCCCGCGTGCTGACAAATGGAACTACGGATAGCTGTTTCATCATGTTTGCCTAACCCTGGCCATCATACTTCTCTCGTAGGCATTGTTTGGTTTTCACGATACGAGGGTGGGATTAGTGAGCCAGCTGGACAAAAGCCGCTGTGAGCTTGACAGGAACTAAGATGCGCTTAGTACGGAAGAGCATGCCATTAACTGCTGTCAACTCCTTTCGGACTTCATAGTATGGAGTCAGCTTAGGTGCCCGATTCTTGCGGGGCGGCCACGATGTCTGCACGTAACGGGAAACTTCTCGGAGAGTGTTATCCTCCACTGTCGCTTGTCTCAGTTCATCTTGATGTGCAGACGTCACCAGAGACACTATTTCTTCAGACTCGCGTGGTTTCGTGGTGGGTGGTGACAACTTGTTTGAGTGCTGTGGATGCATTTTGGGGCCTTGTGTCAACGTTTTACTTGGTTTGTGTCAATGTTTGGCCATAGTAAGGCAGTGTAATTCTGTGCCCACAATCTGGAGACCAAAAGCTTGTACGGCATCAATACCCAGAAGTGATGTTCCACCTTGGGTAACGTGGAAGGTCACCACAGCTGTTTCCGATTTGTGCACAGTGAGGGCAGGGAATTGTCCACGCACAGGAATTTTTCGACCTGAAAAATCCAGTTATGTTGGTTGCGATTTCTTCAGCTCAACTTGGTCTCTGAATAGGTTTTGAAAGCTTTGTTCTCCCATTATCGATACAGCTGAGCCAGTGTCCACTAAAAATTTTATGATGCGCCGGGGTGATGCTAGAGAAACAGGTTGAACCCCGACATCAAAGTAGACACCCGTACGCTTAATTATCAGTGTGAACAGTAAGAAGGTTCATGACACCCTCAGCGTCTTCCTCTGGAACAATTCGGCGGCCAGCCTCTTTCACGCCCGTGACGCAAACTTCGACAGTACTGTTGAAAGTGACCTCAAGGTGGCCACACGTGAAGCAAGTTCAACCGCGGGCTACGGAGGTAGACAGTTGTCAGTTTTGTGCGCCGCAATTTCCACACGCGGCTGTGTTTCCGGAGTACGGGATGACAGCCACTACATAGGACACTACAGTAGTATTCTTTACAAGTTATGAAAAAGGAACCAAAGACATTGCTGGATTTGGACCCCGTCATTGCAGAAATCTGAAAGTATGTGGCCTCGCGGCATTACTTCACGTGTTTTTGATAAATTGATTTTAAAAATCCACATACACGCAGTGTTTTATTATGCCTGCTACGCTGCTGGTTCGTTGTTCCCGTTGCTAATGAAGGTGGCATTAAAGGGGCCGACTAAGGGTGTACTGATCTCAAATTGCCGTTATTTTGTTGGCAGTTTTGGATTCTGTCTGAAGTGTCGTCAGCTATTACAGTTATTTTGGAATTGTGCAGTGCATTTCTGAGGATTGAACCCAGCAATTTATCTTTCCTTTATTTTTCTTCAGAGTTTGTAGAATGACCTTCGTGAGCAATAAAAATGTGCTTTTGAAATTGTGCTTCATAGTGATGGCTGGAGTTTCATGATTACATTTTGGTGCTTGTGCAGTTTAACAGTAGAGTATAAATTTTTCCAAAGGAGTTTACAAAGTGTATTGGCAAACAGTCAGGTGTCCAGCGTCCCCTTACAACGATAGAGCCATTATTCTACCAAGTGGGACAATTTTTTCAGAGACTTCCCATAAATCTTTAGTTTGTTTAGATTCAAGACCTCTTCCATACACTTGGAAGTTATTATTGTTCTAGCAACTATGACGAGTTGGGGGGGGGGGGGCTTCAGAGTGCTGTGTCACTGATCTTCAAGCATGCACAGTTGCATCTGATTATGCAGCTGCGGTAAGAATAGAAAATGATGCAGCATATCAGAATAGTTCAGGACCTTAGCGCTTCATGTTGCTGCATTTCAAGAATATTCTGGCAGTAAGCTGCAGTAAGAATAGGAACCAGTTGCCCAGCAAGTTGCAATGGTTTGATGTCAGTCCTTCGAGGTGCTAATGTTGCTCCTTTGCAGAGGTGGGCTGTTGCTTCCGACTAGAAGGCTACGGCAAGAATTGCAGACTTATGTAGTACGCTGGAATGGATTCATGTGAGGCCCTCGGGCTATAAAGCCGCTGCTTCTCAAGCACACCTCTTGTTTACAGCCATGAAGCCGCGGTGAGAGAACATGCCAGGCCTTGAGACTGTGAAGTTGGTGCTTCTCATGAACACAACAGTGTAATTTTTGTATAAGACCCACACCTCCGCCATCACCTTTGCCAGCTCTCCCAGTATTGGCGTTTTCAATGTGCGTGCACAGCCTGGACAGCTTTCATGGTGCGGAAAACACTACTCGAACACTGCGCAATGAAATAATTTTCTTTATGTTGTGCGACGGCTTATGAAGATACGGCATCACTTTCACCTTGTTTTCATCGGGCCTCTGCACTTTCGTTTTGCCTTTTAAACTTGATACGGAGGCAGTCTGCAACCGCCTTAAGCACTGGTGTCAGAAAACCCTCTGCAGAAAACCCTATGAGTCTGGCGGTCAATGTGTTCCTGGATTACGTGGACACAACTTTTCTGCAGTGAACTCCAGAAACGTAATGTGGCTATGCCTCATCAGCGATGGCTCAGAGGTACTGCACTAGCTCATATGGGGGAAGTACTCGGTTCGAATCCGCGCACCGCCGGGCACCCACTGGTTTCTTTAATGGGTACAGGTGTCCCTGGTCGAGTGCGGACCTTTGAAAGGATAACTCACGCTTGGAAAGCTGCCTTTACCCTTGCGAGGGGCTTCCGACCTTTGTCAATCTGGTGGGGCCCCGACCTTCTACAACACCGCATTGCTGAAGGGAGGAAGAGTCTGGCGGCATGTCCTACCACAGGCGGTTACTGAGTAGAGTGTGCAGCGTAGCTGTGGAAGTCACCATGTGCATTCGTGTGCCTTGGTGGTGCGGGCACCTATTGAGAAAATAGGTAAGAGCCTGGTGCTCGGCCCTTGTTACCACTAGAAGATGCTCCTGGCGTGTGACTACACTTGAAAAGTTGACCCAGCTTGTACAGGAAATCACCTCTATGCAATGAGGTGGCTGGAAAGTGCAATTTTTTTTTGGTTTGTGTCCCCACACGATTGATCAAATCAATATAAGAAAAAGGGACTGCTAGCACACATCTTCACCTCAAAAATTGCAATTAATGGGACAAAAAGTCTACGCAAATTGTAGCGAAAACTAGAAAGCGGCAAAAAAGTACATAAGTAGTTTACTGAAACACTGACACTATCGCCAGTTACTGAAATTTTAAAAATTGGAGCTGAGCTGGTGGTAGATAGTGGCATTGGAGTTGTAGAGAATAAGCGAAAAAAGTTTTGTCAATGGCACCTGCATGATTTCGATGACACAGGTTTTGGGAATTACATTCTCAGATGTAGGCTATAATTTATATTTTAAGCACCTGCAATGCAGCCTACTAGGGAATGGTGCTATGAGATGCCCCATACCCTACACTGTACCAACAAAGTGGCGTGACTCTGGTCTCTGAACCACTGTTAGATGGTACGGACAATAAACAAAACCGTTCGCAAATGACAGTCAACAGGTGCAGTTTAATTTTAACGCTCTCTTTATCTACTTTTCCTGCTAACCTTCCAATTTTGACACATACGCGTTCTGGGGAAATAGAAATTTTGAGAAATGTGAGCACGGCTTCTGCAAAAATGGTCCCAACTCAGATGCTGCAGTATTATTCCTGCGATTATATCATCGTTTGTTAGCTGGCTGAGAAAGAAATCGTGCAATGTACTTTCCGCCCTTGCATTTCAGAAATACAATACCCAGAACTACAACTTTTTCGGAGGCTGTGTTTTTGTTCGTGAACTTGTGGGCTAACGTACGGGATAGCAGAGGACCCCGGCTAGCTTTGCTAGAGAACGCTACGCGCGGTACACTAGCCCTGCGGAATCCGAAGACTCACGCACAGGTTCGAGTACTCACATGCGGTAGACAGGCTCCGGCAATCCAAAGTGAGGCTTTATTGCCTGGCAGATACAGTGCATACACCAGACAACACGACTATCGCTCGCGGGGAGACAGTGGCTCCTGTCGCTCGCTCAAGCCGCTGGGCTCAGACCTCGATATCCGTCATCACGGTCGCGGGAGCAGGGGAGGCATCCCGAGGCGACCGATCAGGGCAGAATCTCTCGGCAGAGTCCCCGCGGACCATTCGCGCGTCCCGCAGGTCGGCTCGGGGGGAGAGGAGGTCTCCCCCGGCGCTCGAGGAGAGGGTGGCGAGGGAGAAGGCGACGACCGGTCCTCCTTCCCCCTCGCTCTCCGCACACGTTCGCGGCAAGCCGGTTCGGCGCGTCGCGCGGGGTCATGAAGAGGACACGACCTACGTGACGCGCCGGCTACCCAAAATGGCGGCACCCAGCTTGCGGAAACATGTGCAGGCGAGGCGTAAGGAAACAAGGGTCCCCACAACCCCCCCCTCCTCAAGACCGAGCCAGCACCGCTTGGACAACCGCTGCCGAGCAAAAGCACAACACATCCCCAAAATTAATAACACTCGCCCCCGGTCAACAAGGGTCCGCAAAGTCCGCAACAGTTCGAAGCAGCGCCACACCACACGCACAGTCCACGACACACCTTCAGTCCAGCGCGTCCTTGTAGTCACCGGAGGTAGGGCAGTCCAGGAACAGCAGGTTGGGGCAGCAGATGTAAGCCGCAGGCTGAGGCCACAGGCGTAAGCAGCAGGCAGGCCGACATCTCCACAGACAGGAAGGGCCTCATTGAGCCAGAGGTTTGTTCGTTAGGACCACAGTGACGGCCGCCGAACCGGCCGCCTTGGTGGTGAGGGCCCCAGAGGAGCAGGTCGGCCAGGGGGCGTGGCCCCGATGGAATGTGCAGGCCGGGCCTGCCTGTGACGAGCCCAGAAGGGCAGCTTTCCGAGCACTCTGGTGCTGCCAGTTGGGAAGCGCCCGAGGCAGGTGCCTCGGGGAGGCGCCAGGAGCGCCGGCTCAGGAGGCTGCATCTCGATCGTCGCAAAACCGCGTCCAGCGGGTGGCGGCCTGAGGACGGGGCCTGGGCTGCCAGCGATGCCAGAACCAGGGACTGCAGCAACTGGCCGCGCGTGGTGTGGCTGCGGGTGACGGGACCAGACCGGGGGCAAACGCCAGGGGGGGGATGCGCTGCGGAAAGAAGCCGGGAGTAACAGCAAACAACGCCCAACTTCTCTGCTGCTGCTCTCCGAATGGGAAAGCGAAACAGGGTGCTCGGGCCAGGCTAGGGCCAAAAAGGGAACCCTAACGCTGGTGCAGCGGTTCAATAACCCGGAGTTTCGTGCGCCTAGAGCACAAGGAGGCCACTGGTATTACACTACATCCAAGGTTATCATCGCGAGGAGAGAAACCAGAGGTTTCGCTTCGTGGTTGCGATGAGAGGAGGGCAACGTAACCGGGTGAGGGTGCTAGATAGGCCACACCCTCCTCCGTGCCCGCTCCCCCAACGCCGCGTTCTCGCTTCGGCAGGCATATGGAGGAAAAGGGATCCTCCGCCGCGCCGCACGAGACGCAAGGGAAAACCACCCACGCTCCCTCTCGCGGGGAAGGCGCCAGAGGCAGAGCGCTCTGCTTACCTTCGGGGGGTTGCGGGGTGATTATGCGCGCTTGCGCAACCGGTAGCGATGGGTGTTCGGCCGTTGGGCCGCCGCCCCGCGCTACGGCTGCTTTCGCAGACTGGGAGCTGCCTCCTCATCATCCCAATCGTCGCTGCGCGCAACGAAAGGTTTCAGATCTGCGACGTTGACTGGACCGCCAACTGGTTTCCCTTTCGGATCTACCAGCTGATACACGAGCGGGGTGAGTGCATCCCCGACTCGGTACGGGCCCGACCACTTGGCCGCCAGGGAAGCAGAGATGCCCTTGATTGCGTCGCTCAAGACGTGGTTGCGTCTGAGGACCAGGTCACCCGCTTTGTAGCGGACCTCCCTGTGTGCCTTGTCGTACTGGGCCTTCTGTCCAGCGCGCGCTTTGCCTAGGTTTCTGCGGGCTAACGAAATCGCCTGCTCCATCCTAGAGTGCAGTTGCGCCGCGTACTCACTCGGGGCCGAGGAAGCGGCGGCCGCCCCCCCCACCAGCCCGCAGAACGGTTTCCAGTGGGTTGGGCAGCTCTCTCCCGAAAGTGAGAAATGCGGGCGTGAACCCAGTCGAGCGGTTAACGGTTGTACGCAAAGCGAAGCTCAGCTCGGGCAGATATGCATCCCAGTCCCGGTGCTGTTCGGCAAACGCCGCTAGCATGTGCTTCACGTTCCGATTCAACCGCTCGGTGGGGTTGGCTTGTGGGTGATACGTCGTCGTCTTTCGGTGCTTAATGCCCAGGGCCGCAAGGCTTCGACGAACACCTTAGCCGTGAAATAGGACGCGTTGTCAGTTATCAACTCGGCGGGGTAGCCAAACCGAGTGAATACTTCCGACAGCTTGTCCCATATTGCGCGTGCCGTTAGTTTACGCAGGGGAAACAACTCGCCCCATTTCGTAAAGTGGTCTGTGACGGCTAAGAGGTACATATGACCTCTGCTGGACCTAGGAAAGGGGCCCATCACGTCACAGGCCGCGATCTGCCAGGGTTGCTGGCTGTTGATCGACTGCATGAGGCCTGGGGCTTTGCCACCCCTGGGCTTCACGCTTTGGCACACGCGGCATGAGCGGGCAAAGTGGAGAGCGTCCCGTTTCATGCCTGGCCAGGTCACGGAGTTGCACAACTTAAAATAAGTCTTAGGGCCGCACGCGTGACCGGCCACCCGCGAGTCATGGAAATAGCTCAGAGTCGCTCTTCGCAGACTGCGCGGGATAACCACCTTGAAGGGGTCAGAGGCCTCCTCCGATGGTACGTATCGCAGCAGGAGTCCATCCGCATCAAGCAGATACGTATCCAACGCACCAGCAGCAGTACCAGCTGCATTGTGCTCGGCGCCGACAGCAATACCAGCTGTTACCGGACGCCCGGTGGCCGCGCCACCTTGCTCCATCTCAGAGCACGGCTCTTCCCTGAGCCCGTCAATGATTGACTGACAAAATGGATCGTTCTGCTGAGCTTCTAGGAGCTCTTCTCTGCTGAACGCAATACCGGATGAGTAGACAGGGGCTACCAGGTATGCGGAATCGCCCGGGTTTTGCTGCAAAACGGCAGCCGTCCCTTCGGGGCTGGTTTCGTTTGAGCGGTCGGCGCAAAAAGCTCCGTGCTCGCACGCGTGCGTTGCTTCGGAAGTAGGTGGAGCAGAAACGGGGGCTCGTGACAGAGCGTCCGCCACCACGTTCGTGCTTCCCTTCCGGTAGCGCACAGTGAAGTTGTAGCGCTGCAGCGTCAGAGCCCAGCGCGCCAGGCGGCCAGACGGCTCGCCCAGGCGCTTCAGCCAGGTTAGCGCCATATGGTCCGTCTCCACCACGAACGCAACGCCGTCGACGTACAAGTCGAACTTGCGCAGAGCGAAAACTATCGCGAGACACTCCCTTTCCGTCACGGAGTAGTTTCGCTCTGCGGGTGTCAACGACCGGCTGACAAAGGCGACCGGCCGAAGAACACCTTCATGCTCCTGCAGCAGCACCGCGCCCAAACCGAGATCGCTCGCATCAGACTGAATCACGAACTCTTTGTTCAGGTCGGGCAGCCGCAGCTCGGCTGTGTCAACGAGAGCTTTAATGAGGGTGCGAACGGCCTCCTCCTGCTCCTGACCCCAGCTCCAGCGAGCATTTTTCCTCAACAGTGCGGTCAGAGGCGCCTGCAGAGCCGCGCAATTGGGGATAAACTGCCGGTAGTAGTTTACCATTCCCAAAAAGCGTCTCAACGCCTTAATGTCTGTCGGCGAGGGATACTCGAGCAAAGCTCGGACCTTTTCCTCGCACGGCAAGACGCGACCACTGTCGATGGTGAAGCCCAGCAAAGAGACGCGAGTCTCCGCAATCTGAGCTTTCTTTGGGTTGAGGGTAATACCCGCATCCTGCAACCTAGTGAGAACATCCTCCAGATGTCGAATGTGTTCCTCAAAGGTGCGAGAATACACGACAATGTCGTCGAGGTACGCCATGGCATGTCGCCACTTTGCCTCCCCGAGAACACGATCGATCAACCTCTGAAAGGTAGCTGCAGCTCCAGAACAACCGAAAGGCATATGAGTGAACTCAAACAGCCCGCGGTGGCAGGTGAACGCAGTTTTGGCTACGTCACCCGCACTCATCTGCACCTGCAGGTACCCGCGACTAGCGTCTAGGATGGTAAAGTATCGAGAACCACCTAGGCTAGCCACGATAGAGTCAATACTCGGCATGGGATAGGCGTCCTTCCGAGTAAGCTCATTCAGCCGGCGATAGTCAACACAAAGACGGAAGGTGCCATCTTTCTTTTCGACTAGCACGACTGGGAACCCCCATGGACTGTCGGAGCGCTGGATTGCACCAGTCTCGAGCAACTCATCCACTGCGAGGTCGATTGCTCTCCTTTTGGCCTCACTGACCGGCCGAGGATTGCATTTCCAGGGCAGTGCATCACCAGTATCAATCCGATGCTGTACTAAGTTCGTACAACCCGGTTTCTCGGTGAACATGGCGCTGAACCGATTCAACAACGCCAATATGCACGCCTGCTCACGTTCCGACAGATCGGCTGACAGGGGCGGCAAACTGTGGTTCGTGTCGCCAGAAGCAGTAGCGATCATCGGGTTCATAATCGCTTTCTCCGCTCCAGCGTTCGAGCGCTTCGCCTCCGCTTCGCCGGGCAGCGCGGGGCTGCCAGACGGCGCGGGACGCGGGAGGCCTAACATCCCTTTCGGGTGAAGGCCGCGCGCGCGCCGCTCGGGAGGCGCGCGGGGCGCCGCAAGGTGCGGTGAGCGCCCGCGCGCGTTCCCGGAAGCTCGAGGCGCTCGGGGGGCTGCCGTCGCGGCGGCGGCTGCGCGGTTGGGAGACATGGCTTCCCTGCCCGCTCGCGCGGCTTCAGGAGCGCAAAGCGTCTCCGACAGCGTTGCGTTGTTGCCGCGCGCGCGCGAGGTATTCGGAGCGGGGGGCGCTTCCGATACATCGGCAAGTTTTGCAAACGGGAGCAGGGCTGCATGAACGCCTTGCCTATACCCGCCGTTGGCAATGTCAATCACAATGCCTGTACGAGCCAGAAAATCACGGCCGAGAATTACAGGCACTGTGAGGCCCGGGAGATGTACGAATCTGTGGCGTCGCACTCGTTTCTCCCATCGGACCACCAACCTCGCCGAGCCGCCTGAGTTGGCTTTCCCGCTCGCTAGGTGGAAAGTGATGTCGCAAGCTCGCAATCGAATAGCTCTCCGATGCAAATGAGCGAGGACATCACCGCCGAACAGCGTAGCAGACGCTCCGCTGTCCAGCAACGCCGCAAACTTTCGACCAGCGATCGTAAGGGCGATGAAAGGCGCTAGTGCGTTGGGGCGTTTCACCCTGCACGCCATCGCTCACCACCTAATGTAGCCATAGCCGTCGGCGACGAAGTGCTCACCGACGGCGGCTGGCGTTTCCCGAATTGCGCTGCCTTTCCGGCGCCGGGCAGGGAGCGGTGCACGCGCGGGCATAGTGGCCCGTTGCGCGGCACTTGTAGCAGACGATGCCGCGATGCGACTGCACAGCCGGAGGCCGCTGTCCGCGCAACGCTGGCGGGTTCCCTTGGCTTGCCACTTGGGCGTAGCGGTTGGGTTCCGAGTGCGCTACTGCTCCCTGACTGTCGCGCTGCGCGTTCGGTCCCCTCGAGCTTTCCACACGGGCGTAGCTGTTGGGTTCCTCATGCGCGTTTTGTCCCCGGCCGTAGCCGTGCCGCGGCATGCCTTGCTGGGCGTCAGAACGCGCCCGCATGGCGTACGAGTACGGGTCGAGCGCGCGCTCCGACACATCGCGCGGCTCTATTTCCGTGCTCTCCGCGTACGCTGCTGTTGCCGCGGCGCGCGGCATGGGCGGTGGGGACGCACCCTGCCATGCGCACCTTGGCTCCAGCGTGACGTGGGCTGGGGGAGGCGGCCGATAGCTGCGAGCAGCTAGTATATCGGCTTGGATGCATTTTGCTTCGCTGGCCAGTTCATTGAGGTTGGCAAACTGACTGCCTCGAAGGTACGCTGCAAAAGTTGGGTGGGCTTGTCTCGTCACCCTCTCAATCTTTTCCGCCTCAGACGCCATGGGCTTTGCAAGCAAAAACAACTCCTGCATTGCCCTGACGTATTCGAGCAGAGACTCATCTCGGTGATGAGTTCGCATCTCTAGCTCGTTCAACATGCGGCGCTCGTAATCTGGGGGCAGGAATTCGCTGCGAAAGAGCGCTTCAAATTCGCCCATCGTACGAGCGTCGCGTCCCACCAGCCGGTACCACCGTGCAGCCTGGGCGGTCAGCGATATAGGCAGAACACGTCCTATAATCACGCTGTCGTCCATACCCGACGCCTCCTGATAGCGGTGCAGCGCCTCGAGGTACTGCGTAGCACTCATGCGGTCAGAGTAACCGCCGTACTCAGGTATTATGAGGCTACCGAGCGAGCTGTTAGGCCTGACGCTCGGTTGTGCGCACACCGCGTTGATCAGGGCTTGTGCGAGATCGACTGCTGCCGAAGGCAGGGGTGGTTCCTCGCGAGACAACGCTGGCGTAAGGCAGGCGACGTGCGCCCTATCCGTAACCGCTTGCGTGGTGGGGTACGTTCGTGGCGCAAACGCGTCGGCGAACGATGCGGCCGCCGCACCGCTAGAGCCGTGAGGCTCGTACACGGCGGGGTCGGGTGCGCTAGAGCTGCGGTGCAGCTCCTCCTTTGCAAACATATCCGCTGGGCTGCTACGACCAAGGCCCGGAGGGCATGATCTCGTTGCAGCCCGTGGTGACGGCAGGTGGTCGCAAGAAGCGTTCCGCCCGCCGACACCGTGCGGCACGCCGGCAGGAGTGGGATGATAGCTCCCGTGACTCTCCCGCGCGGCGCTTTGGTTGCCTGCTAGGATAGCGCTGCCTGGGCCCCAGAGGGGCCTGGGCGTAGTGGTGGCGGCCGACAGGCGCGGGACTGGGTAATCATCCCTCGCGCTGTCGGAGTGCCTCACGCCGGCAGAAGTGGGATGGCTCCCGTAACTCTCCTGCGCGGCGCGTCGGTTATCGGGGAGATCGGCGCCGCCTCGACAAAGCTCTGGCGTAAGCACGGTGGCGGACAGCAGCGGGTCGACAGTGGCGTCCCGCAAGCCGTTACCACAAGCAATCTCGTCCGACAACCAGCCCTCAACTTCGGAATCAAGCAACGAGAAGCGGGGGTGCCGCCCTGTCATCGCAAAAAACCTTGGTTGGGCGCCAATGTGGGCTAACGTACGGGATAGCAGAGGACCCCGGCTAGCTTTGCTAGAGAACGCTACGCGCCGTACACTAGCCCTGCGGAATCCGAAGACTCACGCACAGGTTCGAGTACTCACATGCGGTAGACAGGCTCCGGCAATCCAAAGTGAGGCTTTATTGCCTGGCAGATACAGTGCATACACCAGACAACACGACTATCGCTCGCGGGGAGACAGTGGCTCCTGTCGCTCGCTCAAGCCGCTGGGCTCAGACCTCGATATCCGTCATCACGGTCGCGGGAGCAGGGGAGGCATCCCGAGGCGACCGATCAGGGCAGAATCTCTCGGCAGAGTCCCCGCGGACCATTCGCGCGTCCCGCAGGTCGGCTCGGGGGGAGAGGAGGTCTCCCCCGGCGCTCGAGGAGAGGGTGGCGAGGGAGAAGGCGACGACCGGTCCTCCTTCCCCCTCGCTCTCCGCACACGTTCGCGGCAAGCCGGTTCGGCGCGTCGCGCGGGCACGGTCATGAAGAGGACACGACCTACGTGACGCGCCGGCTACCCAAAATGGCGGCACCCAGCTCGCAGAAACATGTGCAGGCGAGGCGTAAGGAAACAAGGGTCCCCACAAACTTGACTAAAAATAGTTACTACAGGTGCAGGATGCGCTCTTTATCAAGCGTAGATAAGGTGACGGGGATTTCGAGAAAGCCCTTGCTTATATCCAGGCGGAACGCCAAACAGCGTTCCCGGCTCACAACTCGCAGTGAAGGCAGTCTGTGTTAGAGCACTGCACGGGCCTGATTTTAAGGCCCGAGCCCGGCCCGAGCCCGCTTTGTAAAGCCCGAGCCCGACCCGGGCCCGTAACACCAAGCCCGGACCCGGCCCGGGCCCGGGCATTCATAAGTGAGCCTAGCCCGGGCCCGGCCCGGGCCCGTCGTCTCAAACCCATGCCCGGCCCGGGCCCGTCGTCTCAATCCCAGGCCCGGCCCGGGCCCGTCGTCTCAATCCCAGGCCCGGCCCGGGCACGGTCTTTTTTTTTTTTTTGAGCCTAGGGAGGGCCCGCGTGTGTGTGACCAGGCCTGGTCTTAGACGTCGAAAAAATTTGTTTATTATATTTAGTCGAGCGTCTTCGTAGCGGGAAATCAGACGGAGCATCTAGTCTGTACAAGCACGCCCTGAATTGTAACGCAAAAAATAAGGGTTTAAAAGTACACGTAGCTTAGCTCACTCCGTCTGCAGTTCACGCCACATGGGCGTAATAATAGCTCGTATTCTTACACGAGAGACACCATCACCATTGATGACCAGACTCTTGGCAACTTCATGTGGTTGTTTCGGTCACAAGTTGGTATATGAATTTGTTCGCTCTCCATTTGAATCCACGAATATGTGCGTGCATTGAAATATTTTTCCTGGAGTGGTTGTTAAGCGGTGGCGCTTCTCTAGCACGCGAGTTTGATTTCCAGCCACGGCAGCCGCATTTAGATTGGTTCGACATCTAAAATACACGTACATAGACATAGGTGCACACCTCCAGGGCACGGCCTCCGCAATCGGCTGCCGCCGGCGCGCCGCCGGCAGCCGATGCGGAGGCCGTGTCCAGGGTGGCTTAATTAATTCCTTCCCGGCTAGGGCATTCCTTGTAACCGTATCTTTGATATCTTATACACCAAAATATAAAATCTTGAGGCAGTAGATGAAATGTCATTAAAGTTACAGTATAGTGACTATCAGACCTAGCAAAACACGTTTTTAAAACAATGTGTACAACTAACATCAAAAAGCGCGTAAAAGTATACTCAGAATATTCAAATTTATGCTCTTTTCTACACTTCACGTCGGAACTATTAACGGCCGGGCCTAAGAATTCATGCCCGAGCCCGGCCCGGGCCCGTGGCGTCGAGCCCGAGCCCGGCCCGGGCCCGTGGCACTGAGCCCGAGCCCAGCCCGGGCCCGCGGCACTGAGCCCGGGCCCGGCCCGGGCCCGCCGATAATCGACTTCGGGCGGCCCGGCCCGGCCCGCGGGCCGGGTCGGGCCCGGGCTTTCGGGCCGGCCCGGGCCCGTGCAGTGCTCTAGTCTGTGTGCATTTTTACCATACCGCTACCGCTCACTGTTAATTAGTAAATACCCTTAATAATTACATCGATAATTACAGCTTCGGCGACGGGCCACGGGGCAAGCAACCGGACTGAAATGGTCCATGTGAAAAGCTTGGCATACTGCTGAAAACAATGCGATTAAAACCATCACAACCATTGTCACTCGAGAATGTAAACACAAGCAGCGCGCCATCGCCTCTTGTACGATGATCGCGCTGCGCAGACGACTTTAGAGCCTTATGATGCACTACATTCATAACAGTTCCTACGCAAACTTCGTGGACAAATCGCATAGAGTTTCTTACAGTATACAACTCTATGACAAATCGCACACATAAGAAGACGCCATTGTTTATTTTTTTTTTACGGGTGCTTTCTAACACTAGGCGCTCGTGGCGCATCCGCCCCACTTTCGTTAATGCGTGAAACGTTTCGATGCAAATGCTTACACCCGCAGTGCATTTGCACTTAAAAAGAAAACGCACGTCCTTGGCCAACGTCCTACCCTCCTCTCACACGCGCACACGTGCGCGCGTTCCTTGCTGAGCAACTTTCTAGAGGGTGTTGGCTGAGCGGACCCCTCCTGTTCTTCTCTCTCTGCGCCTGACAGCCGTGGCTGGTGCGTTAGGTCGTGGAGAGTGAACGAAAAGCGCGCGCTTTTGCAGAAACGAGCAGCCATCGTACAATCAAACGGAATGGAGAAGGAACATTGTACGAAATTTTGTTGTGTGGCCGCACGTTACGGTGAATATTAGTGGGCCGGAAAGTTCATAGCAACCGACCAGTGACGGTAAGCGCTCGATTTTCTGAGCTCGCCTCGTTCTTTCGAACGCAGTTTACTTCGTAAAAGAGCGGGAACAAGACTGCCCTCCCGTCTAGCATCTAAGCATCCTTCTTGCTTTTGCGAATGCGTACGGTTGTAAAACGTGGAACATGTATTCAGCGCTTAAATCAGGTGGGCGCTCAGAAGTACATCTTTTGTTATGATGCTGAAATCGAGTGTAGGTTCTGCAAGAACCGTGATACGTACGACTGGCTTTTAATTTACTTCTCGCCACAGCTGCTTTCGCGCGCGAAAAATATAACTCATAATTTGATAAATTTAACTTTGTTATGTTTAATTTCACGCGAGTTTCAGCGGCATGCTCGCTGTTCCAGAACACAATTAGCGTTGCAGTTAAACCATATGTTATCTGGTTATGCTGTCTTACGATGTAAAACAACGCCTGACGTATTTGTAGCATTCACAAACTTTCCATGTGAAAAGCTGGTGCTTATAATTATAAAGAAAATGACATACGCAAAAAAATAAACCACCTCAAGGCCAGTTTTAAGCACATTTTTCGAGAGCAAAAGGTAAAATAAGGCAACCATGAAAATACGCCGTTGTACGTAATTTTGTCTAGTTGTGTAATGTTTCCATTCTTGACAATTGCCTATTTTCTCATTTTTGTTCATTGCGGGCTTCTCTTGTTCATTGAAAATTCTCTTGCACGCTGTCTGATGACTTTTCAGTTAATTACTGAATTAACCTGTAAAGAAATTTCTGTAAGGTATTTTATATAATTAAGTATTTTTATCCTTTTCTGTTTTCCAGGGATGCTTGATCTAAACCCACTCATGCGATGTGCGTGTCCACACAAGCATTGGAAAAAGTTAAACAAGCAAGACAAAATGGAAAGTGAAGCGGCCTGTTTTGCTGTATTCCTTCCTAAAGGTAAGGTTTTCTCCATTAGCTAAAATTTGCTTCACTTCAGTTTTCTGCACCTCTTCTGACTCTGTTTTGTTTTCAGAAATGCCTTAAGATTTACCAGCACCACAAAATTGACACGGGAATAAGCTAGCTCATCTGGCAGCAAACGTCATTCAAAGTGCAGGTGAGCTTTTGAGCACCCTATGTGTTACAACAATGCCCTTTTGTTTGTTTCCCATGAATGGCTGTCAAATCTCAATTGAACTGCCAGTACAAGAAAATCAATGAGGCCATATATTGTATACCAAAAGTCCTGGTGTTCTGAGAGGTGAGACATTGTCTATGCTGTAACAACTTTGCAACTTCTCCTAAACTATTGTTCATTTCGCAGAATTAAGCGTCGCAGTAACAACCCTACGTGTTACTGGGTTCATGGCTGTCAAGTATGTCATCAAATTGACTCGTCAAGGCGCAGAAGAACAAGCGAGCCCCGGAGGAGGAAAACGAAGACATCGTCTGAAACAGCGTACTTGCGAAATTCAAGGCTTTAACAGAATGCGTATTCGGCTCGATTGTTAATGGTAAAATAAAAAAGCACATGTCCTTTCATTTTAAAGAGTCTCAGTGTTGTTATTTACGCTAGCTGCATGTTCTTTGCTTTAAAATTCTGCCATTTCTTAGTTTGTTATTTTGCCGGACTGCCTTAATTGTGTGTGTTGGTCAGTGTAGGGATCAAATGTATGAATATACAGGTCTAAAATGCCGGTTTATACCTTTCAGGAGTTTATGCGGACGAGGTTTGAACTGCTCGCTTATCATGCAGTCAACAATCGTCTCTCTAGGAAAAAGTTAACTTCTATTATTTTCATCTAGCTATTGTTGCATGCATATTAGATACATGTAACTGTAAGTTACCTGTACATTGCTGAAATATTGTTGCTTCGTAAGAGAATCATTGCTTGAACGTCATATCAACAGTGCGCGGATGCGGCCTTCGTGGTGAAAAAACGTATCTGTAAAGTCGCGGTAACGTTGTCGGAAGCATCGCTTGAACATTAAAGCGACGTTTTCTAAATGTTACTTGCACGTTGTAAAAATATAGCTGGAAAGTTACCACAAAATTGTAGCAATGTTATTGCAACTTCATAAAAACATTGCTTGAACGTTGAAGCAACGTTCCTTGTATGCTAACTGCATGTTAAAAGTGTATATCTAAAGTTGCTGCAAGATTGTAGCAATGTTATCACAACGTCTGAATGGTACAGGGATATGCTTAAATGTGGTATGCACGTTGCGAAAATGTAGGTTGAAAGTTGCTAAAACGTCGTAAGAAAACGTCTCATAAACGTTGTTCAAATGTGTTCCGCACGTGGCTGGAAGGTTGCTTCAAGAGTGGAGCAACGTTGGCGAACGTCAGAAACAACGTTATCCAAACATTAGAACAACACCCTTCAAACGTTGCCCCCATGTTGGAGCAATGCTAATATCATGTTGATGCAATGTTTCTGGGAAACATTGCACAAACGTTAAAAAAAGCGGGCATTAGCCACGTTTTGGAAATGTTCGGGCAACATTCTGTGCTACCAGGGCATTCCCAAGGCTACCAAGTTTTCTCCCAAGCACCTGCACGGCACTTTGTTGCTGCTCGCATTGCTCCTGTACTCGACGTGCATCGAACAGATGCATTGGCAAGGGAAGAAAGGGGCCATTTTCTCGCGGGCTTCTCCGGTCAATGTCTTGGACACTCGCTGGCTTGATGCCCTGCTGTCTCGGACGTCCCCACTGTTGTGGCAGATCAGTGCACGCAATCTCCGGTGGCGCCTCTTAAAACCTTCGGCTTGCAAGAAAGCGAATAGGTGCACAGCAGCCAGGATGTGACTCCATGCTCCACTGCAACCCGCCGGGCACTCGCACGCTGCCTCCACAATCGCCCACCAGTCCGTCTCAAAGGTGAGGCACACAACGTAGGGCCGGCCACTTTTCTTCTGGGAGCGAAAGCAGCTGCTGAGCACATGGATGATGCCCAACCTGCAAGAAGAGAGAGAGTAACAGTAAATAGCACGCAGGGAAGAACATGACTGGTCCGCTACAGTTTATGGTAAAGGGACAGAGCAGAAAGAAGTGGCCGCAAGGAACAGACTCAAAATGGCCAGATTTTGTGTCTTGCTTAACACTGTTGCAATTGCAATAATCTACACCTCAAACAGCAATGATGTCAAAATTGTTTGTCAAGTTCGAGCGTGCAAGTATCTCTGCATGTTTTGTTAATGCATTTTCAAGAGAAGGAAGTTTAACATTTAAAAACCTCACCGTGGGTGATGATACCAGTACCCGCATAATCGTGCTCGTCATAACTTAAGCAAGCAATAATATGATTATCCGGAACTCACTTCCAGAACCTTTCGATATAAAGAGGTAAACATTCGGCCTATACCGATGACCATCGAATTAAAAAAAATGTTGTAGTTCAGTGAGTTCGAGCTAACGAGGTTTTACTGTATTATCTATTCGTGCACACCAAAAACATGCGCTTTAGAAACAAACACAACCACCCCACCACCAAAAAAGGAGAAGAAAGGCACACAAACAGATTTTTGCGGCAGAAAATGCGCAATAAATAATGAAAACACATACAAAAAAGAAAATTCAAGGCGTATGTGCGCTTTTGTAGTTGACTTCGCCGCAAAGCGCGATTGCTTTGCGGCAAACGCGCGGGCGGACGACCGTCACGGAAAACGGCCGCAACCTTTCCGTAAACATCTTCGCCAAAACTTATCCCGTAAATTCGATGTACAGCATTTGAAAATACCTAATCCACCAACTAGCGGTGCGGTCTGGCGATTGTCGCTTTCCTCTTTCAGGGTTACTGCAACAGAGTCGCCGCTACGCATTTGCATGGTAAACAACGGCGAACAAAGTGCTATTGGCGGTGGGATCTTTGAGTGGCGCCCCCTGGCTCTGACGTCGGCTTAGGGATTAGCGCCGCTGTCGTCTGCTACACTCCGCTTGTGAGGGGCAACAGTGCCTGGGCTAGAAATCACCCACTTCGTTGCTGTAGTGCGTTAAAAAGCGTATTTCTAGCGACTCAGTTATTTTGCCAGCTTCTGACGCATCTGAATAATTTGAAGCTGTATCCCCCACAAGTTTGCAACACACGAAGCGATAGAGAACAACTTTCTTCAGAGTATCGGTCAGAAGATCGTGTGTAACTCGTCCTTTCTTGCTTATTCTCGAGGATCAGCTATCAGAGCTTCTCGATAAGTATTCAAAATGCGTAGGCTTCCCTGCAGTATTTTTGAGATGCTCCTATGAAGACTCAACAGTCTAATACTACGTACCAAGCAGCGGCCTCTACACGCTCATCGCACAGCAGGAAATAAAGCGGCTTTCTTCTGCTTCTTTCGTTGTTGTCTTGTATCGGATTAATGTTTCTTGCTTTTTTTTTCTGCCCAATGCATTAATTTTTCTGCGCCGTCACCAACTTCTTATTAGGAGGTTTCGGGATGTTTGGGAGCCTCAAAAAGGTCGTGTGGATATTTCCTTCACTTTGTATGGCATACATTCCCTTCTTCACAAATCGGCTTTCATTACGGCTGCGTGCAAGAAGGTGCATATCCGCAGCGTGCTTTGTTTATTCACAGGCAAATACAATGAGAAGGTTTGTGCTACGCCACCGCGATCGCGCCCTAAACAACGTGGTCCACAGTACTCGAAGGCGGCTTTTGTGCTCCGAATTTCTATCGTCATTATATCGTTATCATAACGAACTGACTCTCAACTCGAACAATGATGACATGATTACGGTGTTGAAGGCATGATATACTCGCTAACTAACGTAATAAATAGTATACCTGCATATATTACAAGACTCGAAACCGAAGAAGAATTCTAAGTAGCTCTTTATTGCTTTTCAACCCTTCCAGGCGCGAAGAACAAATCCTATCCTACTCGGGATGGCGTTCTGTGATTTGAAGAAAATTACTTTTATTCCCTTGTCCTGGACTGAGGACCCGGCCCACTAACCAGATCGATTTAATTGTTAAACAAAGTTTTCCCCTCCTCCTCTTACTCCTCCTCCTCCTCTTGACTGCAGTTTTCGTATACGCATATCCGAATATCGGGAAGATATGGTTGTGCAAAATGTTCCGAAATATCCCTCCAGGTCTTGACAAACATATATGTGCTACTATAAATTTAACGAATACGTGACTCGTTTTGCTCAATAAACCTCCATACCGGTTAGATGCCTGGTATACAATCAGCACGCGCGTATATACAAACTGGGTTATTTGGAAAACCTACAGTTTTTGCAGTCTATAGTGCATATCGGCAAACTTTCATGCCTTGACAACGTAAAGTGATGTGACAAAACGCGTTCGAGCGTTTGGCAAGGTTGCAAAAACTGTTTTACCTTACATATGATTACCGGGAATCGTGATGCCTTGTGCCAAAGCCGACAGCCCTGAAGGCCTAGAATTTGTTTTGGTCTTCCATTTTCGCTGTTGTCGGTTATTAGCAGCTGACTGTTCCTTTTGTTCGAATGCTTACATGAGAAGCTGACGCCTAGCTCCGACTCTTCGCGCTCCGCACAGGACCGGCTTCGTAAGGAATGGGGTGGCGCCGGCAATGTTTCTCCCGTAGCGGTATCCAAAACTATACTTTAATTGACACCATAAGCTAGTGTATGCGATTTTAAGCCTATTATTATGATAAAAAGTTACCCACACGCCAATTCTGGTGCGGACAAGCATCAGACGTTGACCGAGCGCAAAGAAACAGCAGGGAGAGCGATACTGAGTGAAGCAGACGACAAATGCGAGAATCCCTAAGCTGACGTCACGGAGGCGCGCTTCGCAGCGCCGCCTGTGTTCGCGCTCACCGCCAATACAAATGCTCATACCGGTTAACTCGCGTCAAGTAAAAAAAGCGCGCCAGATACACTCCGCGCAGATTGATACTGCTTCAAAGCATAAGCTGCTCGTAAGTAGCGCATTCTCGCGGGACTAATTCGAGGTAATTAGCAGCACTCTCGAACAGCGCAGCCGCCTTGTTCGAACTTCTCCAAGGAAAAACCAAACCAAGCCAATCCAAGCCAATCCATTCGAATCCAATCCAATGCCCCTCGCGAGAGAGTGTTATAGCGCCGAAATCGCGCCACCACACGAACGCGTGATGTTGACGTCACGATCAGGCCACAGATGTTAGCGACCGGAGCGCGCGCGAACGACAAATTTGGCCCATCTCCCCGCTAGGGGGACTCCAGTAAATGCGTCGCATAGGGGGTGGGTGTATTGCGTTAACGTTTAGTGTTTGGGGAGTTGGTGGTAGTGAATGCGTTGTATCAGTAGCTTCTTGACGTAGTTCGAATGTGTCAAGGAAATTTCGTCATTCTTGCGTGTTTCGCTTTGTTTACAAAGCAAGAAACGCGAATGCTCGCGGAGTTGTTAACTAACTAACTAACTGACTGACTGACTGACTGACTGACTGACTGACTGACTGACTGACTGATTGCAACGGCTTACTTGCACGAATGCTTTGCTCTGTGGACAGCCAATGCACTCGCCATTTGTACAAGTGCGGCACGCACACACACAGCTGGCTGGCGCCGCATCTTTTCAAAGTGCTACGAGTTGTGCCGCGCCTCCGCCAGATGGCGCCACGGGTCCCGCGACCGAGAGAAGACGCAGTGAAACATCCCCCTCGCGAGGGGCACGATCCAATGCAGAGCATTTCCGGGGGCGCACGACATTAAGTAGTTTGCGTTACGTTAATGTTGTTGCACTTGTGGCAACTGCTGACGAGAGAGCGCTCGTCAGCAGTAATTTGAATGAGTCAACGATAAAAGGCGCGTTCGTAGCATCCCATTCTGTGTCGGCTTTGTGGCGCAGTGGGTAGAGCACCATGTACATTGCGTTCCGCCCGCAGGGTCGAGGGATCGAAACCGGGTGCCGGATAGTATTTTTTTATATATAGTAGGGACAACGACGGTGCGGACTACGGACGTCAACGCGGGTGACATCGTGAGTTACTGAAATGCTCTGCATTTAAAACAAAGAAGGATTTACTTACTGCGAGTCGCACGGGTTTGTCCGCACCGATGAAGGCGAGCAATGCGCTTCGGTGGCTAGGCGGCATGCCCTGCTCCGCTGCCGCTCGGATGGGTCTTTGGCGCGGCACCCCGAGTGGTATGAGTCTTCAGACACAGTCGGCAGCGCAAACAAGTCCTTCGTCCACAATCCGCGGTCGGAAGCCGGAAAACGCCGCCCAGTTTGGGCCATACCGCGTTACCGTCACCTACTTTTCCACAGTAAACAATACGAGACTGCCCGATCGGCGCCCGTACCAAATGGCCGACGGTCTGGTTTGCATCAGTGTTGCTAGATCACCAAGCAATTTTGCATAAGGTCTATTGGCGCTTGTGCGGGCACTCCGGCACAACATAGGTCCGAACTGAAGTACCAAATTCGGAGTGATCGTTTGGCCTACAGCTCATTGTATGCCAAAAATAATCCAGTAGCCGATCAAGCGGCTCTAAATAAGCAGTTGCAGGGGGCATAAAGCCGTCGAAGTGACATTTATTTTTTTGTGGCCAGAAGACCGAAGAGGACGCGCAGCAGACGACAGTGCATAAGCGATGGTTGACCCCATGGTCGCATTTCTGTTTACTACTTTTGCTCCGTATGTATATAAAACACTTGCATAGTTGAACACATTCGGCTCCTTTGGCATAACAAATTTACGTAAGCACTCAAATACCATTTTTCGCCCAGGTCGTGGAGCGGCGAAGCAAGTTGTATAGTTTATTTTGTCACCAAAAGATGGCGCCACTGTAAAACAAGATCTAGGGTGCCTCGATGCGCGCATCGAGGCACCCTAACAAGATCCAAAGCAGTGGACCAATCTCAGGGCCACTTTTTGATACATGGGGCCTATGGGGAGTTTCGCAACTCTTATATCCAGTAACTCTGGCATACCCCACGTAGCGCCGTCGTTCCAAGGTCAGCTTGCATTGGCTCGCACGTCCAAATCGGCCGCCATTTTCCCATAGGCGAAAATCGTTTTTATTTACTTTCAGAAAAAAACAGCTAAGTACCGTCGTTGTTCTCGGTGTCAAGCAAAATAGACCACAAAATGCGACCTTCGTGTGAAGTTTGAGCGCCGACTGAGCAGTGTTACGAATGAGCCCGCCGCAGTGCTTTGTGCCGCACTCATCGGCTGTGTGGCGAAGCCTCCACTACGTGCGCCTTTCGAACAGGCCTTCCTGTCGGTGATTCACGCTTGCAGCCGACGAATCCAAACACGACGCTACATGTCTGGGAAAGATCGGATCGCTGGTGCCTCGCTACCGGCGTGATTCAAACTTCAGTGGCGGCCGACGCCACACGCAGAGACTTGTTCGAAGGACACGGAAGCCGTTGCGGAGACCTCCTCTCTCCTCTCTCTCTCTCGGACTCAGCGTGCGCCGCTACTGGCCGCTCACGAACTCTCGAGCGTTGTGTGTGTCTGTACCGTTCGTGTCGTGTGCACAATCTAGAGGGAACGCTTGTTTGACCGTTAGAGATTTGGGTATAAATAAGACGCCCCAAGCACTGTAGTTCATTCCTTTTTGAGCAGTGAATCGACGCTGTCACTCTGCCCGAGTCCTGTACTGTAACCTCGCCCGTCGGGGCATTGTTCTTGTCGGGCTTCGGCTCATCTCTCGCCATGCAGTAAACAAGTTAAGCTTGCCTTCGGCTTCTGGTCTTCAAGGCAGCAACATTGGATGGCCGCTCGCTTCTTCATCTACCATACGCATGTCGGAGGCAACGGAGCTCGGTTCGGGTACGCCTGCCCGTATGCAACAGCAGCGATTCACTCAGGAAAAAAATTAAAAGTGTTCCAATTATCGTCGTAACACCCTGTATATGAAGCCTTGTGCAAAGAACGAAACGTCACCTCACGTCTTTTACTTGAATCATCGTTCATACAAACGCACTCCGACACGATGAATCGAAATGAAAGGGCGTTACCATTGACATGCGGTCATTGCGTCACAAACTGCACCTTTAAATTCGAAACTTGTCCATTTTTGCCTCATTGTGAACAAGGAACCCGTACGGGTTCCGAAACGTCTTTTTACTTTTTTGACTTGGTCAGTGACTGCCAAGCCTTTCGTGACCCAGACCTCCTTTAACTTTGTTCCATTTTGCTGTATTTGACACAGATTTCGAAGTATTGAAAACAAACGCCTCATGACTGGCTGGGTGTGTTTTGTCCCGTGGTAAGGTGAGCCAACTAGTACCTTACCCGTGGCATCGCCTCCTTTACTATTTCTATGCCTGTCGCGTCACCCCAAAGCGTGCCCGCCTTGCCTTTTCCCACTGCGTCTGAATTCCGTGTGGTGGCGTTACCCACCAGTTCTCCCGCTACCGATCCTCTACCGCTAGGTCGCAGGATAGAAGACGATCCGGAGGCAAACCACGCGCTGAACATTCCCGCTTTTTGCCAGTGAATGGCTCCTGCTGTTACGTATTTTTTTTACAATACCTGCGAGCATACCTGCCGCTAAATTCGTGCAAATAATACCTGCCCACTAATCAAGAGACGACGTTTGCTCGTGAAATTAAAAACCGAAGAATGCCATGTTGTTGCGTCCCATTCTGCAGCGTGCGGAAGGAGGATCCGGATGCCTCGTACCATGAATTCTCAGTGAACGAAACCCTGAAAGCGCAATGGGTAAAGCACATTTCCATAAAGAACTGTGAACACAACTCAACGTCCAATTTTCAGTGGTCTACAGTCTGCACTTTCGGCCGGAAGACTCGGAGTGACACGAAAAGACGCAAGTCACTGTGCCTAGTGTTTTCCTGCACTACCTTTCGTACATGAGGCCGGCACCGAGAAGCAAGGAGCGATGTCAGCTTAAAAAAAAAAGAAAGAAAGAAAGTGGGAACCCTCATCGGCAATTATAACGGGAGATATCCAACCCACCAGCTAGTGCGACTACTACATATCTTGAAGAAGTTTTCTAGCGCGATGCTTTAGGATCGTCGGTCGCTTATAAGCCCCTAGACACATGCTTGAAGCACAGCGTTGTGCTCTGTACATCAATGCCAGTCTTGGTGTGTAAAATCCCGACGAATACGGTACAGTTGGTGGAACTCATATGTAGAAAGTTTATGAAGTCGCTGCTGACTACCAACCATGCATTTGATATGACCTACAAGAATGCCGTGAGCAGGATATATTGCGCAAAGCCATCTCTCACGGAAAGTTCTGCAAGCTTTGAAAGCAAGGTCTGCAGAAAGCTCAAGCTATGGTGCATGCGCACCTGGTGCGTATGCATACATGTACTCGCAGTGTAGCGTAACAACTCTGTTCTCACATCTGTTTCATTTTGTTAATTTTTATTGCTCTTAAGCTGTTTGTTGCCGTTTAATTTGTTTGAATTTCTGATACGTATACGGGTGTTGTCGGATATACGTCTCAATCATATATCGTTGCCCAATGAAACTGACAGCTTCACCCTGCTTCACCGATGCTGTCTCATGCGTGGAAACGCAGCAAACCGCGCAGGAAACGGATTACGTGTAGGAAGTTAAGCTGTCTATTTAAATTAGGTAGCCAATACATCCGCCAAAGAGCGACAAAACTGATGCAATTAAAGCGGGCCCATAAACTCTACGAGCGAAACACAATCTGTTAATTTAATGATTGCACAATAAAGCACTCTGGAAAAGAGCAAAGTTATATAGGAAAAGTTTTATTTTAGAACATCCTTCGGACGAAAGCAAAATCGCGCCCGCGGAAACCGGGCATAAGCTGACGACAGCAACCGCTACCGGGGATTAGAATTCCTCTATATAGCTCCCGCAGGGAGCTAAGAGTTGCGCGACCGTCCTCCATCTTGTTATCGGGATTGCTGCGGGAAAGCCGCCCGTCGCGCGTGTAGGAGCCGCGCCGCCGCGCTTCCGACGGCGGCCGAGGCGCGGTGGGGGCGCTTCGGTCGGCGGCGGCTTATGGCGTATTACGGCGGCTACAGTGAACTGTACGGCGGCTACGGCGGCTACGCTGGATTCCTGCGATGTCGCTCACGCTGCTGCGGCTGCTGTTCCTGGGCGGGGAGCAGTGCCGCTCGCGTCGGCGGCTGCGGCCAACTTAATCTAAAAAAGTTGGCTGCGGCACAGCCGTAGAGGGGGCTTCTCGGCGCGGCGTGGATAAACGAAGTGACATCATCACGGCGGCGCCTGGAAAAGGGTCGCGCAACTCTTAGCTCCCTGCGGGAGTTAAATAGAGGAGTTCTACCGAGGATCGGTCACTTGCGCCACCGCACGGTGGGTGAGGGAAATAGGCCGGTGATCTCATGGCCTCCGCGATCGGCTACCGGCGGCTTGCCGTTGCTCCGGCCGTTCCAATCACCCGGAGAGAGCGTAAGTTGAAAAGGGGGTGTGGTCGCGTTTTTCGCCGCACCGCGGCGCGCGTAGCCTAAGGTCGTTTTCCCTGGCGCGGGCGGGTGCAGAGGACGAAAACTCGGCCTTCGCAGCCTGTGTGCGACGTTTAATAAAAAAAGTTACCGCACACCAATGCAGGTGAAAGGCAGAAGTAGTTACTGGTGCCATTACGGTAGTTACTGGTGCTTTGAATTTTTTGACGTATGCCCGGGGTGATGCATAAGTGAATTCATTGCACAGCAGTATTCTTTTTTGTAGTCACGCATGGTTCCAAAACACGTTTTCCGGTTTTATTTCTGAAAATCTCGTACATGTTTGGAGCGCACGGAACGCATATTCCATGCGTTCCGAGCAAGAACCAAAGTTTGGGAATTCGACCGACCGAGATCCAATCATTAGTAAACACGAAAATACCCCCTACGTCGTTTCCTTTTTTCTCCTTTAAACGTGCGGTCTTTTACAGATAAAGTAGATGACATGGCAACACTACTTGAAACATGTGGCGTAACTATTACCGCGATACTATTAACAGAGACGTCGTATACTTCAGCATCTGGAGTGTATACTGTCCGAATGGCTATCGTTATTCCGCAATAGGCAGGGTAAACGTGCTGGTGCCGTTTATTGGCATGCATGCTTGCACATACAAACGTACAGAGAGACTGCCAGTCTACCATAAATGGACGTGGTCTAAGTAATGTAATAAAAATCTTTACCCGAGTTACGATTGGTATAGTTCTCCACTTGATGTGTTTATTCACTAATATCCCGAACAACTTACCCATTGGACCACAGATATCCGTAGGACGTCCGTTTTACAACCGAACGTCCAAGTCCCGCGCTCGACGTCTGGTGGACGTACTTCGGATGTATTTTTCTGGGAAACGTGAACGTCCGTTCAATTTGGTCCGAGGGACGTCCGAGCTACGTTTGTGCATGGGCGTTTACTATGGTCCCATCAATAACGTCCGCTGGACGCCCATCGTACGTCTGTATGGTTGAAGCAATATTCCTTGATCTTGTTTGTAACTTATTGTAATTAACATCGCGTTAATTATGTTATCTATGTTCTTGCTGCCTGCAGCGGGAGGCAAACAATTCATAAGCTCAGAAACAATTGCAATAGTTGTAACCCTCGCCTTTCTGGCTCGCGCACAACTAACTCGTTGCGGGCTGAACGAATTCAAAAAAAGAACGACAGCAGATCTCGTAAAGTTTTATAAAAACAGTTGGGTTGATATACAATGTTGTATTGTTTGATTCGCTACTAATTAGGCTAAAAAGTATTTTTTTTTCGAATAAAGTTTTTTTTTTCTTTTTTGCGATGCAAAGCCAACACTAGTCAAGACACGTCAAGCCGTACAGCCATAGCCATTCGCTTTTGTGTGCGACCATCGCCTCCTTTAACGGCGATGGTGCGACAATCCATCGTGTGCGAGTTGTGAAGCGCCAACGAACTTCGATTATCTTAGAGAAAGAAACCCTGCTGCTTTCTTCTAGACATCTTTTTGCGTCCTCAACGAAAGGTAAGACATTTTTATAAGTGCCGGTGAGTGGGGAGAGGGCGAGGAAATCGTCTTTAGCTTTCCGTGTACTGCAAACGCCGTACCAGCCGTACGTTGTGCCGAAGTTAGGCATGACTGGATTAAAGCGTTTTGAATGACAGTGTAAAAACGCGCACAGGGAATCAGCTTTTCTTCGCAAACATAGGCGCTTAAAGCTATCAGCAGTACGTGCACGTACTCTCGTTGAAAGAAAGTCGTTGAGCATGCCCGCGTTCGCATTCAGCCCGGCGCTACCTACGACGGGGTATGCGCAGTGGCTACTTTTACGTTCACTCAGGTTTACGGAAAGGGTTGTAACAATTTTTACTGTGTGAGCTCGTTGCGGAGATGCGTTATGCATTGGCCTTGAGGTGAAATGTAGGCACGTGTCACGACACGTGTAGGAAGCCGTACGGTGAGTTTTAGGTATGGGGGTGATTTCACGACCCCAGAGGGGACGCGGCCGTATAGTGTTTACGCCGAGGTGCTCTTTAGTGTGGCTCATGCCGGCGAACGCGGTGAAGTAAACCGTCACGCGTCAGCAAAATGCGTTTAAAACGCATTTTGCTGACGCGAGCATGGAGCGTGTACTAACATATTTGCCGTGCTTGCTTATGCACTTGTAGACGCACGTATCAATGCCCGCCGCGGTGTCTCAGTGGCTAAGCCGTAGTGCTGCTGAGCCCAAGGACACAGGTTCAATTTTCGGCCGCGGCGGCCGCTTTTGTGATGGAGGCGAAAAGAGAAAACGCCCGTATGTACGACATTTAGCCTCACGTTAAAGATAACCAGGTGGTCAAAATTCATCCGGCGCCCTCCACTACGGCGCGCACACCTCATATTGATAGACGCCGTCAAAGCGCGTAGGTGAAAAGCATGCATCGTATCCAAACTCACCCCTCTGACTCTACGAATCTTGGAGTTCGGCTACTTGGTGATTAAAAATATTGAAATATGAGGGGGGGGGGGAGGGGAGAATTTAGCCTGGCCAATCAGGGTTTCGGTGCACAAAGTTACGTCCCTCCGCAGCTGCCAGTCACCGTGTGAATGTATTGTGTATAAAGGCCCATTCGCACTTGCGACAGGAGCAACAAAAGTGGTGCTGATTTCTTTTCTTGTTGCTGTGACGAAAATTGCTCGAATCTGCATTAGCTGTAGATTAGCGCCAACCAAAATAGTCCAAAAGCAGGCTAAAATCTTTTTGTGTGTCTAATTATGTAGCCATATATAGGACTAAATAAACCATGAAGTTTGAATTTACATGTATTTGACTTCTTCTGTCGGGTAGCTCCAAGAAGAAACCTGTAATTGTTGCTTTTGGTTTCGCAGGTGCTGACAGAAGAGTTGGGGAAAGTTTGAGCCGAGATGTTCCTGGCATGAAGCGTGATGGACACATGAAAGGTTGTACTTACATTGGATGTTATAAAGCATTAAATAAAAAAATTTCAAGCTTTGCGACATTGTCTCATCTGTTTTGCATGCCATATTTTGCAACATGTAATCTATTTCATTCAGTATATTTGTTTTCAGCAGCCTGCTTAACTGTTCAATACTTCACTTTTTCAAGCTAACTTGTTGTTCTTTAGCGTGCATTGCTGGAAGTTCTGTCTTTAGCAGTTTAATGGAAATATCCCAAACATACTCGGTATAGATTCATAAAGCTTAATAGTGTAGGTTTCAGTTTTCTTGTAAACTTGAGAACCTGTACTTCCTGTAAATTTCAGTGCTTTATTGATAACATGCCTTGAAGTACTCCATCCTTGAAGTACTCCAGATAACATGCCTTGAAGTACTACTCCAGCTTTAAGAATACTAAATTCAAAAGCCCCTTCTTTAGCTTGTTTTGGCAAAACCCTAATTATAAATGCTTGTACCACACAATATGTGGACTCACAATTCCACACCCTATTCATATTTTTCTTGGCAAGAGTGGGAGCAGGGATGCTTGCAGTAGCATATTAGCGTGGAAAGTTGTGAGCTTATTGTCGTAACCGCTTTTCAATACAGAACCATGTGTACACTGTGGGCTGTCATGTTGAAGCATCCTGTTCAACGAGGTGGTAACTGCCTACTACAACTTATTCATATTTATATATGTTGACACAACAGCCCGCAGTGTATGCATAGTCCTTATTGAAAAGTCATGACAATAAACTTGCAACATTTCACTGTATTATGCTTCTGTAACATCACTGTTCGCACTCTTGGCAAGAGAAATATGAATAGGTTGTGGAGTTGTCTGACTACAGAGTGCATGGGGCAAGCATTTATAATTAGGGCTGTGCCAAAACAAGCTACAGAGGAGGCTTTTGTATCAAGTATTCGTAAAGCTGGAGTGGTGCTTCAAGGCATGTTATCAACAAAGCACTGAGGTTTACAGCGAGTACAGGTTCTCCCCGATTCGAAAAATTTAGGACTAGAAGCGGACGTCCAGTGGACATCCAATATCCGCATTTTGTTATCCCCTGGACGTCCCCTGTACATTTCGGTTTGGAAATGTCCAATTTTGAACATCCGCCGGATGTCGGAAAATCCGGCTGGGACGTCTGTCGGACGTTCGTAGGATGACCAATTCCTTTGCATCGGACCATCCCACGGACGTCTTTAAAACGTCCGCTGGCTCTCTGCGGATGTCTGACGGACGTCCAAATGTCCGACAACGGATGTCCAACGGATGTTCGATGGACGTCTGTGGTCCACTGGAGAGAGAGAGAGAGAGAAAGAACTCTTTAATGTGGGCTGGAGAGGTCAGCTCTGCTAGCGGCAGTGCTTGCTACGCCAGATGGGGATGATTACAATGCAGTGAAGTGAAGTGAATGTGAGAAATCGGGAAAGCAGCAATAGAGAGAAAACAAAAGTTGAATAAAAATGGCACGCAATGTAGTGCAAGGAAAAAACTCGAAATAAAGTTAAGCAAAAGACAAGAAAAATTGAGCAAATGGAGCCCAGGAACGTAGAGCGCCTAACAAGGAAAAGGAATCAAAGCGTACACAACGACGCAAACGCGTACAGACGTAGCCATGCGCACAATGGAAAAATTATTACAAAGTTTTGTCAAGTCCTGAATCTCGCAGAAAACGCAGAAGAATCTTCGTCCCTAAATATGAGTCATTGTTGTTGTCCCAGGGTCCAAGAAAGTGACACAACTGAAGGCTTGCTCCGCGTCGAACACGAGACAGGCAGCTCGCCGCTGTAACTCGCGGAGCGGAAAATCGCGGGCATATACACAACAAGTGCTCGGTAGTCTCGCGCACAGCGCACGTGGGGCACAGTGGTGAATCCTCCCACCCTATTCTGAACTTGAAGCTTCGGGTGTAAGCCACGTTGAGACGCAAACGATGCAGTACACCTTCAGACGCTTTGCTTAGGTCGGGTGGAACACGGAATTTACAGAAAGGGTCAATTCCATGTAGAGGTGGATATCCGCTGCGAGGGTGCTGCCACTTCAACATTTGCTCTCTCCAACCAGTTCGATAGATAAGGGCACAACCATCCTCTCGAGAGAAAGGAAGCTGTGTCGTGTTACGCAGAGAGTGGCCAGCGCTGGCGGCTGCATCAGATATTATATTTCCTTCTATTCCCGAATGACCAGGAAGCCATTGAAGCACAATGTAGTGGCCCGCGCGCACTACCGCTGTGTGGATTTCACTAATTTCACACACAAGCTGACTGCAATGGTTGGACAGCCTTTTTAGAGCTTGCAAAGCACCCCGTGAGTCTAAGAAGATCACCCATCGTCGAGCTTGATGTGCACCAATGAAATGAAGGGCAGCCCTTACAGCCGCTAGCTCAGTAGCGGTGGATGATGTTTTATGGCTCAGTTTTTTCCTGATTGTGCACTGGACCGACGGAATCCACACGCCAATGGCAGATGATTCTTCGGTCACTGAGCCATCCGCATAAACGTGGGTGTGGCTTGCGTATGCGGTAAATAAATACTCAAGTGTGAAAAACTTCAGTGCAGGTGCGGGCATGGACGTCTTTTTGCTTATTCCGGGAATTGTCGTTATTATATTCCATGGTGCAAGTATCCACAGTGGCAATGCTGGCTTCACAGGTCGCTGGAAATTTGCTGGAAGCAAGTCTTTTACATGGGATGTAGTGGTGGCTGCCAGATGATGCGCATGGCACCGAGTGACGTGACGTAGTGACGTTCGAAGGCACTCTTGATGTTGAAGCACTGACGCAGAGAGGCACCGAGCTTCCCGCAGTGTTCCAATTGTCGACGTGCATTTGGGAAGACCCAGGCACACGCGTAGAGCTCTCGCCAGCACTGAATCGATGACCTTCAAATTTGTAGAAGACAGTTGATCCAGGGCCGGGAGGCTATAGCGTAAAAGGCCGAGAAAGAGTGCTTGATAGACTCCAAGAAGAGAGGACACGGAGCATCCCCAAGATTGTCCACTCAGCATGCGCAAGATGCGCACAAAAGACAAAAGCCTCTCTTTCAACTGCCGAATATGGGGAGTCCAAGACATCGAGCGGTCAAAGACGACGCCGAGAAATTTGTGGCATTTGACATAGGGTATCTGCGTACCTTCTACACTGAGCGTATATCGTGAGACGTCACGCCGAGTGAAGGCAATCGCTGCACACTTCTGAGGGGAAAAGATCAACCCGCAGCATCTCAGGTACTTTCGCATCGCCAGGATCGCTCTCTGAAGTTCGGCACGAATGTTTCGGCGGTTTTTGCCTGAGGCCCAGATGCAGATGTCATCTGCGTACAGCGAAATGTTGACGCCTTGGGGAAGAACCGTTGGCAGGCGTATAAGGCATATGCTGAAAAGAGTCGGACTCAAGACGCCGCCTTGAGGAACTCCATGTGTGACAGGATGCTCGGTCGTTGCGCCATCACTGGTGACCATATAGACGTACCGATGTTGTAGGTAATCGCAAAGCCACTGGAACATACGTCCTCGCAGCCCTACGAACGTCATCTCTCTTCGGATAGCTTCGTGTGCCACGCTGTCAAACGCTGCCTTGACGTCCAAAAAGACAGCTATAGTGATGTTTCCAGCTGCTTTTTGTCGCGAGATATCCATCGCCAGGGAAAGTATGTTATCCGTACTGCTTCGTCCTCTCCTGAACCCAGACATCTGCGATGGATAAACACCTCGATTTTCAAGGTCCCAAGCAAGCCGTTCTAACACCATCTTCTCCATTCCCTCCATCCACTGGGTACTTACAGCCGATGTTGTGCATACAGATATTAGTGATCAGCTTAACTGCTCACCGAAAAAAATAATTCCCTTAATATGTCATGAGAACAAATTATGTGGAGAATATATTACCCCAGCAAATCTACAAATTCAGAAACAGTATTTCGAAAAAATACACATGTAGGGTCGATAGCGATATGAAAGGCATCGCTGAATACCATGACTTTTTCACTCACGGCAAATAATTTGGTAGTGTGATTGCAGTAGGTACTTGAAACCCCTAAACATATTAAATAAAACGCAAAAATATGATTGATTCCTAACCGTGGAAGCCTAAAGCCCGTTCTATATACATGGAGCGAATTTCGCCTGCGAATCCGCTGGAACGAACATTCGCATTTGCGAAGTTCGCAATGCCTGGAATTGTCGTCTACATGGGGCCTGCGAACGCCGCGATTTTCGCATTTCAGATGCGCCTTGTTTGCAGACTGAATTAAGTTTGCCACCAGCAAAGGTTGTTGTGATTTTATCAAGGGTGGTTTTATTTTACTTTCTTGGCAAGTTGTTTCTGCCTGGTTTGCGGTAAATATAAGTTTATTTGCGGTTTTATATAAGAATCGCCAATTCTTTATCCTTATACGCACACACAGCAGAGAAGACAAACGTTTTGGTGTGCCCGCGCTTTTGTCAACGCCCTCTGATTTCCAAGCGTGCAAGTGGTGCCGACCTGTGCTCCTATTGGCCGCAGGTCCGGTCCCTCTACGCCGCACACGCGGCACAAGCGGCGTTTGCTCGACCGCTTCAAATGTTTGGCACTTTGCCGCAGCAACGAAAAGAGGTGGTTTTGCCGCACGAGCGGCGCCGCGTCAGCGAATTCGCAGGCGAAATCGCTCCATGTAGTACGGGCTTTACAGATTATTTGATTATCGTAGTCGTCTGCCTATAAACAATACACGAGAGCTTATCGGTATTACGCTGTTTTCGCGCACGTGCACTCGCTCACACACACACGCACACACATACACGCGCGCACACACGCGCACGCACACACGCGCGCACACACACACACACACGCACACACAGCGGATTCCCAGAGCGGCAAAAAAGCACATTTTCGCACAGCGATATCGCGCGAAAATGATGTACATCATTTGCCAGCGTGCATCATTTGTCAATGCCAGCGTGCTGAGGTCTTTTTTCGCTGTTACGTAACAGCGAAAAAAGAATGCTGCCCGAGATGACAGAACCCTGGGCTATGGCATTCGCCTTTCAAGGAAACGACCACTAAAGCTGCGTGCAAAGGCAATCGTGGGTGTTAAACAACGTACGTTAAACAACTTTGTACTTGTAAGATCGAGTCAATATATACATAGACCATATATTGAGAGTTTTCTATCCCGACGACGCGACAACGAAGGCTGATTTACAACTCAAAGCAGCGTCGGCCAGACGAGCCTCGCTCTAACCTTAGGCTAACGGCGCCGCCTTGCGGCGTGTGTCGGAGTTAGCCAAATTACACCGTGGCCTACGCGATTTGCTGCCGGCGGCGCGCCGCCGGGAGCAAATCGCGGAGGCCACGATTACACCGCTCCCCTTGCTTCCGCGCCGAATGGGACGGCTGGAGCAACGGCGCGCTGCGGCAGCAAATCGCGGAGGCCACGGCGATCTGCAGGTAGGGTAGGGTAGAGACGCCGCAATGCAATATCCTACCGCAGGCATTGAACAGCGCAAAATCGCAAATCGTTCACTCGGGGGGACCCAGGGAAATGCTGCGCCTACTTCGGCGTTGTCCCTAGGTGCTCAAAATGAAGTCCAGTACGTGACGTCACGTTTTGATCACGTGACCCAAGGATTTCTTTCCTCCTTCTAGCCGCTCCGGGACTGAAGTTAAGGAGCGGCGGGCGTACCGTCACCGGCGTAGCCTAGGCGGGCCGCGCTTGGCTTCGCCGAAGAACTATGCGCCGAAGAGGCAACCGAGACAGAGCGTGGGGAGGTAGTTGAAGTGGTTGAAGTGACAAAGAGGCTCCTGGAACACTGGTGGTCTCACGGTGCTCTGCGCCGCACAATGTGGAAACTGCGTTTTACTATTATTAGAGGCAATTGTAGAATTCTCCCTCCAGAATGGTCTATATAAAGCAGTTTGATTCGTGATTGACTCAGCCCTGTATAGGCCTCGCTGCCCAGGGGGCGCTGCGCAAGCGGCTTCCGGGCAGTACTTCCGGGTAGTAGAAAGCTGCGCGGGTCCCATAGGATCCCGTGTTGACAGAAGCAAAATGAGCTCGACGCTCCCGATTATTTTGCGACGTGGTCACCAGCTCATCCCGGACGCGTCCGATCTATTTCAGCGATTAACTTGGCATTAGGGGAAAAAGCTTTGAAGCGCTAAACAAGTGCCGGGGCTGTGACGGCGTCTGCTACTCGCAGGTTCACCGATCGATGGTCGTACGAAGTCAAATTTTAAGTAAAATTTCTAGTTTAAACTACTACTCTAGGTGACAAAGACTTCTCAAAAACAGTCGATCAAAAAAAAAAAAGAGTGACGCAATCGGCGATGATCGCGCTTTAAAAAGCCAGCAAGTCCGGCGGACCGCAGGCTCGCCTGCTGCGGTGCGCCGCTCTTTTGCGTACCTGCACACTATGCGTGCACTTTCATTAAACAGTGCTCGTTTGCATCGCCGTTACGAATACATGGTGCAGCGTTAGCTTGCCGTTTTGTTGCGTGTCTCAGTGGCAAAATGCCGCGACCGTCAGAAGCGTGAAATCTGTTTTGCGATACCGAAATCAGTGGCCGTAAAACAAAGTGGTCGGGCGAACTAAGAGGCCGCTCGCTTTCCTTGCAGCATACATTCCCAGTTCGCACTTAATAGCCTAGAATGAGGGTCAGCAACGGCCGAGTTGCATGCAGCCGACACGGCGGAGGGCTGCTTCAGCGAATGTCTAATATTATTTGACAATAACCTGGCGAAGTGTGAAGATGGGAGAGTGGGGAGGGGGGGGGGCAATTCAGCTGGAGGACGCCAATTCTCTGTTCTTGTCTCGCTGTCTAACTCCATTTGAAGTCAAAACTGTCGTATCGGCGTTCAGATTCGACGACCCCTGCACTAGAAAACCAACACAGTCAGTGATGATCGTATGTAAATATTCGGGGCCCCGTGACGCGTGTATGCGGCTGTGTTATGTGATGTTATAGAAGTACACATCTCTGCAGGCAGCGGGCGTGTGATTTGGTGCATGTTTTGCGTCCTTTAATAGCGCTTAATTTGTTTATTTGGCGCTATATTGCCCCACCTACTCGCTAGTATACATCTACCCTGCCGTTCGTAAATCGTGCGGCGTAAAACGTTACGCAAGAATCATTTAGTTTGCGAAAATACGAAACAAACTTTCCACTCGTTTCAAAGGCGGTGCCAGGCCAGCAGTGTCAGCTGAGTCGGCTGCGCAATTCTTGCGTTCGCTTGCATGCTCCCGCTGAAGCAACCTTTTGCAGTATACCTCAGTATATAGGATGAGCAGCGCTTCGCGTTTATGCTACTCGTGAACTTTCCTTTGTCGACCGCACGCAAGAAGAAAAAAAATCGCGCCAATCCACCCCGTGAATGTGGTTGGAAAGCAAAGGTGTAAACGGCACCCATAACGATTACCCATGCGACGTCACTTAAATTCACTCATATCGCTCTACAAATAGCAAAACCAGAGAGAAGTGAAATGCACTTAACCACGCCATTTATTACTTCAAAGAGATATTCTTGTTAAGGTTAAATCAATGCATGAAGCATGAACGGTGTTTGGTTGAGTTATATTGGTGTGGCACCAGAGTGGAAACTTTTTTTAAAATTAAAGTAAGCTCCAACCCGTTGTTAGACGATCTGTCTTCTCCGTCTCTGCGTCGCGGACGGAGGCGACTAGATTTGCTGCAGAGGTGGAGGTGGAGGAAGAAATACTTCTGATCAGATTTTTTAACGGCCCAGAGGGCAGCCCTGGGGAGTGATTCCTTCTTCTGTGGGGCCCATATGCAGTCCGCGCGGCCTGTGTTCTGTCCACCCGCTGAAGCTGAGTAGATAGAGAGGGTCTGGACAGCAGCGTCTCCCATTGCTCTTGTTGGGTACTTGACGGGAAGAGAGGAGGGTGCTCAGGGCTAAAGTCGCACACCCCGATTACGGGGCGGAGTGTCCCTACTTCTGAGCAAAATTTACATTCAGCGTCGTAATTATTCGAATACATTAGGTAAAGACGCGTAGGCTGTGGGAAGGAGCCCGGATTGTATGGGCCGTAGTGAAGTTTGTTGTTCTCTAGAAAGGTCAGGGTAAGGCGAAGGTACGGTCTGTTTCAGAAGGCTATAATGCTGGGTTATCTCCCTGAACGTGACAAGCGGGTGACTGTCCTCGTGCAGCTCCATAGCGCGGGAGGTAAAAGCGCAGGCCTGTTGGGTGGGCGTATTTGTAGCCCTCCATTGAAGCGTGAGGGTGTGTCCAGATGAGCTGAATGGAACCGTTTGGGGAATGGCTTTTTCGCACACGCAGTGCAGGTCAGGAGACCCGACCCTACTGGTAATTCCCGTAGGCTTGCTGGGAATCGATGAATACCCTCCGAACCCTTGGTTGAGCGAGAGCCAAGGTGATGGCTGCCTCTTCTGCTGCCGTCATTTCTTGGGTCCTAATCGAGGTACACGCAAGGAGGTTTTTTCTGAAGGTAGCCACGATGATGGCGTATTGCTGCCCTCGATGTTTGGAGGCGTCTGTGTAGATAACTGCATGATCCCCACCGAGGGTGGTGTTTAGCGCTTGAGCCCGTTCTTTTTGGTGACCCTCGTCATGTGAGGGGTTCATATTTCTAAGCAAATGGAGCATCTTTAGTTTTAGTCGCCAAGAGTGTGGGAGTACGTCAAGCGGAGTGACATTCTGGGATGCCCAGCCAATCTGGTGAAGCATGCGGTTACCCATCGCAGTTCTGAGTTGGACCTTCTGTTTAGAAAGATGGCCTTCTATTAGCTCTTGCACCGTGTTGTGGAGCCGCGTGCTAAGCAGCCTCTGTGTGGACGCACTCAAGAGAAGGTCAATGGTCTACTCGACCGCCTTTCTAATCATTATATAAACCATCTCTGTCTTCCTTGTCGAGAAGAAGACAGGGGGCTGACGTAAGTGATTCTCGAGAGGACAAAAACTTGAATTGATCGAATGGTATCGGATTCCTTGAGGCCTTGCTTCTTCGTGGCAACTCGCCTGATCATGTGTACGATTTGATTGATGCTGTGTTTGACGTGCTGCAAGGAGGCGTCACTCTTGGTGTTAGCCTCGACATGTAGGCCCAGGATCTTGATGCTGGGGCTAGGAGTGATGGCCTGGCCGTCAAGGAGTATTTGAATGTATTCCTTGGTTTGGCATAAGGGCGGACGACAAGGAGCTGCGATCGTTTACGTGAACACTGGAGGCCACAGGCTTTAGCACACTGGCGTACTAGAAGTGAGATGCGATGCATTGGTGTGAGCTCCCTTTAATTTTTGTAACTCTTAGCACATGAGCAAGGTGCGCGCAGGGCCGCTAGACGGGCGTGAGTGGTCATGTGACGCTTTCACGTGGCATTCAGCGAGAAGGCAGGGAGTAAACCCGTAGATGTGCTTGGTGAGTGCATCACCTGTCTTCCCGTCTTCTCGTGGGCTCGTAGCTAAATCGGTAAGACAACGGGCTCTCGCTTTGTTAGTCTATTAGTTCCAGGTTCGATTCCCGGCGGTGCCAGTAAATTATTTTATTTGTTCGCTGAGTTTTCTGGTGACACCAACGGTCGCGAAAGAACCCTTAGGGGGTAGAGGTAGAAAGCTTTGCTTTAAAAACTGTAACTGTCGTCAAACAGTTAAACCACCCGACCTGGAGATACTGTCCCACGCCGCGACCACCGCGACAGCTCGCTCAAAAGAAAGCCGACAATTCTTTTAGCGGATATTATTTTGTTTAGCCTCTGCAGCTACTTTAAGTGCTATTTCATGCAGTATGCAGTCATTTAAACACGCCACAAAGCGCCACAACCAACTTTCACTCTGGCTTATTGTAATTGAAAACACATGGGGGTCGTCTGCTTTTGTACTACCCAGAGGCGTCGGCCGCTAGGGGCGCTGCATGTCGCCAAAACTCCAGCGCAGGAGGCCTATGGGTCAGTAATTCTGTGACAAGCATTCAAACTACGTCAAGAAGCTGCTGATACAATGCATTCACTACCACCAACTCCCCAAACACTAAACGTTAACGCAATACACCCACCGGCTGTCCCTATCCGCACGCCTCGCGCGGATTATTTTTAAAACTGTCCGCACGCCTCGCGCGGATAACTTTTAAAACTGTCCGCACGCCTCGCGCGGATAATTTTTAAAACTGTCCGCACGCCTCGCGCGGATAACTTTTAAAATTGTCCGCACGCCTCGAGCCCGAATGCAGCCAATGCAGCGCCGTGTGCCGAGTTTCTTTTTCCGGGTGTTATTATGGGCGCCCCAGTTTCTTCCGCACCCAACTTGGATGCTATCCCCGCGTGTTACGTTGTCGTGGCTGGTTCGCTAGTACGATGATTTCCTTACCAAGTGCAGCGTCGGTCTGCTAACGCTCGGCTTCGCGTTGTGTGCTGTCCTGAGCCAGCCAGCTCACGGGTGAAGCCGGCGTGCTAAGCCCTCGTCGGAGAAACAGCGACCACGACGACACCGACCCATCTCCTGAAGAATCGAGGACGAAGTTTGCCATCGCTAGTTCTGCACTTCCTATCCTACAAGCCACGTTGCAGCAATGTGCCAGAGATCACCACACGAGCAAATGCCGTGCTGCGATATGGCGAATACTGTGAGGTGAAGATGATTGTGTGCATCGGGGCGTAGAGCTCGACGTACAGTCGCGTGCGATTTGAAGGTAATCGCGCGAGCTTCGACCGATAAAGGCGATAACGCCCCCGCGCGGCCTTTTTCGGAGCGACTGGGACCTAGTTTATGCATTCTCCTCTCTCTCGGTCGCTGTTCCATCAAGCAGTGATCACTCCCGCGGCTAGTAAACCACCCTTTCCGCTTTGTGGTGATCTTGTGTGGTTGCAATCACATGTGCGTTTTTTTTTGTTATCGTGAACAACGATAGCACTCATTGTTATAAATGTCCAGTATTTCCCGAGAATGCGTTTCTGCGCACCTTTTCGAGAACTGCTGTAAAATACCACGAGTGCGACGGCGTTGCTGCGTGCGCGATAAAAAAGAGGAAGGGGTTATTGATTTTGCTGCTGGAGTGATGGCTGCTGGAATAAACAGCGACTGAGGGAGAGAAGAATGCGTAAACCAGGAACCAGGCAGAGTAAAACAAACCGCGTGGGGGCGTTATCGTCGTGGTCGGTCGACGCTCGCGCGATTACCTTCAAATCGCACGCGACTGTACTACCACATTCGGCTTGTGATTGCGGTGACGGCGTAGCACATGGTAAATGCGCGAATGAGGTGGGGCCGAGTGCAGGGTGCGTCCTCTGCGCTATCGCCCTTCATGTCGGCGCATTCGGCGGCTGAGTTCGATGCTTTCATGGGCAGCGATTGCTGCAGGCAGCCGTAGCAAGCAATGCGCGGTTGCACTAGTCAGATACGGTCGCCTTGGCGTTTGTTTATCGCCCGAGGTTCTTTCTTTCAACGTAGCTGCTACCTGCGTAACATTTAAGGGGGAAAAAACGTGATTATCGCACGGAACTGATAACCTGAGCATGCGTGTGTGGTATATTCTGTGCAGACCTTGAGTGCTTAGTATTGTTCTGCTGGTGCTTGCTGGCTACTGCGCGTATTAGTTTTCAGGCTAGAGGAACAGACACAGTGCCAAAGCGATACTGAATCAAGTGTTCATGCATTGGTTTTGAAAACAACACGAGGATAACGCTCACAGCACAAAATAAAAACAACTAATGAAAAAAAAAACTACCGCTGTTTGCTGTCCTTTAATGTGCCCGTTTTTTTTATTGTGAGCATTATGGTTTACCCACTAGCTGGCCCCCTCATGTCCTAGCTGTGCTAGATGTGATGAGGCGTCTAAGACCCTTCGAAAACACTGCGTATGAAAAATCAGTCGACTTCTTGCCTATAAAAATTTAGTTCGAAATTACAAGCGCTCCATTTTAAAGCACTCGCTTTTGTGGAAACTGCTGTTGTGAGAAGCGAGTCTGATGCATTTAAATAACACACATCATTGCCACATTCTTGCTAGGTAGCGGCACATTGTATGCACGGCTATTATGAGCGCGTTAAAGCATTATAAATGTGGTATTCATGCCGAGAGAGAGAGAGAGAGAGAGAGAGAGAAAAATCTGTACTATATAGGCAGCCATAGTCCAGGTTGCCTGGCCGTCTCCTAATCTTCATTAGAAGACGGCCAGTCTGCAAATCTCACAGAGTTCCTCACTAACCCGAATGCCATGACCACCAGAAGTTCTTGCATCGACTTCACATCCACACCATGATCCGCGCTCAGCCAGTCTCCCCAGGAAGCGTGTGGCGGCAGGTATAGTGGATGGCACCCCCAGAAGAGGGGTAGTACTGGTGGGGTGTGAAGGGTCGGTCCAGTGGGGCAGGAGGATTACATTTATATAGTGGACACGAGGCTGGGCAAGAAGGGAAGGGGTTTGTGCATTTCGGACCATAGATGCAGCTTCACGAGACAGGGTGAGGTAGGGGACCCGGAAAGACCGCCTATTCTAGCACATGTGAGGTAGGGGACCCGGAAAGACCGCCTATTCTAGCACATGTGCAATATGTGGGCTTGGACATACAAAGCTTCTCAGCAAAACTGTACACAACTCAGGATCTGCTATGATGCCAAAGAGGGCACTGGCAAGCATTTCATCACACGAGTTCTTGGTGTGTTACGCCTTTCCTTTGTCATTGTTCCAGCCATGCTGTTTTTTCCTGTTGTGCAGAACCAACACACTGCCACTGTTGTATATTTTATCACATGATGCGACATGTGTTGACCCCTAGCCAAAAATTCTGTGTGCGTGCATCATGTGTCGGTCCAAATTTTTCTGTTCAATATACTCTATATGGTAATAGAGGAGCTAGAGCCAAAAGCAAACACTTCAAAAGCTGATAATTCCAACCTGTGCCACCAGTGCATACATTCACTCTTGAGAAGGGGAATTATGTCACAGTAATCACAGTGTGTGCCTTTGAAAGTTCTTTCCAGAGAGGATGTATCTGTTAATCTTTTGTATTATAAGTGCATGAGACGGCACACATATTAAAAGAGTAGTTACTCATAATGTTCAGTTCTTCCTACGAGACTGAACTGGGCCAATCTTGTTAGACCATAGGCAGTGCAAGTGTTTCAAGATATGTACTCGCTCATGTTGTGGTGTTTATCAATTTCCTTTTCTTGGGTTGGTATTCTGCCTCTTTTTTGCATCGTTTTGCCTTTTGAATTCGTGCGAAGCTTGAAATTGTTTTATGAAACTGTAAAGTTCCAACTTCTAAAAGATTATATACACAAGAAGCTGTTTGCATAGTTGCTCAAATTGGAAATTTCATGTCAGTAGTCCTTTAAATCACCTTTATTCTTCACAGGGGCAAGGAAGATGAGAACAGGGCTGCTTTCGACATAGGTGCCTTAGTAACATCACTCTTCACTCAGCACAAAGGAAAAAGTAAACACAAAATTTTGTTTCAGGTTACTATAAAATGACCATTACCTTGTTCATAATTTTGTAATGAAAAGGGAAATAGGTGACATCAGTGCCAGAGAAAGGTGCCCGGAAATTGTTTTCATTCATGTAAAGGTTCTGGTGGTATTATGCAAAGGGAGGGGTAGTAATGTGGAGTCATATGTGTGATTGTTAAACACATTATTGTTGCATTTTATTGAGTGCCGGAAATACCACAGTTGAAACACCTTACATGATACAATTTTAATGTCGAGGCAGTGCTGTTGCCTAGCTCACCGTGCTTGTGATGTCAGCTTGTGAAATGAGAGCAGCCTTAGTAAAACTTTACTGAAAGAAATGCTGAAGATAAACTGATCTGAAATCCACTTTCACTCGCTAGTAACTTTTTTCCGAAATAAATTGACACAATAAACCTTTTGCCGGAACAGCATCATATTGTTTTCATTTTTTTTCTGGATCATGCTCCTCACCTTTTCACCCACAGACGATAACTCCGGGTGGTTGATGTTAGCCTCAACTGTAGCTTATGGTCTAGTTTTTAGGTGAAACTGTGCAGACATTAGAGGGTGTTTTTTGGATTGAATCGGTGCAACAGAAACGAAGAGAGGGGAAGAAACATAAGGACGGTCGCTGGTCTAACAACTCATGTTACACATGTTGGATTTATCACGTAGCCATAGTTTTAGCCATGAAAAACATTATGGCTTCTGAGTGCACGACAAACTTTCCCACTGCACTACAACTAACCTGAAGTTGATATTTGAAAGTGTCCGGTATTTTTCAGCTGGCTATTCGACCGAAAATGGTACCCTGGAGCCAATGTGCAGCGAGTTCATACATAGTTTCACTAGGCCTGCCTGTGCAGAAGGAGCTAACATGAGGCCAAATGTGAAAAATATGCCGGATTTTTCAAGTGACAAAGATTTAGTCTCGTCTATATGCATTAAGTTGACTTAATTCCTGAACCATATACTGGGTCTTTACAGTGACATTTCACCCGTTGTCCACGGGTAGTCACAAGATTCTCCACACCACAGGAATACATGTGAGCAAGAAATGCCAGATTCCCTCTCGGGGAGTTCGTAGAGAGTCCAGGACTGATAATTGAAAACCCCTACCGTTGTTGCATAACGACTTCTGTTGAGCACTTTTTGGCTTGCAAGTTTTTTCTACTCCCCCTACGCATTTTTTTTCTTCCTTAACAGGTTGCCTCTTAGAGTAAAAAAGGGAGACCTAAATGGGATTGAGAAGAAAGTGAGCGAAAGGCGGGGAAAGGCAGTAAAGGAAAGGACAGTGAAGAGTAATCATAGCGGGAACGGTGCAGTGCTATCAGCAGTCTCTCACACAGGTCAACAACCAATAGACTACCTTCACTGCACACACTGCCAAGAATGGCCTTGGTCCCACAGTGGATTATCAGCACCCTCCTCAGCAATAGGTCGGCCGGTCAAGACTGCATTTGTGTGAGGGGAGCTTCCTCCTCCTGGAAACAGCGCAAGGCAGGGAGCAGGACATTAGAGGGCAGATATTTTTGAGCTAAAGAAAACAACAGAACCTGATGGCGGTAACTGGCAAGGATTCACATAAGGCGAAGGGAAAATGTGGTCGGCAAAGTGGTTACAAACATTCAGGCTGTGCTCTTGCAAATACCTGTATAGAGATCTTGAACAGCGAACAGGGATACGCTGACAAACTCAAAGCATCACCAAGCTACTTCAGGTGCTTCACTGTGTTCATTGAACTAGCATACACGTTATCTTGGGTCGTACAATGCTTACAGCATTGACAGCACAACATACGTCTAAGAGTACGAGTACAGGTGACGACGTCTGGGTGGATGAGGTTGCGGGGGTTATTCCCCCTCCTCTCAGTGGAATGGCTACTTCTGTGTGCAACACAAAGTGGGCCTGAGAAATAGTAGCAATGGCTGTACACCACCACGAGGGAAGGTGTTACGGTCAGAGAAGGCTCGCTGTGAAAATGAGGATAGAGCACCAAGGCCACTAGCAACTGGAGGAACTTCGCTTTTTTTTGTTTTTTGCTCTCATTTACAAACTTTACGCCGTCACCGCAATCACAAGACGAATGTGGCAGTACATCGAGCACTACACCCCGATGCACACAATCATCTTCACCTCACAGTATTCGCCATATCACAGCACGGCATTTGTTCGTGTGGTGATCTCTGGCACATTGTTGCAACGTGGCTTGTAGGATAGGAAGTGCAGAACTAGCGATGGCAAACTTCGTCCTCGATTCTTCAGGAGATGGGTCGGTGTCGTCGTGGTCGCCGTTTCTCCGACGAGGGCTTAGCACGCCGGCTTCACCCGTGAGCTGGCTGGCTCAGGACAGCACACAACGCGAAGCCGAGCGTTAGCAGACCGACGCTGCACTTGGTTTAAGTAAGGAAATCATCGTACTGGCGAACAATAAAGTAACCAGCCACGACAACGTAACACGCGGATAGCATCTAGTTAGAGTGAACTAGAAGATAGAGTGGTTCAAACGCCCATAGGGCCCATGTATTAAAAGTGAGGCAAAAAATGGGGTCGAACCGTTTAGCGGCGCTGCGAGCGTTACCCCTCCATCGTGGCGCAACGGGGGTGTCCCTTTATTCCTTTATTAATTCCGTGTTCCCCATAAAAAAAAAAAAAAAAAAAAAAATCGGGGAACGAAACCCGCTCCAGCCAAGCTATGGCAGGTTTACAGCCAATAAAAAATAAATAAAAAGGAGCGACGGCCCAAAAATAGTTTTTTTTTTGTAGAAACCAATTTGTAGATGAGAAAAAAAAAATGATACTTAGCACCAAACCAAACTCTCCACGCTTACCCAAATCACAGGGAGCAAGCTAATAGCGAACTGGTTAAGCACTTATGACAAAAAAAAAAATCAGAATCAGTACAAATAAAACATACACACTAAGGCAGCCCCGCACACTGCGAAAAAAAAAAGGTAAACAGTGCACATATGTGGCATCGCACAGTATCGAAAAGCGGTCTACAACGCTATATAGCTGACACCAGTCAACAAAAAGTGGCACCTATGACTAGCTTGTGAAAGCATATCTCGCAAAGTTTCAAAAACGGGGAGAAACAGCATGACGCTATATCCTTGTACACTGCATAAGAAAAAGACAGACAAAACTCAGTGCATGTTGCGCTTGCACGAGAGAACTCCAGTCCCACAGCGAATCAGGATGCGGTAGCCAGCACAATTCTGCAGCCCCGCACACTGCACACATCATACTAGAAAATGCTGTTCATGTGATATTGCAGCCCCGCACACTGCAAAGAACAAAAGCCAGTCACACTAACACAAAAAAAAAAAAAAAAAAAAAAAAAACTGAGCACATCACTCGCAGAAAAGTACACCTTGATCGGATTGCTGGATATCTGTCACACTTCAGGCAGTGCCTTTGAAATAAACTCAACGAGTTCCGTTAGAATTTTTACTGCTACACAGTCATTCAATACTGTCCGTAAATGAGGTGGTTCCAGTGCTTTTCTTATTACATTGTGGAGTCGTCGAACGTACACAACTGTTCTTGTACAATCTTGTAAATAGTGAGAAATGGAAGGTGCGTCTTGTCCACAGAAGCATCGACATGTTACCGTCAGTTGTAGCCTATAAAAATAATGTGGGAACCGTCCATGTCCAGTGATCAATTGAGTTAGCTTTTTTGGTGGAGGGAAGAAGGAGGGAATGTCCAATACATTGGGTATCCATCTGTACAGTTCTGTGTCAGTATTATCCGTCGACCACCTTCGCTGCCATTGCAGGTGACCCTCTTTTGTTAATCGAGATCTCATCATGCGTTTGGACAGTTTACCGCGGGCATCTTCTCCTCTCGTAGCCGCACTTGCCGCCACCATGTCCGCCAGCTCGTTACCCCAAACACCTGAGTGTCCCGGTACGTGATAAAGATGTACAGAAACAACATTCGCGAGAGAAAGGATGGCTATTTTCAATTGGTGAACTACGGTGGATTGATTAAACGGGTTGTCAAGGGCGGTTAGGACAGAGAGGCTGTCAGTGTAGATGTGAACCGGAGAAGAAGGTGGATTATCAAGCAAAAACTGAAGTAGTTTGTTCAGGGCTAGTGCTTCTACGTCGAACGAAGAGGTTGGGGTAACGAGCCGGTAACGGCGCACTGCTGTAATAGAATCAGGCCCAGACATGATAACAAAGCCAGCACCAGCTGAAGTAGAAGTATGCGACCCATCTGTGTAGGCGTGTAGGCCAGGGATTCGTAATCTTTGGTTAGCATCGGCAGCATTAAGCCTCCCGCTGCTAATTCGAATCAATCTGGCTGGATGAGTGAGAGAGTCAATGGGAAGGTCTACGTCGGATGGTTCGCAATTAATCGAGTTGAACGTGATGGATTGCCGCTCAGAAAACAGGAGAAACATAAGTACTTGGATGTCTAGGTGTATGTCTAGAGGTAACGTATTAGCTATTACCTCCAGAGCAGCCGTTCTTGTTGTCGTGTACGCTCCTGTGACCGCAAACAGTGTAGATCTGAGAAGCGAGCGTACTCTTGTCCGAAGCATGGAGTGTTGACTCGTATACCACCACGCAGGAGCGGCGTACGAAACGGCTGGCATCACAACCAAATGATGTAATAGGCGAAGATGCTGTCTATTTACAATGGTGTGCATACGACTGAAGCGTATCATGGAGACCGCAAGGTTTTCGACAATGGTTCTGAGGTGATTAACGTGAGCGACAAAGGTTAAATGGTTGTCGAAAACAACCCCAAGGAGCCTCATCTCAGGCACATATCGTAACGACGTCCCGTAAAGACTCACTGTGGGTTTTCGGCTTGCTCCTCGTTCTCCTCTCGAAACCAGTAAGCAGGAACATTTCGTCGGATTAATCCGAAGTTTGGCGTTGTTGCTCCAAGTGGTAATTCTCTCCAAGGCTTGGCGAGCCGCTGTCTCAAGCTGCCTTCGGGTATGGCCATGTATGACAACGATCGTGTCATCCGCGTATGCCTGAAGATATACGTTATCAGGCATCGGAAGAGAGAGCAGACCATGGATATAAGCATTCCATAAAAGCGGGCTTAAAGGTGAACCTTGGGGGCTTCCCTTTGTAGCTGCATGGGTAATGCTTCCGGAGTGGGAAAGAAATGACATTGTTCGGCCCTCCAAAAAGGAATGCAATAGCCGGTATATATTGCTAGGGCACCGTTGCGACCGGAAGAAATATAGAAGCCCTGGATGCCAAATTGAGTCAAAGGCGCCGGCAAAGTCCAAAGATATGACCAAAGATAAATCACCTTTATCCCTGCGTTCTTGCAGGGAGCGACGGAGATCCACCAAGGCAGTTGTCGTATTCTTCCCCTTAGTAAAACCATACTGGTGAGGATGGAGGAGACCAGATTGATAAAGGAAGAAGTATAAACGGGAATTTAGCATCCTCTCCAGCAGCTTCCCCAGCATAGATGTAACACAAATTGTTCGGTATGACGAGGGTTGATGTCGTGGCCTTCCAGGTTTTAAAAGGAACGTAACCCGGGCAATTTTCCACTGGGACGGGAAGTGTCCAAGCTGAAGGCAGGTGTTAAACAGATTGAGGAAGAATGGGGAAATGTGGGTAATTAATAGCTGGGTCATAAGAGTAGTAATACCGTCAAATCCAGGGGCTGAATTAGGGTTCAGGCTGCGGGCGGCTGCTCGTAATTCGGTTTGGGTGAAGTAAACGTCTTGGTGATCCGTCTGATATGGTGTGTGGGCAACAAACGTGCGTAACGCCATGTGAGCCAACGTATCAGTCTCTCTCGTATCCTCTGATATAAGTGTCTTTAGAAGAAGGTCGGCAGATTGTATGGTGCCAGTTGTAGAGCTGCCGTCAGCTTGCAGAAGAGGAGGCAATACTGTTGGAACTGTGTAGCGGCTAAATGCGGCTTCAAAGGGACGCCCGAATAAGCTTCTTCTTGTTTCCCATGAACACGCCTGTCTTGCTGCAGTGACCTTCGCTTCTTCTATGTGAATCCTGTAGTCACTGAGGGCTTTGTAATAGGTAAACTTGAGATGTGCTCGTTGAAGCGCATCCTTGCATCGCTGAAAATGCCGACGTAGAACACGGACTGCAGACCTCTCCTTAGCAAGAGAATCGGTCCACCACATGTTTCCACTGTGTTTTTTTGGGACGCTCTCGTACTTCTTTTTGACACGATCAAACTTTGTATAAAATGCATTAACTGCAGAATCGAGGGCTTCGGGCGTGGCAAAGCATAGCGGATCGATATCGTGAAACCAAGGATCACTTGTCAAGTGCTCAATCATGTGACGTGTAGCCGCTTTAGTTAGGCGTCTCTTACGAGGAAACGTAACTGACAGAGGGCTAAAAACAATTAAGCGATGATCTGACAAAGAAGGCGTGTCATGGACTTTCCAATGATGACCACCTTCCCAAACAGGGCCAAGCACCATCGTCAGGTCAATCCACGACTCTGCATACTGATTCAGAAATGTTGGCGGCGATGTCGGATCATTCAGTAGCTGGAGTCCAGTGGCAAGCACGCCCCTATTCGCACGCCCCGTGGGAACAATTTTTATTTTTAGTTCGCACGCCGCGTGTGAACAACTTTTATTTTTAGTTCGCACGCCGCGTGCCAACAAAAATAAAAATTGTTCGCACGCCTTTAAACCTTCGCCCGCTTCGCCGGCTTCGCTTGCTTCGCGACCAGCGCGGCTTGCGCCGTCCCTTTCGAATCACCCTGGTCTCTGTTGGCATACCTCAAGCTTAGCATTGTCAAGCTGCCCACATAGCTGTTGGCTAATCTGTGTTAGTAAGTAGCTCAATAGTTGGTTAGTGGCAGCAACAAATTTGATAAACACGTTGGTAAACATGTTGGATCCGCGGAGCCACACGTCCAGTTGTTCTTGGTTGAATGCTTGAATTGTGTTTCGGTGAGTTCAGTGTTGAAGCTGACTTATCTCCGCCGTTTAATTTTTCTATTTTGAAATTCCGGTAGGCATTCTGATGTTGCTCCACCGGGAAAATCTCTACCCCTGTTGTTTTTCTGGGCTCTATCATATGCGGCCGATGAGCAGTTCCCGGAGAACCATCGCGTTCAGCGGTTGTGCTGCTCATTCAAATATGCGTTGCGCTGCTGAGCACGAGGTCGCGGGTTCGATTCCCGGCCGCGGCGGCCGCTTTTCTGATGGAGGCGAAAAGCAAAAACGCCCGTGTGTACGAGATTTCGGCGCACGTTAAAGATCCCCAGGTGGTCAAAATTAATCCGGAGCCCTCCACTACGGCGCGCCTCATCGCCTGCGCTGCGTCGGCGCGTTAAACCCTACAATCAATCAATCATCATTCAAATATGCATATTTCTAGAAATAGAGCGCTTGATACTTTATGTGAGTAAAGCAGGCACGTGCAAGATACTGTGGTGAGAAAAAGCAGTGGTACATATTGATTTTACATTATCTGAGTGTTTTGTTTACCATATTAGATACACGAAATGCGGGGCGGAAATTCTTGCAGAACATGAACTTCTCAACCTTTTAAAGCCACAGTTAGGTAGGATTAAATAGAAGAAACTCTGGAATGTGAAAGATGTATCAAAATTTGGTCGTTTTGGTGTCAGCTTGCTGAATCCAAAAATTGTGTTGATAGGAAATATTTTTAGTAATAGAGGTTAGAATTTGGCAGGTTGTTTTCGCCAAGGAAGCACCGCTGTCACCTCATTGCGTTCAATATGGTAGAACCAACTGGAGCTAATGTATTTATGCACAGGACCATTAGATTTGTGGATATCTACAGAGGGATATGGGAACTTGTAAACCAGCAAGGGGGAGCGGACCTGCACACATTTTAGTGTAACCATTATTAACTACACGGACAATAAATGGTATATTGTCTTTACCAGCAGAGAGCAAACAGGTTGGCGACGTGCATTTTATTTTTCCATCTTTGTTGAAATGTTTGAAATTGAGAGGGGCAGGCACACAGTTAAGTTTGGTTTCTCTAGTGTTCTTAGCAAATTTGCATGTATTGCAAGTGCCTGGCACATAATTTTGATGCAATACTGCACTACAGCGCATTTTCTTGTGCTACATGCACATTTGTGATGAGATGGTGAGGCAGGAAGTGCTGCAACAAATCCAGTGTAGTTACGACGTTAGGCCCCAGTGCTGTACCTGATGCTGCCAGTCGCACAACATTCCATGCGTCTTCTAGGCGACACCATGGAAAGGCAGTGGCATAGGGTACCAGCAGCCAGATCTCATTGCGGTGTCCTACCCAATGTCTACACATGTCACTAGCGGTTGACCCAACTACCACGTGTCTATCAAACCAGTGAAGATTTGGCTCTTGCTCAAACTTCATATTCATGATTCTTCCTTGACGACGTTGACCAGCTGTACTGCACTGCCACTACCTTGTCGACTAGGGACAACTGCATCACCCCAACTCTTCCAAGCCTTACCTTCTCCTTCACCACAATGGGTGCACCCAAATCTCAGAAGGCTTCACCTTTCTATCGTTACATGCTTTTAGGTATATAGCCCAATTAGTTTTCTATTCCCCATTCCCAAGTTTGAACCTTGCACCTCCACATTGTTTCTTAAAAAAAACATTCAATTCTCAAAATTTTCTCTAATCGTAATTTTTTTGCATAATGATTTGAAAAGATGGGTTTCAGCTTGGAACTAACTTAAAAACTGTGAACAAAAAACTGCTATGAAGGGCAGCTGTGCCTCAATGCCTGCCGGACACCAAACAAAAAGGGAGCAGGAGGTTTGCATTACTTAGGCATAGTTACTCACAAGCATTACCCAGTGCATCATCACGATCATTGTCGTTCTTGTCATTGTCTGAAGCCATTGTGCAGTCACAGAGAAAGTCGGACTCACTCTCGGAGACAAATTCGAGGTGTTAAGCAGACGTTGCTGTCCGAAGTATTGCAAAAAGGTTTTTTTTGTAGAGACAATGCCACCACCATCATTCCTCATGTTTGACACCATTTTTGTTACATTTGCCAAACAGGTTTTTTTTTCCAAAGTTCTGAAGGGCCCTTGGTACTAGAACTGATTACTGAGCGTAAAATCACCTTTGGTGCCGAGCACAGCACTGGCCGCAACGAGTGAGGCTCGCGATTAACTTTCATGACTTCTTTAAAAGGTATTCCTTATAATTGCTTCTAGTGACAGCTGCAAGATAGCTACAACAAGGGTTAGGTCACATGTGCTGCCTCACTGTGGGCAAATTGCATGAGGCCCAGCCCATGTTGGTTACAGAGCAGCGCCTCAGAGAATTCATCCACAGTGTCGTCAGTTTCTGCAGCTGAGACTTCGCGTTTATGAGAACTTTATTAACCACTGCACATTACACCACTCAGGAAACCAGCAAGTGCAAGTGCCTTGCCATGGTGGAGCTGGTGAAGGGGGTAGAGCTGTTCCAGGATCTGGTCCACTGTGCCACGTCACCAATGTCAAGCTGGACCAGAGGCTACTGCAGCTGAAGGCGGCAGTGTGGAAAGTAGGGAAAAGTGCTCCAAGTCCCATTGCTGAATGGATGGCCTACCAGCACACCACGCTGCCTGCAGATGCCATGCCAACTGGCTGGCAGGCAGGGATGAGCTGGATCGCACATTGGCTCGGAGGTTTACCCACACGTCGCAAGCTCTGGGGTACCTTCCAAGCTGTCCAGAGGCCTCAGAGCAACTGGAACCCACTGGAAGTGATGTGGTTGGCCCCAGTCATTTTGGACTGTTTGGGAGCAGCAATAGGTCTGTTTTGGAGAGAAAAAATACGGGAGTTGTAGCAGCCAAAGATTATTTCGAAGCAATAAAAACAACCCACAACAACCCACAGGAACATTATATATACAGTCCAACCCACTCATAACATCAATGGACATAACAATAAAGTCACGGCACCATCAACTTCGCTATATGTTGTATGGTAAAATAAATCGCTTATTAATTACACTTATTCTTATTATTGGTTATAACAATTGAGCCTGATGGTACGAGCCTATTTACAATATAGTATTTGGAGATCTGTGAAAGATCATGGGTGCATTGTGTGTGTGACCAGGCTGTCATCCATTTTGCCCACCATTTCTCTGTTGCGATGCCGGATTTCAGCCTACCGAGTCAAGCAGTGCTTTCAAATTTATGGGGCACAGCAATGGAACACCAGACATCAGGGCCTGAATTCTCTAAAATTATGGCTGTAACTTTTATGCAATTTGGCATTAATGTGCACGTTTTCCTTGGTTAGGGAATCCTGCGGAGGAGCAGGAGAATGAGGGTGCATTGTTCTGCCTGTCGTTTTAAGGTCGAGTAGACGTGCACAGTAGCAAGACGTACTGTGCGATTTCTACAGTCTTCCACTCCTCTGCGGGACTTCCATCCAAGGCACACATGTATTTGTGCACCATACCGCATCACTTCAAAATGACGACCATTATTTTAGAGGATCTGGTGTCAGTTCAGCCACAGTCAGAGGCAGATAGCTGCTTAACATAAATGCACCAATTGAAAAAAATCTCTCCTATTACCCGCTCAAAGATCAGAGGGCCCTGAACTCGGGCAACTGCAGCGTACAGTCACTCGGACTAAGATGGTCACTCGTTGCCCATAGCTTCTTCTCCCACACCACATTCCTCTATTGCTTCAATAAAAGTTTACATCACCCTGTCTGTATGTCTAATCGTTGCCCCTAGAAATATATAGCTGCCCTTTATCTCTAAAGTCCCAGCTAAAGTGATAGTCACCATGCTGCAATGAGAAACTGAAGCCTCTTCTGAGCAACTGTGCAGTCCCTCCAGTTGTTTATAACGCACACCACACTTTTTCGGCATGCACCGTTGAGAGGAAGGAATGCCCCAGGGACGAAATTCCACCTCTGCTGAAAAATCTCACTTCAAAAGATATTTTTAAAACACTCAGTAGCTTCTTGTGAATGAATTAATTTAGGGTGCCGAATTTGCTGTTTTTCGTAAAACCAGCCACAACGATGGCCCTCGTGCCTTCGCTGAAGCAAACGTCGACAGGGACAGCCTGCATGTGAAGAAAATTCAACCATGGCGAAGAACAGCAGCCTAATGAATTTATATATATGCCTTACACAAGAAAACGAAAATATGTAAAGGGAAAAAAATATGGGCACCCATACGCAAAATGTTCAGCTAAACCACTTAAGCTGTCCAAGCAACAGGGTCATAAACAGCTATCTTTCACCTAAAATGTGCATGCATGCAGGGCAACAATAAGGGTATTTAATGGAAGAAAATGAGCAGGTCAACTAGTGGAAAAGCTCTGGCAAGTTGATCGTCGTGTTGGTAGGTGGAAGGGGCAGAAAAATAAACACTTTCTAAAGGTACAGCAGACATGCCCGCAAAATTTCTTTAGGATACGTCGGACGTACCCAGCTTTCTCGCTCAAAATTCCAACCTCTCGGGAACCTAGCAAAAGCACTTCAAGAAAGTGATATTTGGCATAAAGCAAAAAGTCAACGTGAAGATGAAAACAGTAAAACAATTTTCCAGGATTCTGAATATTTTTTGTGTAATTCGCTGTCAAATCTTACTCCCCATGCATTTCTATGGGATAGTTTCCATGGCTCAGGAACCTAGTCGTGCAACGTGCGAGAGTTGAAACTGCACAAAGCAAGTCCCCCCCACCCCTCCCCCCAATATTAGCTGCGCAAAAAATTTAACATTTCGATAAATAACTACACAGTAATCACTGTTGAAATGACTGCCATGAGCGGGAAAGCTTCACGCAAAATTTCTTAAACGTAGTCTGGAACACTAGGTTGAACTCGGATGGATTCGAATCTTCACAAGTTTTCCTTTAGTGTGTGCATGCCCGTGGATAGCGTTTTGTAATAGCTATACTTAATGCCTGCTTTACGATTCACGTAGTGAGAGCAGTCGGTCTTGATTTTTACACAACTGGCCAAACCGGTATTGCTCACTGAAGCTAAGGCTGACGTAGCCATCGCAAGAGTTACGTCCAATCATCTGTTTTTATAAATAACAGTGGCTCAGGCTAGTCAGTGAATGGAAGCAGTTTGGCCAGTTGGGTAAAATCATAGGGTAGCAGCTTGGAGTTCCACCCGAATTAAGCCAGAGTTAGTCCAATCATCAATAATAACAATGATTAATAATTATAGGGACTCTGGCTAGTGAGCAAGGAGACGCATTTTGGCAGTTTGAGTGAATATCAAGAAAAACTGCTGTTGCTGCATGTTGTGAAGCGGGCATGGGGTAGTGGTTTGGACTTTTGTTTGGACTGAGCTAGAGTTAGTCCAATCATTTTTACAGTTGAACCTCATTATAATGAACACTGATATAGCAAATTATCGGATATAACAAACTAAATACAAACTTTGATTGGTCATGCATCATTTCAGTGCCGGAAAGTGGAACTGCAAGAGCTGCACGCGATATCGGCTGTAATGAAGAACATCCTCCCGACGCCCAAAACTGTAGAAGTAGAAAAGGCCCTTTTGTGCGTGGTCACTGCGGAAACCTTTATCCTGTTCTGTGCTATGAAAAGCCACCGTACAAAGATCACGTCCTTCTTCAAATAAATAATAATGCAGGCCTGTTCTGTCAAATGATCTTTGCCCTGTTGTAATTTCACGTTCTCATGTTTGGGCCTATTTAGTTTGAAATGCCACAAGGAGACAGCTAAGGATTAACTCGTTTACAGTAAGTTCAAAGCCTAGAACGTGTTTTTGTAGCTGGGATTTTTGGTTGAGTAAAAACAAGAAAGACTGCTCCCACCATGAGTTAATTGCGTTTCCCCTAGACAGAACTATACTAACAGCTGGCGTTCTGTCTGGACAGAACTGTACGGAAAGCATCGAACTGTACAAGACGATCGCGTTGCATTAGAACAATTATGACCAGGCCGGTGTCTCAAGTGGCTCCTGGATCAGCTCGCTAAGGTGCAAAACAATTAGTGGTTGATAATCGAAGAGGTCGAGAGCAGTCCAGTGTGCCAACACAAATTTTAAAAAATTTGCCGATACGTCCGGCGTATCGCTAAGAAAGTTTGCGGTACGTCCGAGTACCATTAGATACAGCAAAAATTAGAAGGAGTGATAATAGAGGAGGTCGCTAATCAGTACAAACAGCATTCAGTGCTGTGCTCATGCACATATTTGCGGATCAACCCGCAGGTACAGTTTTGAGAGGAGAGGGGAAGGGCGCTTGTCTAGGGTCCCATCCTGCAGAGCTATCAAAAAGCCTGTTTTTACGCAATGATCTACAGTTATAATACTGCCCTCTAATGAGAAATATACAGGGTGTTGCAGTATACAGTTTATATGTTGCAACACCCTGCAACATACATGAAAGGGTTGCACCACACATGAAAAAAAAAGTTTTAAGCAAAACCTTACAAATTTTGCACTAACGTCGCATTTCAGTAATATATGCTGTTGGGCTAGATGGTGCATATCGCCTGATAAAAAACAAGACACAAAAACTAACATTTCAGATCACAACAACCACGAAGCAATCACTTTTGAGATTAGTTAAGAAACAGGCCAGGCAACAGGTCCACTAGGTTACTTCTTGGCGCCGAAAAGGCACTTTTGAAAGTGCAACGAGGATGATGAAGGCCAGACATCAGTAGGCTCGAAATGCTCGAAAGTGGCCATTTTAAGTGTTTCTTTTTTTTACTTCCTTTTTTTTTACTGTCTTACTTGCCTCCAATGCCAATGACGCAATTTTAGGAGGCGTTGACATAACTTGCGTAGGCAGCCGATTTTCCCACCGCGTCAAGCTGGCACATGCGCGGAGAAAACGACACTCCCTGGGCACGTAACACGAACGCACACTTGAGACGACACAAACCTTCGCGGGACAACAAACATCGGTACTGTTCGCCGTCGTCACAAATCCACCCGCCAAACTGACACAGATCTCTGAGCACTACTTGAATGTATCACAAGTAGGGCTGGCTGAACAACGAACTGGCTGGACCCACTGGACCGCTGGACGTGTATTCCTCCTCTCCCGTTGAGTTGCGTGCGAACTAGAAACAAAAATTGTTGGCACGCGGCGTGCGAACTAAAAATAAAAGTTGTTCCCACGCGGCGTGCGAACTAAAAATAAAAATTGTTCCCACGGGGCGTGCGAATAGGGACACCCGCGCAACGGATAGAGTACTCGACTCCTACGCGAAATACATCGGTTCAAATCCCCCTTAAGGATAGTCTTTTTCTTTCTTTTTTTAGTTGGTTAAACTTTTAAAGCTGTAACATAGCCAGTGCATTTTATTTTACTATGGACAAAGGATAACATAAGCTCACCCCATACGCAAATCAAAATCTGGCCTTTCGCTTTCTGTCTTCCTCCCCTCTATACAAAATACAGAAAACAACCTTTTGCGTGCGCCGTGATTGCGTTGCTTATGCAACCGGTATTGTGTAGCATAACAGTGACACTTAATGGCCTTTTGAAAGGTTTAACAAAGCTGAATTTATGCACGCCACTTACAAACGAAGGTCGCGCTACACATTTAAATAGAAAATGATGAAGCCGTTTCTGTGAAACAATATCTGCCACTCTTGCAAGCTGCGTCTCTATACGCACCAAAAAAGCTTGTGTACACTTCTGAAAGTTTACAAATTCGAACAGAGACAGCACAATAAAATTAGAAACATTTAGTTTCTAAACGGAACCACTGGCATCGACATAGAAAAATTCGCGATTCGTGCAAGCAAACGTACACGGTGATCAGAACCCTCAACAAGGGAATTCTCTTTTATCAATGACGAGATTGTTTCTTGCCCTATCAGATATAAGGCAAGAAGCAATCTTTCAATTGCAAAGGCGATAAAGTGAAAGCGGAATGAACAGACTGCCGTGGGCACGGCTGCGCAGTCGTGCAGACGAAGCAGACGATCATGACCGAGTACAGATGAGCTAATCTTTGTTATTCATTTAGCGAATTCTAGTTCAATGAGCTCTTAGTATTAAATAATTTGGCTACACAAACACAAATTGTGCATTTTCGTTTTCTTTGTTATTGCCGAGAACATATATATGTGTTGTCTGCATTAGCGATCGAGGAAGCACATATAACGATATACTCCCTCGCAGACGACGAGTTAATTGCTGAAGCACAATTCATGCAAACGTTACAGCGTAACAATTAAGATCTGTTCCGGTTAATTTAATCTCATCATTTACTTGACAAATATTTCACACAGAGAGTCTTTTAAAGCAATGATGAGCAGTTACTATAATTATTTTTTTTTATTTATTAGTTGCAGCTTTCTTCGCGTCAGATGTATCGCTGCAATACCGCAGAAGTGTGCGATATTGCTTGGATCTTTGGCCTTTTATTCGTGGTGATAAACCTTTATTGGCACGCCCTCGTCTATGACCGGACCTTTCGTTTATGCTGCATGTCTTCCTTACAGCTTTTTTCGCCCATTTTTACTTTATATCAATTAGTGCGAAGCAACGCCTATCCTATACGGCTGCGCCGATGGTTCCCGGAACTATAAAAGTCTGGTTATGTACGCGTTTGCAGTAGGCAGGGAAGCTACAGAAGTAATTACAGGCAGTTTATGGCCAATGTGTTAGTATGTGTTCTTGTTTCTGTTTGCGCTGTACCTATTTTTAAAGTATTAGTATCTGTTGGTCCGCCCCTCAACACTCACGCAACATAAACCAAGTCAATGAGTTAGTGCACAGCAACAATATACGGTACAGTTTAGGCGCTTTTGTACCCCTAATGAGGTAGTATGTAAAAAAAAAAGAGAGGCTCAGCTGGGATTTGAACCCTGGTCTTTTGCGTAGATGTCCAGTACTGTACCCGCTGCGCTACGATGGAGGGGTAACGTTCGCAGCGCCCCTAAACGGTTTGACCCCTCTTTTTGCCTCACATTTTGGGGCCCGTTTGAACCACTCTATACTTCTAATCTAGTTGAGTGCGGAAGAAACCCGGAAAAAGAAACTCGGCACACGGCGCTGCATTGGCTGCATTCGGGCTCGAGGCGTGCGGACAATTTTAAAAGTTATCCGCGCGAGGCGTGCGGACAGTTTTAAAAATTATCCGCGCGAGGCGTGCGGACAGTTTTAAAAGTTATCCGCGCGAGGCGTGCGGACAGTTTTAAAAATAATCCGCGCGAGGCGTGCGGATAGGGACAGCCACACCCACCCCCTATGCGACGCATTTACTCGAGTCCCCCTCGCGGGGAGATGGGCCCAATTTTTTCCCTTTTCCCACTCTCCCCCATCCCCGTCAGGGTCTTATGACCTCCTCCAATAAACAGCCAATCAATCAATCAATCAATCTTTTTATCTTTTTTGGCTCCGCCGTGTGAGACGCGGAGAAGCTCAGTGCCACCGCATCGCCTCCTCTAAAAAGATGAAGCGATGGCCGGCGTCTCGCAGCAGACGACACAAGAAACGGCTGGAAGTGACGCTTCCTTTAGTAATTACTTCAATTTTTACGGGTGTCTTGCTGAAGGATTTTTTTTAATACGGAGCGTGCCTGCCTGACCGTGTCTATGGTGTCGCCCCCAGTTTATCCAGCGCTGGTTCCTTTATTATTATAAACTTCAACATTTCTTTATCCTCTGTGTGGCCCTAATATTACTGCTGACCCGCACCAACCAATCATCAGGCTTGGAGGACATCTTCTTCATTATTTCTCCGACACTTAATTACCTCGGCGTTTAAATTTCTGCTTCTTTCAAGAACGATGAGAAAATCAAAGAGAAATTCCGTTCACGGCTGCGAGATTTCCTACAAGCGCGCGTGTACCCGGGAGGACAGTTATCGCAATAGCAGTTTTACTTGTGCAGTGTGCCACTTCTAAACTAAAAAGAAACGTAGGATGAGGTACTGCCCCTTCAAGTCAGTTTCCAGATGTGGTCATTCCAAAATGCACATTTATTGGCGATAGATGGTAGCGTAGCTTATTTAGTGGCTGTCGTCTAAACAAAGATGCTTGATTGCTATGACACTAGTCCTTTGTAGTAACCGATATACAGCAAGCATTATATTGCTTCCAACTTACAGGCTTCAAGAGCAGATGTGAAGGCCAGTATTAAAATATGCAACATTTTTAGAACCTGCTGTTGTAAGTGAACCTGCAGTGTAGCATCTCAATCTTTAATAATGTCTTCTTGTGAAGACCTTTAACATGTTCCTCGGACATATGACATAACTTTTCAGCTTGAGAGGTACAACTTGAAATGGTTGTGAATGTTGGCTACCTGGCAGTTCGTTTAAACTGCAGCATAAATACCAGATAAGTGACCAGGGGACGATGACGTGCTGGTGTATTGTCCTCCATATTATTTAGACTATGTAAAAGGAATATACGAAAGGAAGGAGACAGTTTTTAGTTTTATTTATTCCCAGTTTCACGGCCATAGAAGACGACAGATATCAGAGGTGCCCAGCACAAATGGGGTAGGTGCATCCAGATGCTTGTTGAGACCTCTGTCACTGAAAAGTAAAAAAGAAACAGCATTTTGGAAACTGGTCAGGCACTACATATATTTCCTTAGGAGCCTCCCATTCAAAATTCAAATGAACAAACAGCTTAAACACAGTACTCTATTATTGTGTTCCTTGCGTGTATGTTTTTTAGTATGCGTGTGGACACTGACGTTTCTGCTGTATCTATTTCCTTGATTTTTTATTTGTACACACGTGGCAGAATTCTCTTATGCTATTATTCTTCGTTTAATCTGCTCAGGTACCACACCCCTCATTAATGCCCGTGGGGCCATAAGGGTATCTTGAATAAACATAGAACACCGAATACATGGTGCTACATCTACAAATTAACGTTCCTGCAGCAGTTTAAACATTTATAAAATAAATAATAAAATGGCACATTTCCACACATTTCCTAATACAAATAAAAGCCAACTCCAGCTTTCCTCAAAATTTTGTATACAAGTCTCTTTGAACCAAGCAATAAAACTGTAAACATCTTGAAAACAATTTTATTTGCACGTAAATTTCAGGCAGCTTAACTTAGGTGTCGCAGCAGCTGTCGTGCAACGATGACTTGCTTGTCTCTATTTTTCGGATTTTGCCCTTCTAGAAACAAGTCACATCCTACAGTCGCCATGAGGTTAGTCGACCTGTTAACGTGTTACAAAAACGAAAGCTATTGTATTGTGCTTATTTCTAACACTATTTTAAAGTTCTTACTCTCACTCCTGTGACACCTAAGGCTGATTCAGCTGGAGAGCACCCCTATGTGGGCAGCAAATTCTATAGTGGTCCGAAGTGGCAAAGATGGAGATTGCTTCACCTTTGCACGATAATGCATTAATCACGACTAAGTTTAGTTAGGTGTCCTCGACATTTCAGAGAAGTGCCGAGCAAAAAAACCCGCCTGCATCTTCCCACGGGGGGAACTCGAGTAAATGCGTCGCAGAGTGGTGGGGGTATCGCGTGAATGTTACGTAATTGGGTATGGTTTGGTAATGCTTAATTGTTATTTCGTCTTTATTATTCTTATTTATTGAATGAAGGAGAAGCGAAAGCAAGGAGTGTAAAGTTAAAGTCTGTCTTTATTGCTTGGTGCCGTCGTTGTATTGGACGGAGAGGATGACTGCTTTGTGGTCGCTAAAGTGCACTGTCAAGGGGTCTTTGAGGAGCGGTCGTGCGATTGCGTAACTGGTAAAGACGTTGCTTCCATCGCATCTACTCGAGTCAAGCTAAGCGTCAAGTCAAGCGAAAGCCAAGCAAAGACGCCCTTGACTGAAGCCGAACGCGCGCTCCGCCGCTTATATACACACCGCCCGCGTTCGAGGGAGAGGAGTACGGGGGAGACGCGCGCATGCGCACACTTCCGTACACAAGCGCGCGAACTTTCCACGCACCCACCACGCCGTTGTCACGGGTACACGCCCTGCCGCCGTTACTGTTGAGCGCGACGCAGCGCACGGGTAGCTACGACGCATGCGCGCACAGACGCGCTCCCCCCCGCACCGCCGCAGCTGTTGTTGAGAGCGACGGAGCGCACGGGGTACACGCGCTCCTCCCGCACCGCCGCACCTGTTGTTGAGAGCGAAGAGGGTACGGGGGAGAGACGCGCACCTGCGCCTCTACGCGACGCGCATGCGCAGTGAGCGTGTGGACGGCGCCGACGCCGAAGCGCGACATCGTGTGACTAAGAAATGCTCCGCATTTAAAACAGTTTTGAAGAACAACTCAGAAATACCAGAAGCCAGAAATGGGTGGCTGGGCAGCCAGAATGTTACGGTCTCTCTTAACTCCAAACTAAAAACAAGTCAGCTTAAAACAAGTAAAAAATACCTTAAAGGAGTAGCACCACTATTAAACGTTCATAGCATGATTAGGCTCTACTTAAAGGAGTACTTGAAATATCAAAGCTGAGATAACTATGCAAAAAGTTTCCTTTGTAGCTGCAGATTTTAGTAGCAACCATTCAGTATAACATATTTTAAATCAATTTTAATATTTGCATGCACAAGAAAGCTCCGAATGAATACCCTTTAGACACTGGCATAAGCAAGATACGTGGAGTACCTCGCCATGCAGTTCGCCCCAAACTGCTAACGTTAGGGCTCCAGTGACTTAGCCAACACACTGGCTGCTGGTGGTGCACGCTGCACTGCCTTGTGAACCACGTCACAGTTTTGGGACTGATATCGTGCGGCCCAGACGCGTGTGGCCATGGCCAGCTTGGGCCACTCTAGGGCGCGCATCCAGTCTGACCATGATGCAATGAGAACAGCGACATCAAGAGTGCCTTGGTGTTCGTTTTGTCCAAGCCGAAACTGACATGAATAAACAAGGCTCAAAATAATTATATGGTCGACTATCTAATGTCCCATTCTACGATTCCTGGGCTGGTAGGCACCCATAGCAATGGGGAAAATGTAACATGGAAATTTCATACCAGTACTTTTTTAGAATATTTACATAGACACATGAACTGCATGCTAATGGCCCTTTTTGCCAGTTGTAGGGCCCATCTGTCCACCATTCCTCAGCTGAGCATGAAAGACTGGTACAATGAAGTGTCAAGTTTAGATTTGACAAGTTTGCAAGGTCAGTTATTCACATTGAACTTTTTGTGATCTTTCTTTACAAGGGTTTAACCTATAACCACTCCTCCCTGGCTTGGCTCATGTACAATGCTTAAGCTTCACGCACATACTGTACTTGGTACAGTTTCATTTATTAAAGTGAAGCTTTCAGCCCCTCCCTGATGTGTCTGTAGTCCACCCAAAATGCACTGCACGAAAGCCAAATTTTTCTGATGATGACGATCGTGAGTGAAGTGAAAAAAAATCTAAACGCTCCCCGTGATCTGAACTGAACCTGGGTCCCTCGTGTTATGAAGCTGACGTCTGCCCCATTGCGCCATTCCAGCACAGTCGAAGCAACTTGGATTTGCATGGACGTGGAAAATTACACAACATCCACACCTCCATCTAACGACAATGGTTGCATGCTACGGAAGGTCATGGATTGCCTGCATCAGTAAAGCTCTAAGAGCACAACTGCAGTGTAGCAGACCATCCCGATAAGGAACAGGTGCTCAGTATTGGGCTGGTTAATTTGGTGTTGGACTTGATTTTGCAAAGCTTCACGTCCCCCGTTCTTGTCGTTTCAGCAGATGGGCAGTTGATTTTTTATTATTAAGTCTTCCCGTCAGTAACTAGGCCACAGTTACATATTTGGTTGTCATACTACCAGGGTGGTCTGCGAGCACACGCAGTCTGCCTGCTGCTAATTTCGAGTGTACCACAAAAACAGCCACTTCTGGAGGCATTCACCTGCTTTCCACGGGTACCCAGAAAGGATGTAGACCAAGGCTTGCCCTCCAGGCCCTGCACCAACATCGTAGGGTCAAGGTCCAAGCACTTTTTTTCCCACTGGAAGCCCTCTTATGCAGATGCTGCAGGAACATGATAAATGCTGTGTCAAAACAACTGAAAGTTGGGTAAGCTAATAATACATCTTTGAAAAACAAAATGCGAAAAGATGGCGACGTGGAATAAGACCACACTGGAAAACCCACTACAAGAAAAAGAACACACGGCACATGGTGCTGTGTGTTGTTTTTTGCAAAAGCAAAAGTGAGAAATCTCCGCTGCATCGTTAATAACAAGGATCATCCGAGGAAAGGCAGAAATAAGTGCGGTGTTAACCATGCGCAGCCGTTAGTTCGTAGTGCGATTGGCATGATTTGCAGTATTCCGCTGTCATGTAAGTCCGTGTATGTGGGCCAGACAGGACGCTGTCTAAGTGTACATCTCAGGGAGAATTTGTTTACGATCACGAATTCAACGGGTGCAAATCTTCCTGCGCATTATAAAAAGTGTGGGTGTCGCCCTTGTTTGATGAGACTGCAGTGTGATGTTGCACAGGCATAATTATCAGATTGTTACGGAACGGGTTGAGGCCTTCTTTATCGATGAACATAGTAACAAGTGTGTCAGCAAATCGTCTATAACTCTACATGGGCAGGAGCACGCGCTAATCGGCACCATATTTGTTCAATCTATTATTTCTTTCGCGTAAAAATTTTGTGTTTTTCAACAAAACGGCAGTTGCCAGTAAGTGCTTGTGTGTGTCCCTCCTGCCTGTACACGTTATTTGTGCGCTTTCAAATTTTCAATGGCTTTATGCCCTGCCACATACTATTTGTCCCATACGCAGCTTCTTCCATTCACCTTCAATGTACACTTTACTGAGTTGCTCCTGGTGCCTCCTCATAAAGGGCCCAAAATGCCGCGTAACCTTTAGAGCCCCTCGGACGATCTGATTCTACCGCCGTCATTTGGTCTATCCTTTCTCTCTTCCTCTTCCGTCTTTTTTGGCTCACGGTTTCACGCTTTTTTTTTCCCCTTTGGCCGCGATATCCTTACGTTCTTTGTACAGAAGCGACGTTTTCAATTCCTCTCACGCAACGCAACTGAAATTCCCGAAGAGCCAGAACTCTGATGCGTGCACACGGCATACTCGCGAGATTAACGCTATCAAACACATGCATACTTACGATCGAGGAACTTCAAACACCCAGGACAGCGCTTCGGGGAGTACACGCCACTGGGTTGATCAAATTTGAATAATGTTATGGGCTCCTACACAAAAGGAATAACGAAACGCTTGAAACTGCGGCCGGAGTGTGTAAGGACATAGCATCGTAATTTGAGTTTAGCGTGTGCTGCATACTTGGGCGGGAAACAGGGAGTGGGAAAAGAAACCACACGTACGTTGGATACACGAAGCAGGTGTTGGTTTGCGCGCCAACGTCTGGTTTGTCGTTTTCCACTGTGTCTGTTCCTCGCCCAAGTATGTATGCAGCGCACGCTAAATTTGATTCAAGATTATACAAAAATCGTTAACATCACAATACTATCGGCAACGAGAACGACAGCTAGGAGAACGAGGCGGCCACGCAAACAAGAATTCACGCAGCTTTAGGTACACAGTACAGTGGTATAAACACAAAAACTACAACAAACATAAAATAACGACGTTGCTGACCTTGATGGGAAAATGAGATCATAGATGCTCTCTTTTCCGCTCTTCCGTGTCGGTGCAAACGCCGGAGACCGGCATGACTGATCCGGCTGATCTACGCTGAGCTCAGGCTGCAAGTCTCTCTTCAAATGTCGCAGTAGGTATGTAAGACACCTAATCGGATAGGGAGATCGCACCAGTACTAGCATTCACGGTATAATCACGCATCTTCAACTTGGTTTAGTAGCAATCAACACAAACTGACACGCTGGTTCTGACAGCGCAAATCATTCACTCAGGGGACACAGGGAAATGCTGCGCCTACTTCGGCGTTGTCCCTAGGCGGTCAAAAACAAGCCAAGTGACGTCACATTTTGATCACGTGACCCAAGGATTTCTTTTCTCCTTTTAGCCGCTCCGCTAACAGTCGCCGTCACGGGCTCGGCAAGCTCAAGGCCAAAATGCGCTTTTATCCGCCAACTGAAGCTCGGCTTCCGATGAGCCTTCCGTGTGACGTTACTTCCGGTCGCCGTTTGCTTGGCGCTCACTCAATCTTTCAGCCAAGTTACCGATGAGTGGCCGACGGCTCGAAAGCCAATGGGGACCCATGGGGTTTCCAATCATTGGCAATCGGCCTCGGCTGCTTGGGTGCGTGGCTGCCACTAAGAGCGTAAAGCCAGAAAGTACAAGAATCGTTGGATAGTCAGTTTGAGCTCCGCGTTGACGAGCCCAAACCTACCCTTTTCTAGGCTCCAGAAGAGGTTTGAGCGGCGCATGGGCTCGAATGTCGAACGCCAGAGAAATACCGCCCAGGACGGGTGCAGCTTGTTCAGGGTGCCTGCGTCGATGGTAGTTATGCGGGCCCCGTACAGCACTGCGGGGTATGCAATCGCATTGCACACATGGGCCTTCGTGAACAGAGCGATGTTTCTGCAATTGCAGCTGCAATTGCAGCTTTCTTTCCGCCGCTGACAGCTTGGGTTTCCACCGATTTGTGACTGCGGCGCTTTGGTTGAGGTTGACGCCCAAGTAACTAGACATCTCCTCTTCCCAGGCCATTCCAAATAGGCAACTTGGTTTGGAGGCCCATTCACCCAACCAGGCTCCCCCTCGACGTATGCAGGTTTATCTCTGCTCCCCAAAAACCGGCAAAACTGGTTTTCTAGGCTAATTACCTTGCCCACTTGTGATCCACTCGCGAGTGCAAATGAAGGCCACGTCGTCCGCATAGGCGAGAACACGGAGCTCCTCGTCTCCTTTCTTCAGACCATTGATGACATCGGATGCAAGGGCCATACGGCACAGTGGCTCAAGGTAGACGGTGAATAGGATGGGTGACATGGGGCAGCCCTGGTGCACCTACCTGAGGATGTCTATGGGCGTTCCGACAGACCTATTTGTTACTACGCAGGTAGAAATGTCCTCGTAGCAAGTTTTGATCCACTCGATTATTGTGCCACCGATGCCGCAGTGTTGGAGGAGATCCAGTAGAAAATTGTGGTACACCTGATCAAAAGCTCTCCTCAGGTCGAGTTGAACAATGGCCAAAGGTAGCAGACCTGATTGTGCCGCCTCGACGGCTACCCTCATGCGATGTAGGTTGGAATTGATGGACCGCCCTTTAAAACCGCATGTCTGGTGCGGACCAACTACAGCGTTCAGTGCGCTCTCCAGCCGTCCGGGGAGAACTCGGGCCAGGATTTTGTAGTCTGCTGAGATGAGGCTGATAGGACGGTAATCGGCGACGTCGGGGATAGGAGGGGATAGCGGGGATCAGCCCTGCCGGCGTTTGAAATATATAAGGTGTGTAATCTATAGCTATTTTAAGCAGCTTAGGTGACTATTTTTTGTATAGCGCTCGTGCAGTAAGCGTGCCCCAAATTTCCACAATATCTCACGTCTAGCAATTGCATTTCTTAGACGGAAAAGCGTTCGCAGATGTGTGGTCGTGCTGCCGCTGTGCTTGTTCACCTAGTGCAAAAAAAGTGCTGCCTGCTCCCTAGTTTTACGCTGTACGGTAAAAGTTCCAGTTGATTTTATTTCCGGGTACCTATATTGACTTCGCTCAGTCGCTGACTCTTCTCCCGCCTTCATCATCATCATCATCATCATCACCAGCCTGTCTACGCCCACTGCAGGGCAAAGGCCTCTCCCAGTCTTCTCCAATTACCTCGGTCCTGTGCCAACCGTGACCAATTTATCCCCGCAAACTTCTTGATCTCATCTGCCCATCTAATTTTCTGCCGCCCCCAGCAGCGCTTGCCTTCTCTAGGGATCCACTCTGTTACCCTTAACGACCAGCGGTTATCTTGCCTTCGCATTACATGCCCTGCCCACGTCCATTTCCTCTTCTTAATTTCTACCAATATGTCTTTAACACCAGTTTGCTCCCTGACCCACTCCGCTCTCTTCTTGTCCCTTAATGTTACACCTAGCATTTTCCGCTCCATTGCCCGCTGAGTCGTTCTCAATTTAAGTTGAACCCTCTTAGTCAGCCTCCAAGTTTCTGCCCCGTAGGTGAGTACCGGTAATATGCAGCTGTCATACACTTTCTTCTTCAGCGACAATGGTAGGCTGCTATTCATTATCTGGGAGTGTCTGCCATATGCACCCCACCCCATTCTGATTCTTCTAATTATCTCTGCCTCATGGTTGGGATCTGGGGTCACAACTTGGCCTAAGTAGATATATTCGCTTACCACTTCCACTGCCTCGCCACCTATCTCAAACTGCTGTGCTGTCCCGAGGTTATTGATCATTACTTTAGTTTTCTGCATATTAATTTTCAGGCCCACGGTTCTACTCTGTTCGCCCAGTGCAGAAAGCATGCTTTGCAATTCGTCCCCCGAGTTACTTAGCTGGGTAGCCGTGATCGTATAGTGGTTAGTACCTTGCGTTGTGGCCCCGCCTTCAAGTGGCCTTAGATTTTCCTTCTATAGCGTACCAGTCAGCGAAGCGCCACATGTGCGCTTGTGCAGCGCTTGTGTAGGAGCGACTGGACCCTGAGCTTGATACAGTGTACAAACAAAGTAAAGAAAGGCACATTCTTCCATTCACAAACGTGTCGTGGCTTAGTTTCAATTGAGTGAACGAATTGCGACGACCCGTCGGCTGCCGGTGGTTTAAAAGCTGGGCCGACTGACTCTGTCGGTCGGCGAGCCGTGCAGTAGAACAGTCAAGCTAAGTCATTTCCTCCTGACGTCACTCGGGAAAACGCCACAGAAAATGGGCGAGGCGGTACATTTTCTAATTGATTTTTCTACTAAATAAATTCGCGTAAACGCACTCAGAGTGGTCGAAACATGGCCTGTGGACTCCGGACTACAATTTGCACCAGTAATTCCGCAAAGTTTACAAATCCCTTCAGTGTCCCTTTAAGGAAAGTGTATTAGCCAATATGCGGCGTTCCACAAAATAATGTGACCGGACGTCACTTTAGTGGTGTGCTTATAGTGACATCGTATGGCACTGTATACACAGCGATTGGAAATAACACAGATTTTCATGCGCGGCGCCACTGCCCATACGCAGACAATTTTTTTTGCCGTGCTGTAAAAGGTTGTGTAAGGGCGCTGGTTTTTGTTTTAGGGTCGAAGCCCTTTATAGGGTCTCGGGCTGTCGGCGTCTCCTATCGTCACCGTCGTATCTCGTATAATGTAGTCACGGCACTAAAACACCGGCACACTCGTTATTCAACGCCCCGCGCTAGAACTTTTCATATCCGTGGGCAAAAACGCGTACTGAAAGAACACACCGGAAGGTGGAGGAGGAGAAGGAGGGGGATAAACTTTACTAAGAGCATCGTAATGTGGTGTGCGGCCCTCAGTCCAGGACTCCACTGGAGACCCCTGCCGCGCACGGCCCTTTCCACCAGCCTAAGCTGGGAATCAAGACCGGAGCTGAACAGTTACTTCTCCCACTGCTCACGGGAAGGGTGCGCGATTCTTTGAATTTTGGGGCTTTCCGAACACTCCCATACCATGTGGTACAGGGTGCCCGGGGAAGCGCAAAATTTGCACAGCGGGAAGTACTGCGTTGAATGAAGCAAGCGGAGTTTGGTCGGATGAGGAAAGATATTTGTTTGGAGGAGCCGGAGGCAGTGCTCCTGCCCTTTAGTTAGAGATTCATGAGCGGGGGGTAGATTATTCCTTGGTACTTATAGTACTCCGTTATCTCTTGATATGTAACCAAAGGACCCGCAGGCTCTATAACCAACACCCTCATGTCGCCTGGCGGGATAGATCTCGGGCGGTGTCGTGGGCGGTCGTATTGCCCTGTAGGGTTCAGTGGGCTGGTGTCCAAACAATCTTCACTTTTCTTTCAGGTGGCTTTTTCAGCAGGATTTCCAGAGCTGTCTTAAAAATTCTACCACGAAGGAAGTTTCGGCAAGCCTGTTGCGAGTCCGTAAGAACGCTTCGCGCTTCAAATGCACGCGACTTCTACAGCAAAGCTCTACCTCCCAACGGTTTCATATCCGTGGGAAAAAACGCCAAGGAGCCAAGGAAATGCCCCGTCGCAGGGCCAGGTGGCGAAAAGCTCAGCTGGAGCGGCAGTGTGCGCTACCTGGGGCTCACACTGAACCACTGCGTTAACTTCCGGCAGGCCACCAGGGAGCTCTGAGCCAAGGCGCAGATGGCCACCACGTCCGTGCGAAAGATGGCCGCCCGGGACCGCCGCTGCTCGAAGCGAACGGCCCTGCAGCTCTACAATGCCTTGGCCGTGGGGCTGCTAATGTACGCGCTGCCGCTGGTCACCCTGCGCAAGCACAGTTGGCAGCACCTGGAGGGCGACCACCGCAGGGGCATCCGCACCTGCCTGGGCCTGCCTCGAGATTCCCAGTGTGTGAAGACGCTGGCTTAGGCGGGGGCATGGACGCTTCAAATGACGGTGGACCAGCGCGCCCTGGGCCACATTGACCGGCTGCGGCGGGCTGAGGGAGGCAGCCCCCTGCTGCAGCGGCTGCGCACCCACCGTGGCTTATAGGCGAGGAAGTGGTGGCCCCCGTAAAAGCGCCCCCCCCCCCCCCCCCCCGCCTTGGAGGCCAAGGCCAAGGTGCACATGGAGATTCTGGGCCTGCGCAGCAAGCGACGGACGCCGCACTGCGGGCAGCTGCAGCTGGCCCGGGGTGTCGTGTGGGGTGACCTGGAGGACCACGCCCTGCTCGCATGCACCAGGCCACATTGGGCTGGATGGCAACGAGCGGGCAGACGCGCTGGCCGCCGACGCCCACGAGCTGCCCCCTTCGCCCACGGCGGCCCAGGCAGCTGCGGATGACGCCTGCGGATGGCGCCCGCGAATGACGCCCAGCACTCTGACCCGAGGTCGGCCGCTATAGAGAGGCTCCACCACCCGTGCGGGCCACGCGGATGCCCCGACAGCAACGCTCGGCTGTCCTGCGCCTCCGCGTGGGGTGCGTGTGGACGGCCGAGCGAAAACACCGTCTGGAGCTTGTCGACGACCCGTCGTGCCAGCACTGCCGGGCGGCTGTCCAGACCCTGCCACATCTGGTCCTGGAGTACCCCCAGTTTGCGGCAGGGAGGGCTGAACTGTTGGCAGCCTTCAGGGGAAGGGCTCGTCATCTCGAAGAGTTTCTGTGGCTGCCGGGAAGTGCCAGAGAGCGGGACGGAGTCCACGAGGCCCTGGGGTCCTACATGAACGCCTCGGGACTCCTTCCGGCTCTCCGTTTTCTCCCTAGTTAGTCTGAACTGTGGGCGTGGTTTTTTTTTCCTTTGTGTGTGTGTGTTTGGGGGAGGGGGGGGGGGGGCTTTTTTTCCCTTAGTGTCCTAGCGTTTAGTTTTGTATATATTGTACATATATGTCCTGATTAGTCCTGTATATATTTATATATCTATCCTCCCCTTTTCTCTCCTCCCTTTCATGTATACCTGCGTTCCACATTCCCCACACCCCCACACCAGCAGGCGTTCCAGTGTCCACCTCTAGGTGAGACAAACTACGCCTGCTGTTGGTCTTTCCTTTCCATTTTGACAATAAATTCATTCATTCATTCATTCATTCATTCATTCATTCATTCATTCATTTCAGTAAAGGAAAGAAGAAATAAGGTAAAGAAAACGTCAACCAGGCTGTGACCTAATTTGCTATCCTACACGTGGGGAAGGGACCAATGGGAAAAATACACTTATACATTGCACGCTTCGCCCCTCTTCAGGTTTCACGTTAGTGGAGATGGCCCGGGATTTTTGTGTGTGCGTGCGCGTGCGTGTGCGTGCACGCGCATGTGTGTGTGCGTGCGTGCGAGCGTCCGTGTGTGTGTGTGCTCGTGCGGGCGTGCACGCGCGCGCGCGTTTGTATGTGCGCGCGCGTGTGTGTGCGTGTGCGTGCGTGCGTGCGTGCGTCCGTGTGATTGTGTGTGTGCGTGCGTGGGTGCGTGCGTGCGTCTGCGTGCGTGCTTGCGTGTGTGTGCGTGCGTGCGCGCGTGTGTGCGTGTGTGTGTGCCTGCGTGCATGCGTGCGTGCGTGTGTGTGCGTGCGTGCGCGTGTGTGTTAAACCGACATTGTATCATGTTACATAGGAATGTGTCGATACATGGTCAGGCACATACACCACCACAGGAGAAACAAGAGCAGTGGGAGGCAGCTCTTGCCAGCTAAATCTGGAGCTTCATAGACAACTGATTAACCAGGCTCGAGCGGAGGCAAGATCCAATGGAGTCTTAAAATGAGCACCCTAACCACCGCTTTGCATGCAGTGAGCATCTTTTTATCTCAATAAAGTTAATGATTATGATGACGACATCTGCTCAAGGAACTTTCTCCCATCCTAGTTTCGGAGGCACGCTACGTTGGTACCAAGTTTTAGCACTCCGTATGATCCGTCTGTTCCCCGACTGCGCCTGCGCGCGCGAAGTGTGAGGAGGCGCACCCCACCGTGACCAATGCACGGGCATGGCGAGAGCCGGCCCGCGGAACTAATCCACCGCGACGAATGCAAAAGTGCCTAGACGGGTCAGTAACCACGTACAACACGGAGCATACGGAGCACTAAAACTATTGTACGGTACAATTTGTACCTGCCGCGACACCATCAGCACTCCGGAGAGCACGACGAATGAAAAAGCAAATTGAACGAGGCCAAATGCACAGGAAAATCGCTTCAGAATCCAGTCTCGTATACGAAAGCAGATCCAGAAAAGAGCAATTTTATTGAACACACAAATAGGCCTTTCAGGCAGCAAGATGGCGCCAAAACCCCACCGACCACGGAAGTACAGTAAAAAAGATTGTGAAATAGAAAAAAGGATTACAAAACCATTATAGCATGCCAGGAATAGCACCGCACAATATTTTTCTAGGTACAGCGTAGTCTGTTCTTGTTACACTTCTCCACGCTTTTCCACCCTTCTTAGAAGTTTGCTGAGGGAACTTCGAAGCTGTTGCGATTCCATGCGCAGCACCAGTAAGTGCGCGGTTTATATTTTGTGGCAGCGTGTAAAATGTTTGAAGTACCATTGCAAATAAAGTCCCGGTAACATACATGGCAACCTACGAAGAAAGTGCAGTCCAATTACTTGAGAGCAAAAATTTTAAGCCGCGGAATTCGGTGGCTTAAGGCATGTCACATAGCGCCGCACCGGTTGATCTGGTTATTGCCGATCCCAGGGCGCAGTCGAATGCTTGGGCACACTCGGGCATGTTCATCAGCGGCCCGTTGCACCGTGCGCCGAGTAGGGAGTACCAAACAGTGTTGGTCTGGTTCATAGCCGATCCCAAGGCGCAGTTGAATGCTTGGGCGAACTCGGACATGTTCATCAGCGGCCCGTTGCACCGTGAGCAAACAGGGTCCTGGTCATCGTTGGAACACCACTTGAAGCAGCTGCTGGCGAAGAACTGCTCGCCAGTGAAGGCCGTTCCTTGCTGCGCGGCACCGCTGTGATGGAGTGCCACGCTCTCCCGGTACGCCCGATAGGTCATGAGCCAGCCGCCGCTGACAACGAGGACCTCAGACAGCGCGTGCGCTCCGTAGCGCACGGCCCCCGTCCACAGCGTTTCGTTGTACAGGCAGCGCAGGCAGGCCAGCTGGCGCGCGAACTTTTTACTCGAGGCTCGCGTCCACCAGTCGCAGCGCAGCCCGTCCCCGCTGAACAGGGCCTCGTCCGGGTGAAACGCGGGCGTAATCTCGTGCCCCGCGACGTGGCCCAGGCTGGCCAAGTTGTACGAGGATGGGTAGCATGCCACGTAGCATGGCGGGCACAGGATGGCAGCTGGGATGACTATCACTTGGTACACCGAAACGTAGGAGGCGTAGACAACAGTGCGCGGGAAGCCCACTTCCTGCGAAGTGGGGCCGTGGACGCAGAGGAACCCCTTTGAAACGTTCAGCTCGGTCTCGTGCAGCGCCAGCGACATGTTCAGATACGAGCCACTCAGCTCGGGCACGTGCGGGTAGAGCCTTCGCAGGGCCTCCTGGTTCCCGGACCCCTGGTCGAGGAAGACCACGACGGCACGCCGGTTGTCCAGCTTGTCCAGCTCACCGCGCCTCATCTCGCCGTCAGTCCAGGGCAGCGGCGCTATGGTTGCTCTAGCCACGCTCCGGAAGCGGCACAGACTGGCAGTTGCGTTCCGCACGGAGCTCGCGGCTAGCCAGCGACGGTTGAAGACGTGGGCGAAGGCGAGGAACAACGCCGCGTCCTCGTCCGTGTAGCAGCGACCTGTCATGTAGCCGAGGGAACTTTTGTTGGCGTCCCTGCCATCCATGAACTGCGTCCGTGTAAGGGGATACGAATTCATGGGCTGCAGGTGGCGCACCACGTGCCAATTGTCGTAGACGAGCAGGCCCGTGGTGCCTTCGATGTTGCCGACGAGGATTGCCACGAACCGTAGCAAGCGCTTGTTCAAGACGAACATTTCGTCGCCTCGACCGAACCCCACTGGCAAATGCCTGTTGACGACCTGCGAAGGGTTTACGGGCATCCATGTTTCCCTTCACTCCACATTTCTCCTGACGTCTACCGGTGAAGATCTGTAACGCGTAGGAATCTGGGACAAATATTTGGGAACCACCTGTCAAGTGCAAATGGCAGGATGCAGAACGCGCTGCACGGCAAATTGCAGTGAACGTTGTAATGTTGCTCGGATCTGCTTCACCGTCCGTCGGCGTTTTTTTTTTAAATGCAGAGCATTTCAGTAACTCACGATGTCACCCGCGTTGGCGTCCGTAGTCCGCATTGCTCCCCCTACACTATATAAATAAATTGTGGTTTGCTTGGTGGCTTGAACCTTGCCGGCTGAATTCTTTAGTGATCGAAATTCAGGTCTAACCTTTTTAAATGCAGAGCATTTCAGTAACTCACGATGTCACCCGCGTTGGCGTCCGTAGTCCGCATCGCTCCCCCTACACTATACAAAAAAATAATACCTACCGGCGCCAGGTTTCGAACCAACGACTCTGCGGGCGAAACGCAAGGTACATGGTACTCTACCAACCGCACCACAAAGCCGACACAGAATGGAAGGTTACGAACACGCCTTATATCCTTGACTCATTCAACCGTCGGCCACAGGTGCGCCCTCTCCCCCGCGTCCTCCTCGCCTTCTCTCCGCTCGCAACGCCCTCTCTCGCCGCGTTCGGTTCGGGAGCACAACAGGTGGGGACGTGCACAACACCCTCTCTCGCCGCTTTGGGCTCGCGCTGATCAACAGTCGGTTCGCGCGCTAGAACAGGTGGGGGCGCTCGCATCACGCTCTCTCGCCGCGGTCGGTTCGCGCTTAAACGACATGTCGTTCGCGCGTGCTCCGGTCGCTAACATCTGTGGCGTGATCGTGACGTCAACATCACGCGTTCGTGTGGTGGCGCGATTTTGGCGCTATAATACTCTCTCGCGAGGGGCATTGGATATGATTTGATTGGATTGGCTTGGCTTGGATTGGATTGGTTTGGATTTGGATTGGATTGGATTAAAGTGGATTGTGTTGTTTCATAGCCGCGCCACGTTGCGTCATAGGCGCTCCACGTTGCGTCATAGCCGCGGCAGGGGGTTCACGGCACGTTTCACGTTTCACCAGCGACTTCATCGACAATGTCTACGCTGGAAGACAACAATTACAACAACAACCAATACGTAATCCATACGACTTGCAGGCGCGCCCCCCGCGGAAATGCTCTGCATTTGATCGTGCCCCTCGCGAGGGGGATCTTTTTTTGTCTGCATGTCGCGTTCTCCTTTTCTGTAGGTTTTAAATTTGTAAGATAGGGGGTCAATTTACTACGATGTATTTAGTATTTACCTTTTCCACTTCAAAGCTCTGCCAGTTCCCAATCCTCTTTCGTTCTGACGCCGCACACTCCGCACAGTCGTAAACTTACGAATATTCAAACGTTAAGCGCAAAGAGCTATGGCACTAAACATGTCACGTGACACACTTAGATATAAGAGCAGCACACCGGGAGCGTACCGGGTACGTTAACTGCAAGAGACTGCACTATCGATCGGTCTAAAGATTGTGAATTAAAGACTTTATTGTGGAAAAAAGGTTAGACCTGAATTTCGATCACTAAAGAATTCAGCCGGCAAGGTTCAAGCCACCAAGCAAACCACAATTTATTCCAAAAATGAGGACATTCACACAAGTATGAATTAATGTGTTTTACGTCAGCGTATCGCTAGCTGTGTAATTAATTTCAACTTCTCGCCGCAGCCACCGAAAAGGGTTAACCCCAATCCTTATTCCATAACCCATGCGTAAACTTCTCTGGTTAGGAATAGCACGCACCATCAGGCACTCTGCTGCCGATAGGTAGGGTGCCGTGATGTAGTCCGTTTGCTTGATCACGACGTGCAGCAGCTCGTAGTCAGGCCGCGGATTCATTAGCAATGGCACGGCAGCCGTCTTGAGGACCAGCACACGAACGGGCATTTTGAAGACCTGCACACGTACGGTTGTGTCTGCAACGTATGCTCAAATCACGTGCGCACGTTAGCCGCTGTAGAAGAGAAAACTTTCAGAGGTCTCCACGTTACCGCTGTTGGTCAAAGCGGCCACAGAAGGGGGGGGGGGGGGGGGGGGGGGGGGGGGACACGCTGCCAGTTGATTTCCTTCCACTTGAGTCAGTTTCACTCGTTCAGCATACCCTGAGAAGCTGAATTAAGCTGCTTGCGGGGTCAAGTTCCTTGTAATGAAAAACGTTCCCCCCAATGCTGCCGTATATACCGCTGCAAGGGAAAGCCCCAGTCCTGGTACGATGCTACCAGGTGGGCGGCAGAAATGACTGTCAAATTACTGCTCGTACCGTGAACTTAAATTAAGTATCGAATTATCAGCTACGTGTCTCCCAACTGGGTCATTGTTTACAAGCATCCGACGACGGTAGCAGTAATGTAACAGAAACATGTACACGTTTCACTCGGCATAAAGGTCGGTACATTGCGATGCCACTTATCCTAAGGCTGTAATAAAAAAACGGTTTCTCCGAGAAAGCCATCGAATGCATAAAATTTGGATAACGCACCTCAATGAGCAAACAAGTAAGCGAGAAGAGCCGACAAGTGAGGAAGCCAGCCTTTTCTAGGAAGCACGGTACGCGGAACGAATGCTTTGCCACTCCCACACGCGAACTGTGCCAGCGTTGTAGGGTGCCAAAAAAAGTAACTAAACACGTCACTTTCAGACAAAAGGAACGCGTCTCGGCCGTACACATCCGAATAAAATTAACACCTTACCGTTACAAAAAAAAATCTTATACTGCACGTTTCTTTGCCGTTAACACTTTATATTTCCCGACTTGAAGGTGACAGAACTGCAAGTATTACGGCATACACGAACTGTAGTGTTAAGAATAAGAAAACCGAACATACATGCCCGCACAAAATTTTGAAACTGTAGGTATAGTTACGAGCAAAACGCACATGCGTACATTAAGGTGCTTCATAACAGCTTCGCTTGCTCGATCATCAACAGAAACATGCATGGTCTCACATTCAGTGGAACAAAATTTTCGGCTGCGCTACTGACGTTAGCAGCACGAGGGAGCATTTAAAACATCTATTTAGGGTTTTTAACGCACCACGGCTACATCGCGTCACTCAGCAGTGTACGGCGACTGCACTTTCTAGTCTAGGGTTCCTTAAGAGTCCCTCGAAATTAAGAGTCCCTCGAAATGATGTGCACACAGGCACTATGGTAATTTACTTGCATAATAAGTGTGGCCTCCACGGCCGAGAGAAGAACATGCACTATAAATTTAAGAATCCTGTTATTCAGCTTCACCGCAATGCACTCAATTGACCAATCCGTTCCGCCAGCAATAATGACGTCGAGACTCTTCGGTCTGCGTTGTGGCATCACGCAATGCAAGCATGACGTCTGCATTGCGCAATGGCACAGCGCAGATCACGTTTTTTTGCGTCAAACTGCATGTGACAATCACAAATAATGCAAAGTATGATACCTCCATTGCTAAAGAGAACAGTTTACAAGCGATGCGTTCGGCCGGTGTTGACGAAAGGAGCGGAAACTTGGCGCCTTACTGAACAACTGGAAAGCAAACTTAGGTTGGCCCAGCGGGCCATGGAACGAATAATGATCGGAATAACACTTAGGGACAGAAAACGAGCTGCGTGGATCAGGGAGCAAACTCGAGTAGATGATATTATAGTTCAAATAATCATAATAATAAAAACACGATCAAATGCAGAGCATTTCCGCGGGGGGCGCGCCTGCAAGTCGTATGGATTACGCATTGGTTGTTGTTGTAATTGTTGTCTTCCAGCGTAGACATTGTCGATGAAGTCGATGGTGAAACGTTAAACGTGCCGTGAACCCCCTGCCGCGGCTATGACGCAACGTGGAGCGGCTATGACGCAACATAATCTAACACAATCCACTTTAATCCAATCCAATCCAAATCCAAACCAATCCAATCCAAGCCAAGCGAATCCAATCCAATGCCAGCGCGAACCCAACGCGGCGAGAGAGGTGTTGCGCACATCCCCACCTGTTGTGCGCCTGAACCGAACGCGGCGAGAGAGGATGTTGCGAGCGGAGAGAAGGCGAGGAGGATGCGGGGGAGAGGGCGCACCTGTGGCCGACGGTTGAATGAGTCAGGGATATAAGGCGCGTTCGTAACCTTCCGTTCTGTGTCGGCTTTTTGGCCCAGTGGGTTGAGCATCATGTACCTTGCGTTTCGCCCGCAGAGTCGTGGGATCGAAACCTGGCGCCGGTAAGTATTATTTTTTTATATAGTGTAGGGGGAGCGATTCGGACTACGGACGCGAACGCGGGTGACATCGTGAGTTACTGGAATGCTCTGCATTTAAAAGCGGACTTGAGCTGGCCACGTATAGTGAGACGAAATGACAGCCGGTGTACCACCAGGGCAGCAGAGTGGATGCCAAGAGACGGGTCTAGAAGAAGGGAACCGCCATTAACCTGATGGCGAGATGAAATAAGAAAATCCGGAAGCGACGAACGGAGTCCGGCAGTGCAGCATAGGAGTGGGTGGACTTCAGTGGGAGAAACCATCGTCCAGCAGTGGACATAAATATGATAGTGAAGATGATGATAATGAATCACATTGTCATTCGGTATTTTTTCTGTGCTGGCGGCATAGATTGGTCACTGGAGAGCATTGCAATGAAATTTAACGAAGGAACTGCAAGTGCTTTCTAAAAAAGTGCCGTGCATGGTTCACTTCAACAAACGTATACTCAAATAAGCAACTATTGCGGCGAAACGAGCAAGGATGGCCAGTGTCTACAGTTTGAGTTTGTTTTCATAGACAGAAAATTCTGATAATTGTTATATTGTTTCGCTTGCAGCCACTGTCTCTACATTTTCTTCTATACAGACTACGGTGGAGCACTCTCTGATTCGTTGTCTATAAACACTACACTCCGTCATTTTAATTGTTCGGGGCGGGACAAGGGGGTGGTGGGGAAGGTCTGATGAGGATCAGCCCTCTTAGGCCCCGGAACCTTTCACACTGTTGCGACCGGGAAAGCCGACTACAGCCGGGAAGAGGTCCAGAGCTGATAGGCCAACGTAACTGTTTACTTCATAGTGAGAGGTGAGCCGATCGAAGCCAAAGAACAATGCCCCGACGGGCGAGTTTACAATACAGGACTCGAGCAGAGCGACAGCATCGATTCGCTGCTCTAACAGGAATGGTTTACAACGCTTGCGGGGGTCTATTTATACCCAAAAGCGGTAACTGTCAAAATGCCAACAAGCGGCAACACGCCACGAACGTCACACACACACACAACGCTCTTTCCAGAGTTCGTGACAGTCGCTATACGCCTCGAGCTTTGCGTTCGCTGCGCCGCCTGCCGCCGCTTCTCCGCGGAGTTAACGGGATTAGCGCTGCGCGGCCCATAGGGGCTCATGCAGTGTTTTGGTTCTCTTTCGCTTCTTTTTGCCCTTCCAAATGCTAAAAAACTTGTTATGGTGACGTCTGCAAGTAAACAGTACGCTTAGGTCACTTCAAAAGCCGCTGCGTCTTGGCAGGGTGCTCAAACACCAACAATGGCTATCCGGGAACGCGGCTCTGCGTCCTTCTCGGCCGCTGTTACGGGCGTCTGCGACGGCAGCAGCATACCACCGCTGTCACCTCCGAATGCGTCCGGCACAAGTGAATTTTATTGTCGCCTCGTTTAAACCTGATACTGCGAGAGGTGTGTTTTGATTTGTAGCGCGGGCAACGAATGCGGCCTCATTACGAATATATGCGTCGTAGAAAAATATATATATCGGGGATGCGATTACCCATACCTGATAACTTGTGCGTTTTATAAGAATATAAGCCACGCGAAAATGTTAAGTATATTCCAAGGCTCTGCGTCGTGAAAGATGTGCACTCATGCCTTATAGCAAGAACCAAGAAAAGTGAATTAACCACTGAAAAATTAATTGTCTGCACGCCCGGAAGAAACAAAATAGCTGGTACAGAAATGAAAAAAAAAAAAAACTCAGTGCAGCTTCTGAAATGCTAAATACGTTCGTATAAACTTAACCTGGGTAGGACTTACGAGACCAACTAGTGTGCGAAATGCACTGCTATTTCGCGAGACATGGGGAGGGGGAGGGGGACGCTTACGTATTGTTGTGTACGATTGCGGAGCGAAATCAAGGAAAGAACGTTTTAGTAATCACACACACAAGCTACTCGTTCACGTCACTCTAGTTTTTAGACGTACAGCTGATCCCTCGGCGAACGCATTTTTTGAGGTATACAAGTTCAAAACTGATAAAAGGTGTCGTTAGAAGAGTGGGATATCTGATAAGGCCTGATTTCCGTTTGTGCTAGATTCTGCAGGCTCCCTGCGTCATATGACTATGCTTCGAAGAAACGTTTAGTCGCAAATGGGCATTACTGTAGAAGCAATTCTACGGCCTGCTCGCGGAGGATATATGTAACATTAATGTTTGCATTCGCTGAGCTCACGACAAGACGCCCCAGCATTATTTTTCTTTTTTGTGGTGCACTGATCCCGGGTATAATTTTGGATTATCCATCGTACTTAATTCGTAGAATGTTCGGGAAATTTATGTCCAGGGTAGTGATCAATATCTGAGGTATGATATTGGCAAGCATAACTGGCGTGCTGTCAGGTATGAGCGCTCCACTAGGTTATATAAGCGCACAAAACTGATTTACATCGTAATGTATAGCCATGGCATGACCATCCGGGGAAATTATGCTACGGAGACACTGTTAGTAAATTTGAGAACAGTGGAATCATAATCATCTCCATATGCATATCACTGTTTCGCGACGCCGACCAGTGACGCACACCTGGCGCTTGTACAGACCGAATGTACCAGACTAAGATTGCGTCACACACATTTACACTCTCGTAAACACACCACATTTGTGAACCGAGTGACTGTTCCACATAAATATGTATTTCCAGCGCCTACAAACGGTAAACCTCCGTCGTGAACGGGCCCCGAAAGCAACGGTGACAGTGGGGAGCGGGCCGGCGACTCCCACGGCTGCTTTCGAAACGGGCCGCTAGGGGGATTTCAGTGGCGGCCCTACAGGCCGCGCTCGAGGCGTATAGCCTCGACGCACGTTGAGTCCGAGAGAGGGGAGAGAGGAGGACTCCGTTGCGATCGACGGGGCCTCTGTGTCCTTGAAGAGTGTTGAGACGAGCCTCGCCGGCAGCCGCCGAAGTTTCGAAATGCGCCGAAAGCGAAGCGTCGGACTCGGCTTGTCGAAACTTGTCACCGACATGGTGGCGCCTGTGTTCAAAGGCGCACGCAGTGGCTTTGCCGCACAGCCGTGGAGTGATGCGGGAAAGTACGGCGGCGCTGGACGATTCGTAACAGCTTCTCCGCCGGGGGTCCGAGATCCCGATGGATAAGGGTCTTCAACCGTTGTCCGGAGGGATGCTTTCGAAGTGAAGAGCTCGGCAGACGCTCGACTCCAGGCCCGGGCTGTACGACACCGTGCTGGAGCTTCACCGGGCGGGTCACTGGACGAGTAGTGGCTCCCCAAGAACGTCTCTGGCTTGGTCAGGCAAGCAACAGAACAACACAGGAAGACACAACCGCATCGCCGGCAAGTGCGAAGACAAATCCACACTGAAGCTTTACCAGGCTTTTAGTTGCGAAGAAGTACGCGAATAACTAACTACTCTAGTTATATTTTTGCCCAGCAGTACTTTAGACAAGTGACAAACTTGAAAGGTGGCATTTCGCGTGATTGGAAATGTCCCACACACAAAAAAAATGTAATCGTAAAGGGCGAAACCTGCTCCAGGAAAAACAATGAAATTGACAAAGTCAGGCGTCTACAAGCCACTTCTCGCGCTGAGAGCTGTGAGTTGAGCTCTCGTCATTGCCCCGAGCTTTTCCCTTTTTGTACCGCACTTTAGGTGTGGCCGTTCTCTGAACGCTGCTGCGACCGCGTGTACGGACACCGGTCGTCTTGTTCGACAAAGGTCGAGCGCGCGGAGGAGCGAACGAGTTTTTCCAACGTTCAAACGAGAGGCGCGCACTCCTTTTTGGAGGCGGCGTTCCCCTGGCGCGATGCGAGCTCACGGCTTTGCCCCTTCGCGTGCCCGCACTGAAACGCGCGCCACAAGTACGCGCGGAAGTTTTTTCTCTCTCCTCGTTGCTCGCCTTTTCGCGAACGCGTTCGGCAAGCGAAAATCGGAACGCGTTCACGTTCTCTTCTCACCAACATTTTTTTCAGCTCCCTCCTTTCACAATGCTGCCCTGACCGCCCCAGAGCCAGACTAACTAAATTATTTCCTGAGCCTACAACAGCTACATACAGATCTTATTTTATGACGTTTCTCAGCTAATTAATTGATACTTGAAAGCATGACAGTGCCGATAAAAATTTCCCCAATCCACGCAGTGAAGTTGGTTGGACAGCGAGGCTGCCAAACGAGGGAAAGACACGAAACACGGTTGATTGCGGTGAAGTCCCAAAAAATGCTAGAATCGACACGATTAATTTCTAATTTCTCGATTTCGCGCGCTTCTCATCCAAGTGGCTGGATGACGTTTGATGGGACTACAGTTTTATCCTAACAGACAGACACGGGACTGTCGGTATACCGGCGGCTTAGTGACGTGGCTTGAAACGCCTTGGGTTCCGCGGATTCATGTACTAAAGCCGCCTCCATTAAAGGCGGCTTCACGTATTTGTATTAAAAGTGAGACTGATCGTAATACATGCTACGCGCCCCTGAGAATATCATAGTCCTTTGAGCAGTTAAACGACAAAAATCGTAGTCTACCTAAGCCCTTATTACGGGTTGTGAACTCGAGATCATTAATGTCAAGTGGGACGTCGCGAGGGAAAGCTCCTGTTGGATTGCCGCCGAACACCGCAATCACATCCACAGCTGCACTCCCGGCTTTCCACGCGGCGCTGCCAGCCCGCGCCGTCCTTTATTTGTGCTTATATTAAAGCGCACGAGCTACGGAACGCTTCGCAAGCGTCCGCGCGAGAGCTGGTCCTGGGTTTTCCAAACGCCAACGCCGACGGCGAACGCCGGCTTTTCCGCTTAATGGGCCATTTGATGTTCTTTCATTCACATTTTTTTTTCTGGGTAGTTCTATAAAGCACGAGTTAAAACCATTTCCTGTACTGACCATGCTCTTCCCATAGCAGCCCATGGGCCATGTAGTGACAAAAGACGGGAACTAGAAGCGAAAATCCTGGGTCCGCGTGAGCACGCGCTATTCTGAGCTCGCGCCTCGAGGCCGAGGGCTCGTACATCCTTAAGCAGCCGTGACTTTTTTTTTTTTTCACGATTTCTGTCGACCGTCTGCGAACGCTGCGAGAGAAAATTACGGTCGCCTGTGACCGCTATGTCAAATTAGTTCTCTGCGTTTCGGAGAAGGTGGCGAAGAAGGCGCACGAGTATTACCTCTCAGTAATAGTACAGTGTAATCGTACAGCGTGCATGGGGGCAAAATAAGAAGCATGCATACCTGCTCCTATAGCGGCACGCCCAACCTTCCGTCATTATTCTGTTCTCATTCATTCCTTCCAAAGAAGAATTACCCCGATTTGTTCCTGCTCTGCTCACACGCGTTTCTCCAAAGCGAATGGGCCCCCATGAAATTTCAAATTCGCCGGCGAATGTCGTAGCATTGGGCTCGTTTTGGAAATACCAGAACAGCTCGACGCACCTCGGAATAGTTGGCGACGCCCGGCTTCTTTTGCCAGCCCTTGGACACGGAGTCGAAGAACTGGCAGGGGTCTCCCTTGGCGTTGGTTAGGTAGCACGTCAAGTTCGTGCTAGGCTGCAGATGGCCGAGATCGTACCAGCCAAGCGCGTACGCCCGCACGACCTGCGCCGTTCCATAACCAGCTTCCAGCATCAGCTGCAGTGCCATGAACGACAGGAAGGCCCCGTAACGATGCCGCAACAAGAATGTCATGCCGAAGCCGCCCCCGCTGAGCATAATCACGTCTTGACCCTTGTGGTTCGATGTCGCCGTTGACATCGACGACGAAGCTACGCTGGACTTGACGCTAGAGGCTGTTGAGGGTGCGTCGCCTTGCATCCTTGGTTTCAGAAGCGGAAATCGCCTCTTCTCTGGCAAGAGGAACATGCAAGAATGGCGGCGACCCGATTGGAACGCTACGGGGATTAGGATGTGTCGTCAGGGGATTGGCTCGTGTCCGCTGCTTGGTGATGATGGTGATATTGCGCGCAGACAGAACAGTCAGCGGGAATGTTTAACTGAAAAATGACTGAAGAGCAATAGTTAAATGACTTCTTCTTTGATGAGGTGCTTATAATTTTTGCACGAAAGCTTGCCATGTCGAGAGTGCCATGTTTGCAGCGCAAGACGATCGTCATCGTTGTTTTCGCTACCGCAGCATAATATGTCCCATTGTCGACGCCAATTAGCGATGTCCGTTCGCAAGACACGTTATCTTCCTCCTCTCGTATTGAACAGGCAGAAACTCGTATTATCTTAGTGCAGGCCGCTTGGTACGGGATTGAGTTGAAAGCTGCTTTGGGTCCTTGGTCGGGTCCCAGTCTGGCTGCACGTGCAACCAAAGCTCTCTTGGTGTTTGTTCGGAGGCGGCGTTGGTTAGAAGCACAGAGTTTTGCGAAACACTTTTTGTATGACTGAGAATTTTGTGTGCGTCATCGGGCATCTTTTCTTTGTTATAATTATTTTTTCCTCTTTTTTTCCCCTTTTCTTCTATCATCTGGCGTAGCAAGCCAGCGCGATGGCTCGGGTAACATTGCCGTTTTCAATTAAATTTATTCTCTCATTTATCCCACCCCGAACTGGGTTGAGTGCAGGTGAACTCCTTTGAGGAGTTCCTAAATCTCCAGTCCATTTCTTTTCCCTCTTCCTTTAAAATCTAACCGCTAACCCCCCCCCCCCCCCCCCCCACCCCGGTTCGGTTCAAACCATAATTACCCCGTTGATATGAGTTTTTTTTTAGTTTCAGTTTGTTTTGTCGAAATGGTACATATGCCGTGCCCCACCTCTAAAGCGGCCTAAAAGATATTGTCACGAGAGGGGCAGATGGTTGCCAAGCAGAAGACTAGTTTTAATCAGTATAGAGCCCACACACGGTAGCGAGCAAGCAGGCAAAGCGTCTTCTTCCTTTAGCCAACTCACTGGCTCCGCCTAGTGGTCATGGTGGTTTCCGAGTAGTCGGCGCATACCCTTGCGGGGATAATTACCGTTCATAGTGTCTGTGGCACTATCCCTCTCCTTCAAAAAGCAACGACTCGATGCGGAAGAAAAGTGCAAGCAATAAAAAGGAAGGCTCTAAACACAACACAATTGCTACTATAGTTCCGACAGTCCTTCACAGTCTTGGAGGCGTCTTTAGCACTCCTCCAGGAGTGAGATTGCAACTTCAGCTGCCGGAAGTTCATCAAGTCTATTGAACGGGCATCGGCACTCAACGTGAGTGGTACAGCTTCATCCTGGCCACACGAACAACTTCTGGAAAGGCCCTCCGTCGAGATCGAACCGTTCCTTCGGGAACTACCTGGTACGTAACCTCACTACACCACTTTGTAGGGACCGAAGTAGCAGCGCAGCAGTTTTTCGGATCTCCCTCGAAGGCGCACAGGGCTCCACACCAAAAGCTGGTCTCCAGACTGGTAAACCACCTCTCTGTGCCGTTTGTTATATCGGCGGGCGTCGATTTTTTGTTGGTTCCGTATTCTACATCGCGCGAGGTTGCGAACTGCTTCGGCGCGCATAGTGAATTCTTCCGCGCCTGAAGTGCGTGCTTGAGTTCCACTGGGCAGAAGCATCGCATCAAGCATTGTGGTGACCTCCCGACCATGAAAGAGACGAAAAGGAGTGAAGCCGGTTGTTTCCTGTGGAGCCGTGTTGTATGCGACTGCAACAGAGGGAAGTACCTCATCCCAGTTCTTGTAGTCGTCGTTAACATACATGGAAATCATATCAGCGATGGTCGTGTTGAGCCGCTCGGTCAGACCATTCGTTTGCGGATGGTATGCAGTTGTGCGACGGTGGTCGGTGTACGTAAGTTTCATTAGTTCTTCAGTAAGCGCTGATGTAAACGCAGTTCCTCGGTCAATAATGACGACTGCTGGGGCACCATGGCGGAGCACGATACTGTGGAGAAAACATCTCGCAATTTCCGCTGATTTTCCTCGTGGTAGTGCCTTTGCTTCGCAGTATACAAGGTAGTCGGTAGCGACCACAATCCACTTGTTTCCAGCTGACGACAAAGGAAAAATGGACCGAGTAAATTCATGCCGATCTGTTGAAATGGCAGGTTCGGGGGGTCGATAGACTGTAAGAAGCCGGCTGGCCGAGTAGATGGAGATTTGCGGCGCTGACAATCCCGGCACGTTGTGACGTAGTGTTTGATTGTCGTGGCTACCTTAGGCCAGTACAGTGGCGTAACTAGATAGGACGGCGCCCAGGGCAAATATATTTTCGCGCCCCCCATGATTGTAATGAAAGTGTTTATTACATTATTATTATTATTATTATTATTATTATTATTATTATTATTATTATTATTATTATTATTATTATTATTATTATTATTATTATTATTATTATTATTTGATGCGGTCTACTGTGACATGAGCAAGGCCTTTGATGTAGTCAACCACTAGTTATTGCTTGCCAAGCTCATTCTGTTAGATGTTCACGCTTCTTTAGTGGGTGTTATACGTTGCTATCTCCAGGAGCGATATTGCTATGTAAGTGTTAACGGTCAAACATCATTTAGATACAAAGCAACAAGTGGTGTACCCCAGGGCTCTGTTCTGGGCCCCCTTCTTTTTTCCATTTTCATTAACGATGTTGCTTCTGCCATTCAAAATTCATCTTTTTTGTTGTATGCTGATGATATAAAAACATTCAGAGAAGTGCGTAATGTTCAGGACTGTAATTCTCTTCAGGCTGATATCGTGTCATTCCATCGTTGGTGCACCGAAAACGACTTAATTTTGAACCCCTCAAAAACTAAAGTTGTTTCCTATAGTAGGAAAACTCAACAGCTGCAATACTCCTATAAAATAGCAAGCACTGCACTGCCGAGGGTGACCGAAATTCGGGACTTGGGAGTACTATTTGATTCTTCTCTGACTTTCTCTTCCCACGTTACACAAATTACCGGACGCTCTCTTCGATGTCTGGGTGCTGTTTGCAGGTATTCTAGAGAGTTTAAAAGTCCTCTTCCTTTCTTAAAGTTGTATTCAGCTCTCTGCTTACCTCTTCTCGAATACGGTTCTGTTGTTTGGAATGGAACTTGCAAGTCCAATAGTGACCGCATCGAAAGGGTTCAAAATAAGTTCCTTTCTATCTTTAGGCACCGCTTCCGTCATGTACAAGAAGACGCAAATGGAGGCTGGTCGGTTCCCGACTTCGGCTCAGCCGCAGTCGACACCGCAACCTCAACTAGCTCAGCCGATGTTGGCCTATCATCGGGAGCATCAGCTGGGAGTGACAAGGCCACGAGGAGCTCTTTAGACACCTCGTAACTTCCAACAGACCCTATCTCGTCATCCCTCGCGCTTTCAGCAACAGCCTCGGCACGCGAAGGCCGAAGTGTGTTGCCGTTCTCCTTTCTCAATGCCAGAACTAAACTACAACAAGGCTGCTCTGTCTCAAAAGACGGCTCAGCCGCCCCAGACACCTGAATCTCTACGAGCTCGGCTGGCCGTTGCTCGAGGTCAGCTACCTGAGCTGGTGGCAGGACGGAATGGGCTTGCCCAGTGGCGAGATCGTCATGACTCCCAACTGAACCCTGCAAACCGTTTGCTGCCTCGACTGCAGGCTTTCCCACCACGTCGCTCGTTTCTGCACTACCGTCCGAAGGAACAACCTCCGTTTCAGCGGACTCGTGTTGCCTTTCGGTAGCCTCATGGTTTCCGCACTGCCGCGGAATGCTGTTAGCCCGCGAACTGCGCGCGTTCGGGTCGACAGCCGTTTTCAAGGCCTCCCGTGATCTAGCGCACTTCGAACATGGCGACGAAACATCTCCGCTCACCCATGGCTCACCGTAGGGGCCTTACACACATCTTACACACAGTCAGTGTACTTACGCTGCCCTCTGTCGTGAGCCTCCGGAAATGCGCTATCTTCGCTTTCTGTCTGAGTTTCGCCATTCCTCATAGAGGTGGCAGCCCTATGACCCTATCGTTACTCGAGCTCTTCGCAGCGAGCCCAGCTGGTTCTTTCCTCGGCAGTTTCTCAAAATTGTACCCCTTTTCGCTTAACAGCTGATCCGACCTGTTCGAGAATAGGTACCTGTACTCCGGAAGAAGTTGTGGGGATACTGCTGCCTGCGTCACAAGTTCACCAAACGGACCTCCGATGCTGACCTTAGCAATTGGCAGGCGCACGTTTCGTGCTCCTACGGCTGGCTTCACCCAAACACACTGCCCTGTTAGCTGATCCGGTTCAACGTACGAAGGGTGGACCATGTCTACCGTCGCCGCGGAGTCGCGAAGAACTCGGCACGGTTTACCGTTGACGACTAGCTCACGTACGTACGGCTATAGAAACTGCCTGCTGTCCTCACTCTGATCTAGTACGTGAAAGACGAGTTTTCCTTTCTTACAACTGGCAGCGAAATGTCCCGTCTCGCCGCAGTTGTAACACGCAGCCTGTCTGCGCGCTTCAAAAGCTTTCTTTCTGCGCTGCTCCTCAGCGTCTGCTGCTCTCTTTTCGTTATCGTGGCCAGTTTCTCTATCCACGACAACGACTTCCCTTGCTCCACCGTCTTCCTGGGGAGCTCTGCCTTTCGGCCCTGACTTATCAGGCCTCGGCCTGAACTCTTTTTGGCCGTCTTTCGGCCCCTGCGCACCTCGACGAGCGACGAACTCGTCGGGTAGTTGAGCTGCCTGATCCACAGTATTTATCCCTGGCCTATCTTGCACCCAGAGTCTCAGGTTTTCTGGTAGACGGCGGTAAAACTGCTCAAGACCGAAGCACTCAACTACCTTGTCGTGCTCTCCGAAAGCCTTTGCCTCTTTGAGCCACTCTTCCATATTAGCCCTCAGCTTGTAGGCGAACTCCGAGTACGACTCGCCCCTAGCTTTCTCGGCTTCACGGAACTTCTGGCGAAACGCCTCTGCTGACAGTCTGTACTTACGCAGGAGGCTAGACTTGACTTTCTCATAGTCCTCCGCTTCCTCCTTTGGCAAGCGGGCCATCACGTCGGATGCCTCACCTGGCAAAAGCGTAAGCAGCTTTTGCGGCCATGAGTCTCGGCTAAACTGGGCCCTCTCACCCGTACGCTCGAAGTTGACCAAAAAAAGACCGATGTCTTTTCCTACCTTGTAGGGTCGCATTAGGTCACACATTCGCAACGTAGGTCGCTCAGTCGCCGCAGACTGCACGCTTGGCGCGCTGCTGTCACTCTCACGCCTAGATCGAGATGCCTCGATGTCAAGACGTTTCATTTCCAGCTCATGCTGTCGCTCCCGTTCTCGTTCCTGTTCCTGTTTCTTCTCCTCGCGCTCCTGTTCTCGCTTTCTTTCCTCGCGTTCCTCTTCTCGCTTTTTTTCATCGCGTTCCTCTCCTCGCTTTCTTTCCTCGCGTTCCTCACGCTGGCGCTCGGCCTCTGCCTCTGCAGCCTGACGTTCAGCGGTCTCCATGCCATTGATCGTCTCAATGCACTCAGACAGGTCGTCATCGTCAGCGCCAACAGCGAGTATAGCCTGTATCAGCTCCGGCTTTCTCAGCGCGTCCGTAACATCCAAGCGCAACTCTTTTGCAAGCTCCAACAACTGCGGTTTTTTCAACGCTTTCAAATTCATGGCCGGTCTAGAGTACTGCTTTCCCACTGCTCCAAAAATGTTTTGCGCGAATAACCCACGCGGCAAAAACACACGCCCTACCAGCTATCCTCAGAAGCCTGGTAAAACTCAGTGAAGAAAAGTCCCGCACTCACCCTTGACCGCCGTGAATTCTGCGAAGTCCGAAGCCGCCTTGACGTCCGTGGTGTTGGGTCTCGCACCGCTGGCTCCAGGTGTTACGAAGTTGCCATCCGACTGCTGCCAACCAGTTGTTGAAACCGTGAAGGCCGACTGCAGCCGGGAAGAGGTCCAGAGCTGATAGCCCAACGTAAACTGTTTACTTCATAGCGAGAGGTGAGCCGATCGAAGCCAAAAAACAATGTCCCGACGGGTGAGGTTACAATACAGGACTCGAGCAGAGCGACATCATCGATTCGCTGCTCTAACAGGAATGGTTTACAACGCTTGCGGGGGTCTATTTATACCCAAAAGCGGTAACTGTCAAAACGCCAACAAGCGGCAACACGCCACGAACGTCACATACACACACAACGCTCTTTCCAGAGTTCGTGACAGTCGCTATAGCCTTGACGCACGTTGAGTCCGAGAGAGGGGAAATAGGAGGACTCCGTTGCGATCGACGGGGCCTCTGTGTCCTTGAAGAGCGTTGAGACGAGCCTCGCCGGCAGCCGCCGAAGTTTCGAAATGCGCCGAAAGCGAAGCGTCGGACTCGGCTTGCCGAAACTTGTCACCGACATGGTGGCGCCTGTTTTCAAAGTCGCACGCAGTGGCTTCGCCGCACAGCCGTGGAGTGATGCGGGAAAGTACGGCGGCGCTGGCCGATTCGTAACAACACATTTGGTGCGGGTGAAGGTTGACAAAGGGGCCTATTCGCCTTTGGTTGAACCCGAAGCCAGGCTGTGCGCATACGTGCATTCGTTGGGTAGGTTTTACCAGCTGGCATAGCTCTTGCATTGCAGATGCATGCGCATATACAGGGTGTCCCAGCTATCATGCACCAAGATTTAAAAAAAGAGTAAAGGTGTAACTCGAAAGAAACCAGGTGCATAATGTTTGCAGTACTGTGAAGAACCGGACAGTATTTTTTTCTTTAATGAGACCTAATTAACTAATTGTAATTATTTGTCTAACTCGAGAAATACTGTCCCAATCACTAAAGTGTCAATGAGGCACTTGTAGTTAACCACGAGAAGCATCTAACTCCAGTATTTTGAGCGATGAACTAATTACGTACACATTTATTCTGACTGATAAAGGAAACCCGCGAAATATGAAAAATACCACGTGACGGCGCCTCCGCGCGCACCGTAAAGCAACGCCCTCAAACAGGCTGCCTCTGAGTTCGCCAGAATGAAATAGACAAAAGAAAGAAAGAAGAAATCGCCACCGAGTTTGTTCCTTATCTGCACACGCGTCCCGCGAATCTTGCTGCTGCTGCTCCTTCCATGCATGCTATTATCAAGGTGATGCGCTGTCTCTTCGGGAGGGTAACACGCGAAGCAGTTGCTTTCAATCAGCTTTGTTTGGGGACGCTGCTTTACAATGCGCGCGTAAGCGTCGTCACGTGGTATTTTTCATATTTCGCGGGTTTCCTTTATCAGTCAGAATAAATGAGTACGCAATTAGTTCGTCGCTGAAAATAGCGCAGTTAGATGCCCCTCGTGATTACCTAAAAGTGCCTCATTGACACTTTAGGGATTAGGACAGTATTTCTCGAGTTAAATAATTAATTACAATTAATTAATTAAGTCTCATTAACGAAAAAAATACTCTCCGCTTCTTCACAGTACTACAAACATTGTGCACTACGTTTTCTTCGAGTTACGCAATTTCTCTTTTTTTAAATCTTGGTGCATGATAGCTGGGACACCCTGTATACTTGCCTCTTCAACCGGCCAGTTAGGCGCCGCGGAGCCATTCAGGATGACCGAGACGGGTTCGAAGTAAGCGAGCACGGGGCCTTCCTCCTGGAGCACGTTGCGCATGAGAAACCACTGGAACGTGCACGGGTCGCAGGTGGAGTGCAGGGTGCGGAACTCCGGGCGCCTGAAGCGGGTGTCTACGGTCGGCTGGGAGAGCACCGGCACGCCCCATTCCAGCGTCACCAGGACATCCGGAGTCTCCAGCGTGGACCTACGCATTCAGTGCATGCACGCCCGCCCCAGTGCAGTAAAAGGCCGGTCAGCACCAATTGGCATCGGGCGACATATAGGCATGAAATCTTTGACTTAGGTTTGTACGCAACCGCTGTATATTGCTGTGTGTGACCATTATACTTCGTCAACCAATTCTGCAAAAAGACTAAAGCATACACCCCAAAATACCCGTCATGGACATAAAAAACAGGGATGCATTTGTCACGAGCGAAGATGACGGAGGAGAGAAAACAGCGCCCAAGATACAGCGCCCAAGGATCCAAATACGTGGAATGTGCAAGTAAAACAATATCGCCTGCTCTCTTTCAAGGCGGCTACTACCGGTGAGGGAACAATACCTTGAACGAAATAGTAAACACGATGTATCTGAAAACACGTTTGTTTGTAAATCGAACGAACGCCCGGTAGAATGCGGGAGAAATTCTTGCTCCTCCTTGCATATTACCGAAATTCGATCGAGATTTGTTCGATTTGTGTAACCCTTGATTTAATCAGAACTTTCAAAGCGTTTCATATGTAATTATGTACGACGGTGTAAAGAATGTAACCGTATGCGCTCGGCTGTTCAGAGATTAAATAGAAACCCACTGCCGGTTAAATAGAATGAAACCTGTAATCCAACAAAGAAAGGCTGCCAAGCCGTTCGCGCCGCTTTTTTGATATTACAAAAGGGCGCCTAGTATTGTGCTGTCCATGAAGCAACGCAATTTTGTCGTTTAGTACTAACCATAGCACGAGCGATTGCACCCCACCCTGCGCCTTAGGCTGTACCAGTGTACCCCCCCCCCCTCCCCCATCCAATTTGAAGAGCGCCAGCGTAAGATGGAACGGAGATGTGCTTTGCAACCAAAGACCCAGCACAGAGATTTTTTCCTGTCAAGCAGGCATGGGGAACACACTGCTACAACGAAATTCCCGCCATCAAACCGCGATCAAAATCTTGTGATGCTTCTCTCATGTCAAGCGTCCGACGCAATGCTGAAAGAAATCGCGTTCATAATCGGTCATATGCTGGAGCTCGCGACAAAAGGTAACTTCTTTGACGTTCAGCGATTACTTGAAAGCTATACCGACCGATGCGCGGCCATCGGTTACAGAAGAGCACGCATGTATCGCGTTCTTTCTTACCCGTGCACACACGTAAAGTCCGAGTGCATGTGCCTCACAGCGCCTATGGTGGCCTACTACCCTGCCGGCTGCAGGTTGAGTGGTTTGGCAGAAAAACTGTTCCTAAACAATAAAAAGGAAGCACTAAAACGCATGCAAAAAAACAGCAAAAAATAACTGCAGATTTTGGCCATTAGCGATTTTGAGCTTTAAAGAAGACAGCGTAGCGCCTATGGTGGTGTATTAGTAGGCTTCGTCTCCATCCACAAAATGAAGAGAGCATTACTCCCTCCCCAAAGTTATTACTCCCTCCCCAAAGTGGGCATTACTCCCCAAAGAGAGCATTACTCCCTCCCCAAAGTGTGCACGGCACAACTTCGCAGATGAAGACAACTAAACCATTCATCCTGTTTTTGCAGGCTTTGCTGTGCAATATACCAGCTGCTGTTCACGCTTCAAGTACGGGCCTTCTCGGAAGCTACAACGGTGTTAACACGCTTCGACCTACGTGGGACTTGCCTATCTACGATGGACTGGCGCATGCGTGCGGAACCCTGACAGCGGAAGCATTGACACCCCCCGGAGCGGACTACATAAAACCAGTCTTCATCAGGCCTTCTTGTGGGCACGGCACAACTTCGCAGATGAAAACAACTAAACCATCCATCCTGTTTTTGCAGGTTAGTAAATTTGGTAAATGTTATAGAAGTGAAAATAGGTTCATTATCGTTGTGCCGTGCCCCGAAGTGCTTGCTACAAATGCTTTGGAGTGTCTTTCGATGTTATTGTTGTTAGCCGGAGATGTTGAGCTAAATCCCGGACCCGAGGAAATAGAAAAAATGCTTAAAGAGCTCATGAAGGGGCAGAAGGGCATTGCTGAAGATATCCATAAGATTAAAGAAAACCAGACCGTGTTTTCGAAGCAACTCGACGAAATCAACCAAAAAATTTCCCAAATAGACACAGTCCTCACAAATGTAGGAAAAAATACGGAAAAGATCGCTCAGTTGGAGGAACAGCTAGCTAGCATGCGAGATGTTTTAGCTTCTCAACAGTGTAAGTTGGTTGACTTTGAGGATCGCAGCCGGCGAAATAACCTAATTGTATTTGGGATTCCTGAGCCACCCAGTGAAACCAATGACGACTTAAGAGCGAAAGTTCTTACAGGTATATTTGAAAAACGTCTAAATGTGACAGTTAAAACAATTGAGCGAATACACAGAATTGGGAAAAAATGCGAGGATAAGACGCGACCGGTAATTATGCGATTTTACGACTTCAACGAAAAGGTTAAGATATTCAAGAACTGCAGCAAGCTAAAGGGCAGTGATATTTCCATTGAAATGACCTCTCACAGGTTACTTTGCAAAAACAACGAAAACTATAAGTACGAAGGCAGAAAGGGCAAGCGGAATTAAAGTTAAGGTGGTGCATGATAGAATTACAGTGGAAAAAGACACGTTCGTTTGGGACGAAGCCAAGAATTGCAGGGTTAAAATAAGCAAGGAAAGCCCCGAGGCAAACGATTCCGCTTGACGATGTGATAACGACGCGGGAGAGTTAATCTTGATCAACATAAACGCGCGTAGCCTGGCAACAAAACGGTTGAGCTAGAACACCTTCTTTTCGAATATAACCCAGATATAGTCATTATCACGGAAACCTGGCTGCGACCAGAAATTCAGGACTGTGAAATCATACCCCCGGCCTATCGTATGATCAGAAAAGACCGCGATACGCGAGGAGGGGGCGTTGCTATTATTTTTAAAGAACAAATACAGCTTGTACCCATGCAGAACAGCCCCGATAATGAGAGTATATGGTGTTCAACTGTTCTGTGTGGAGTACCCTGTGTCATTGGTGCTGTTTACAGGCCACCCAATGCTCCAGTGTCGTTCTTGAAATCAATCCAAGACTTCTTGTGTACTAGTGTATCCAGTAATACTCGATTAATTATAGCCGGCGATTTCAACTTGCCTGGTATAGAGTGGGATAAATTTTTAATTAGCTCTACCGACGTTAAGAATAGTGAGCTTTTGTTTGAAATAGCATTCACACATGACCTTACTCAATGTGTCCGTGGTGCGACTAGGGTTGGTACTACATCGGAATCAGTAATTGATCTTGTGTTTCTGGATGGTCGATTGTCTGAATTTGACGTTGAAATTAATGATGGTCTTTCCGACCACAAACTTGTTTTGGTTTCCATAAAAAATGCGTTGTCAGCTAAGGTGGCTAAAAGAAAAACTTTTACCTATAGAAACTTCTCAGGGGCTGATGATGTCAGTATCCTTGATTACTTAGAGAGGTCATTGTATTCATTCGATGGGGTGATTGACGTTGATGTGTTGTGGAGCCGCTTTAAAGAAATATTTAACCATTGCTTGGAAAATTTTGTTCCTTTTCGAGTAAAAACAGTTAGAAAGCATAACCCCTGGATAAATCGTGAAACTATTCATTTAAACAGAAAATAAAGCGCAAGAGAAAGAAAAAGGACAGGAATCCATTGGAAGTTAGGAATCTTTCGCTTACTCTTAACAAAAATTAAAAACTGCGAAGGAAATATATTTTTCAGAAACACTTACGCAATTCATGAGCGACTCCCCTCAGCGCTTTTGGCGTCACATTTCCCCATCACAGGAGAATGTCCAGTATATTACCGTTAATGAACGCATCATCACTGATGGGAAAGAATTAGCCGAAAATTTTAATGAATACTTTCACTCTGTCTTCGATCGTCTTGCGGAATCATCCGTGGGACCTGGCTCAGAGCTTAATGGTTGTCTGAAATCCAATATGTCGAGGGTTGTTCTGTCCGAGCAAGGAATATTGTCACTATTATTGGACATCGACACCAAAAAGTCTCCTGGACCGGATGGTGTTCCGAATGAATTTTCAAAGCGTTATGCGGAATGGGTTTCTAAATATTTGCTAATTATATTCGAGGCATCAATGAAGCAAGAGAAGTTGCCTCCTGACTGGCTTATAGCTAGAATTGTACCGGTACACAAAAGCGGCAATAAGTTCAATATCAAAAATTATAGGCCCATTTCAATTACTTGCACAATTTGTAAGATATTCGAACACATCCTATCCAAACAAATCTTCACTTACCTGGAAAGCACCAGTAAATTCTTTCCGAACCAGCATGGCTTTCGACGTAAATTATCAACTACAACCCAGCTTGTTCAGACTATCCATGATTTTGCCAAGGTTTTAAATGAATCAGTCCAAGTGGATGCAATTTGCCTAGACTTATCAAAGGCTTTCGACCTTGTACCGCATGCTGAGCTTCTAGTTAAACTTAACCTTTTAGGAGTGAATAAAGAACTTGTTAATTGGATTAAATCCTATCTTACGAGCAGATCGCAGTATGTTGAGATAAAAGGGGCGAAATCCGCAATTCTACAGGTAACGTCCGGGGTTCCCCAGGGGTCGGTGCACGGTCCTGTTTTGTTTCTATGTTACATTAATGATATTGCAGACGGTATTGACAGCTCACTCATGGTTCGCCTCTTCGCGGATGACTGTTTAATTTATTCCAAAATATCAAGTCAGAATGACCAGGTCACATTAAACACAGCGTTGGAAGGAATTCACGATTGGTGCGCGAAATGGAAAATGAAAATTAACCTCGATAAAACAGTTTTCGCAAGAATAACAAATAAAACTAAAAATACCCTCTTCTTTGATTATGAGCTCAATGGAAAACGTTTAAAGCGAGTTACCCACTTCAAATATCTAGGAGTCATAATAGCCGACGATTTAAATTGGAAGTTGCACATAAGTAATGTATGCTCTTCCGCAGAAAGAAAATTGTGGTTTTTAAAAAGGAAACTTAGACTAGCCTCCATGAAAGCTAAGTTAACGGCGTATACATCCCTTGTACGCCCTGTGTTAGAGTACGGCAGCATAGTGTGGGACCCGTCACAAAAATACCAAGTTGATCAGCTCGAAAGGATACAAAGAAGAGCAGCAAGGTTCATTATGTCCGACTATCGATCATCAGAGTCTGTTTCCGAAATGTTGCACAAGCTCAAACTCCCTCCTCTTTCCCAGCGACGTACAGTGGCACGACTAAAGCACGACGTACAGTGGCACGACTAAATGCACCATAAGTACTTTAATTTTAGCTCTGAGCTGTACTTAAAGCCGCGGTCCTCGCGAATAGTAAGAAGTAGTCATGAAGGTCATTTTATGCCGATAATGACACGCATAAACGCTTACAAATACTCTTTCCTTCCTAAAACAATAGAAGAATGGAACCTTTTGCCGCAAGAAATCGTAAATGCAGGAACACTAAATCAATTCGAAAAATCTGTGTTAAACCATTTCTCACTCGAAACTCAACAGTTTTAAAGTTCACCTTCCAGCCCTCTGCTCCCCAGAATGGACGGAATTTCACCGTACTTTCCTTCGTAGTGTAAGTGTGAGCCTCGATATTTTTTTTTTCTTGTCTGTGAATCTTGAAAACTAGGTAAGGTCTGTGCATACGGATACTGTAAATGTACACTTAAACGGGTGACTATCAATGAGTACCTTGAAGTGTTTTCTTTTTTTCGTAGTCTTGCACGTTGGCAGCACTGTCTTCGCGTAACGGGCGGGACCATATTTGACATTATTATGAGTATTCTTGATCAGTTTTTCGCGCATGAAGAACTGTGTGTTTCCAAATGTCGATGTGTGCTTTTTTTCTTCAATGTATGTGTTTTCGAAATGACTGTTTTGAAGTGTTACTTATTGTCAGCTGCATATCCCAGCGTTGTTTATTTTTTTTCCACCCTGTATCGGCCCTCATGGGCTAACAGTATGAATAAATAAATAAAATAAATAAATCCTGTCTTTCGCATACCGAAACGACAGGCCCTTATTCCTATCTCAAACACGAGCTCATTTATTCAAAGGGGACGTAAGGCAAATCTAGAAGCCTAGGTCTCGAACAGTAACATTAATGATTTCGTACGCACGCTATTCCATTGCTGTAGGCAAAGTGGCGCTTGAATAGCTAAAAAGAAACCCTAAAGATAGGGAGAGAAAATGACACGGAAGAGAAACTGGGTTTGTCCCGAGAGACTACACTGAAACACGGATTGTGAGGGCGAAAAAATGCCGAGGACGACCACGCGCGAGGAGAGTCAACTGAGACCGTTACGACGTAACATTGTGCGAATTTTACGTCGACGGCGTGATGCCACAAGTGATTTTTCTGGCGCTGAATGTCCCTTCAGCAAAATAAACAAACAAACAAACAAACAAACAAACAAATAAATAAATAAAAATTTTAAAAAATAAATAAATAAATAAATAAATAAATAAATAAATAACCTGTCCTTGAACCTCGGTCGCAACACGCCTTCGACCACTGTCACGCTTCCGACGCTCTTGCACTTCGCCTACGTTGCGCCGACATACCATCGCAAGAACTGTCGGACACAGTTCGGTACAACGCTGCCAACACAGGGTCACTCGATTAAAGCAGTCACTAGAGTTTTTTGTGTTGGGAAATATTGAGACGGCCGGCAAGCTGCTGCAATCGCCGGCTATCAGAGCACGGCCCCTCGATCAGAGCATTGCTCTGTCTCTCTCTCACCTGCCTCACTCCCCACCATAGCAACCGACTGCGTAACCCGGTTCTCGATACGCTGTTTTGGAACGGAGGCGGAAAAAAAATACCCCAAGTCCTGTGCTAAGAGATGAAAAATCCTTGAGTTGGCTCCAGCGTGCCCTCTACGTCGGTTGCTGACTCTGCTGAACGTACAGATCGTGAAGATCCATGAGTGAAACTTAAGCGCAAACAGACACTGGGACGAGAAAGGGAAAACACATCAGCGCTTACTATCAACTGAAAGATTTATTAAAATCGAAAACACATATATACCATGTCAAGACCCAACAATCAGGCACGTGTGACCGTCGCGCATGCGTACGGCGGTACACGAGAACAACCGCCCCCTTTCCTTCTCTTCTTTCTCTTTTCCTCATCCTCTACCCCCTCTCCTTAATTAAGAAGCAATGCTGAAGAACATTTGCGACACATGTTAGGTAAACAGAGAAGTTGAAAGCAAGGCGCCCATATTTTGCTTGGCTTCCCCGCTTTCTACTCTCACTTTTTATAACAAACGTTCATCATGCGTTCCCCCGGCACGGTGGGGCGATATCCCAGAGAAATTGCAGGTGATTGTGGTCTGTAGGGCTATGCAGACTTCGTTGGTGTATGTACCTGGAATACGACGCCGCACAGCTGAGGTTGAAGCGCCCCAGGAAGCGGCGCAGGTCCACGAGCCCGACGTGCTTATTGAAGACCAGCTGGGGGCACCTCTGGAACAGGCGGGGCACCTGGTGAGACGAACCCACCGCCGACCTTTCCTCCAGCACCAGGCTCCCCACGACTGCACAGGCCACGCGCTGCCGCAACGCCTGCAAGAGACGCGGTTCTTTTGGCCCTCCTCCTCCTCCCGAGCGCTTACGCCTGTGGCACCGGCAGGCGACGCCTTTACTCAAATGTTCACGGAAAGGGAAGCCTCCGAACGCTACAATTACACGCGCTGAGTATACGTGGGGGCGTCTGCATAAGCCTTAATACAATGACCGACTAAGCAAAGTTCCCCTTGTTTACATTGTTACCTGCTGAGTCTTCATCATCATCATCACCAATTAATGGTGGTCTAGTGCGGGAGTCGTCTATGCACTTTCAATCCACTCAACCTTGTGTCAGACAAATCCCTTCTTGGCCCTCTTCATCCAAGGACCTAATGTAATTTTGCTGGTGTGCTCCACCTGTTCATCTCTCCTCCGCCTCACATGTCCGACATCCATTGTTTAGCACAGGGATTTGGTGAAAAACCATGTAGTAGTCCATTTATATCGAATGGTTGATATTGCCGCGAACGATGTATGGGTTTCTTTATTTATTATTTGTTTTTACTGCCGGGCCACGCCCGGCTGTGTTATCTGCGTTCCAAACGAAGCGCGTCTTACATTCTTTACTTTTATGCCGCACGGGCTATCACATTCAGATAAGCAGACTGTTTCGCCCTAACGTCACTAGCCCAGAATAATCGTCTGTGATCTACAATGTTCTGGATATGAATTGACGTTTCTTTCCAGAAACACTTGCGCCGAAAGATAAAAGCCTGCAGAGCAGACGCCGCGGCATTCATTCGACGACACTCGCCTGTGCTAGTCACTTTGTTGACCGCTGCTTCGCCGCCTCTGTATTCTTTTGAGTTGTTAGGGGAGCACAAGTTCGCTCCAATAAACTTGCTTCTCCTTCAAGACAACTGCGTCGTCCTTGGCTTCGTGACAATATTCCTTACAGAAATTTCAATGTTTAGTAGAAAAAATAATTATGCGCGCTTGAAAGATACGCTGGAATTCTAACGCAAATCGGCCAAAAGCGGCTACTTAAATGATACCGTAATGTCTACCGGAGTGGGTTATGAGCAGCAGGAAGCGTTGATCAGCGGAGCAGCGATCGTTATCTGATTTGTGCCAGCTGAGCCGACACAAGACAGGTTACGGTGAGGCGCAATATAGCGCAATGACATCTACTACGCTTGGTAACAAACGGTATTAGACGTTATGTATACCTTCGTTTGAAACACCAGTCGTGTCTATCTTCTAAGAAACAGCTTTGCTAAACAAAATTGTTTAAGCTAGGAGTTCTGGCTGTTTGAATTTGAACTGCATAAATCACGTCAACGTGTTAGTAAACCAACTTACTTAATTGCTTGCTTTCATTTTCGCTTAGAAGCGAGTAGCCACTCATTGCCCCACCCCCATTCCTATATGTCTTGTCTCAAAAGTATTCCTTCCCTTTGGTGTCGACGAATGAGAGCTGACATTATCTTTCTTTATAAACTTCTTCATGGTGATATTTTGTGTGATGACTTGGTTGCCCTTATCAATGTCAACTTGCCGAACAAACTTTTCCGAAGATCTCAAACGTTCAGAACAGATGCTTTAAGTAGACGACGCTCGTGCATCTGCAGAATAAAATGTGCATATAATGAATATTCCGATCGTCTTGATATATTCCAGAGCTCTTTGTCTTTGTTCTCTAATGAATTGAAAACTGTTGTAGCTTAAGTGCCTTTCTGTCATTTATGTGCCGTATTTCGGTTCCGTATTTATTCTATGCAAATCATCATCTTGCTTGTTTGTTTTTTACTTTTCCTGATTTTGTGTTGCTTGAATTTCTGTTGGTTTAAGTGTCAGTGCTTGTAACGCTGAACTTCGTTTTTCCATTTTGAAACTTCCTAAGATCTTGTTACAAAACCTTTGTTTTATGTGTATAATCTATCTCCGTCATGTTCATTGAGTATTTGCTTGTGTATTTTCAATTTTTCACGTGCCCTCAACGTTTTGCTGGCCGGGTGTCATGGCTTCTAACACTTGGCTTCCTTTTTTCTTTTTTGGCTGTTTTGCTTTCTGGGATCTCTGTAACTATTTTTACTTTATTGTTTCTTTCATATATATGGTTTTCTGTGTTGTGTTGTCTTGATTTTAGTTTGTTTTTATGAATGCTTGTATATGGTGTACCAGTACCAAGACCCTAGGGTTGTTCCTGGGCACCAAAAATAAAGGTTGATTTATTGATTGATTGATTGATTGATTGATTGATTGATTGATTGATTGATTGATTGATTGATTGATTGATTATCCAAAGAAAACAAAGGTCATCTCTTATAGCCGAAAAACAAACATCCTTTACTTTCCTTACACCATTGACGGCGGCCCCCTGTCTAGAGTTGATGGTATCAGAGACCTTGGAGTGCTCTTTGACAGCGCCTTAACTTTCTCGCCCCATGTCGATCAACTTACTCGGCGGGCTCTTCGCTCTCTTGGTGCTGTATGCAGATTTTCACGGGACTTTCGGTCCCCTAATTCATTCCTGAAACTATTCAAAACACTTTGCATTCCTCAACTAGAATATGCCTCTGTCGTGTGAAATGGAATCTGTCATTCTAACAGCAAACGTATATAGCGTGCTCAGACCAAATTTCTATCAATATACAGGCATCGTTTTTCCTCTGGGCCTCCCGAGACTGCCTTAGCAGTATCCAGATACCCATTGCCTGTCTCTCTGAGTTGTCGGCGAACCCGCCTAGATCTTCTTTTTCTATATAAACTGCTTCATGGTATTATCACATGCCAGGAACTACTTGCACAAGTCAGCCTTCGTGTTTCGCAAAAAACAACAAGGTTTACCCCCCCTTTCCATAATGCTACAGCACTCAACACCCATTCCCCCCTCCAAAGAGTGCAGCGTCTCTATAACTGTCACTCTGGGAAACTTGATATATTTCAAGGTCCCCTTCGGGAGTTTTTGACTGGCTTGTTAGCTGTGATACAATAATTACTCTTCGTTTCGGCACTTTTTTTTTAGTTTTTTATATGGTTTTTATGTATGAAATGTCTTCATAGTTCTTGTTTCTGGTTTGTAAGTCCAATATATTCGTGACTTTGTGGCTGTAACTGCTTCATCGACTTGTCATATATTACGGTATGCTACTTGCTTTCCATCGCACCCGATTTATTGTGATGTGTCTGGTACTTTCCATCTTCTGTTGCTGTAATTTCATAAATCAGTTCCTGTATTTTGTTTCATACATTCATGTTTAATTGAAGCTTTGTGTTTTCGCCTATATCTGCGAATATGTTTTTATGTCTGCTTACTTCACCGAACTGCTGTGACCATTGTTCCATATACTTTTGCCATTGATCCACCATTAGAGTTTCTTAATCGTCTAATTGTGTTTGGAATAGGGTTTTACTGCTCTTTTTTTTTTCTTCGCTCGTTCTTCTCGTTGACTGTTTATATTGTGAGTTTCTGCTGTATATTAGTGCCGCATTTTGTCTTCCTCAGTGCGCCAGAACCAAGGCCTCGGCTGTTCCTGGGCACTCTAATAAACATTGATTGATTGATTGATTGATTGATTGATTGATTGATTGATTGATTGATTGATTGATTGATTGATTGATTGATTGATTGATTGATTGATTGATTGATTATTATTATTATCGTAGTCATCTGTCCAAAAAAAGCCATCTGGCTGTTTTGGAAAAGCGAATGAGTGTTCGCTACAGTGGACTATGACCGTCTTAGCACATGCATGCATCGTACCATACGCCAGAAATCCACAAGGCTGGAAAGAAAAGTGAAAGAAGAAATGGACCTTGCCGGTTACCGGTTCTTCTCTCGCTTGACACGAAATAAGCAAAGCTAATAAATCACGTACAACCACACCAAAAAGAACGACCAAGTAGGCATGTAAACAGTTCTGATAGCTTTTGCTGCATACCCATGAAACGTATTGCTCAAAATTAATGTTTGTAAACTTCATATCTGCATGCGATGCCCCCATTTTTTTATTAATGATAATGATGAGTACAAAAGTCGTCCCGGCAATCCCTGTTGTCTCCTCGTCGCATACGACTGTCTTTTGTGATGCCAGTGCTGATGCTCATCGTCAGCAAGTTGTCAAGAAATATTAGTTCGTTATGTTTGAAGCGCTTTATTTACATCATTTTGTTGTTAATAAAATAAATATGAAAATACTACACATCAGGGCACTCCGTAAAAAATGTCGCAGCACTTCTCGTGCATTCGATGAAGCAAACTGTCCAATAATGTCATAGAACTTTCTTTTTTATTTCTACTTTTCAGAGTAGAATTTATTTCTACTTTCCCGAGTTCAGAAAGTCTGTCCTCGCCCATTGTGCCCCGCAAATAGGGAAGTATCAGTTTCAGCTTTCTGAAGGACCTCTCGCAGCCAGCGATAGAAAATACTATGCTATATCTGAATGAAGACGTGACGGTTGGGAAATACGTACGCTTCATACTGTACAATAAATTGCAGGAGTTTTTCAGTTCTTGACACTATGTCAACCCGCCGAAAAGCAGCAGTCGACAGTCTGAAATCTTTGTATAGAGGTCATGCGCGTCAAGGTCGGTGCGGTAAAACTTGCCAAAGGTATAGCTATTTGTTTTAGTTCATTCTTGTCTTCGCCGTAGCGAAGCTTGTTGATGTCCAGGAGAAAGCCAAACTTGGCATCGGTGTCGTGCAGGCGAGTAAAACCTCTTGTCGATTTCAGAGTGATAGTAGTCAACTGTGGATTTCGTGCTTAGCCATTAACCCTCCTTCGTTCGGCTTTTCAACAAACATCTGATCTTTTTTTTTGTCTCGAACGCCTTTCGTCATTGACATCCCACGCAACACACCGACCAAGCCCTTCATCGAGTGACTCACTCAGCGTTCTCCTTCGTCATGAATTTGATCTCTGAGAGCTTTTATGTTTAAGGCAGCCTCGTGAAAGTTCATTTTTGAATCTTGCCGCCTTTTCTCAACAAGATCTATGTGAACCAGTACCTTTTTCCAAACGCCGAGCAAAAGAGATCATAACTTTACATTCGCTTGTGCAATAGTGTGGCATCACTTATCGTTTCGCTCGTTTCTTCGCCGCTATTTACCGTTCCTTGGAGAATGTCACGTATCTCCTCAAAATATCTGCAGACCTGCTTCAACGCTTCGACCCTTGCACTCCATTGGGCCGTCGACTCTGACTTCACAACAACCGGCACATTATCTTTTAGTTTCTCCCAACAGTGCGTTGAGCAAGAAAAAAAAACATGTTAGGTTCTTCGTTGGTACCAAAAAAGCTAGATCATCACTACCATGCCTTGCTTTGCAGCATGTACTCCAACGCAGTTCAGCGAGTGAATGTCGCAGTTTACGGATATTGCCACTTGATTTTTTCCCCTGTTCTTGGACTGACACCACTTTTTTTGGGCAGCCATCACGGCAGCGTTGTCGTAGTACCGGGACCGACAGTCCTGTAGATCCATTTTGTCCGCTTCTAGCTTGCGTATACCGTCACCGCAACAAATATCTCGGCATATTTCTTCCTTACCTAGACAAAACCCAGGAAGGACTCGCAACATTAACAGATTCTTTTTATCGTAATCAACTTCCACGTATCGCACAACCTTCAATATTTGTTCACGGTGCGCCTGGTAGGGAGTCACTTTGAGCATAATGCCATAATGCTTGTCTTTACGGATTCTTTGCAGCAAGGACTTTCGAACTGCGACAGCCATCATGTAGATGAATTCCTTTTGGACAAGACGTGATAGGTACGATGTGGACTCGGGATGACATTCAACGTACTTCTTAACGGGGTCAAAAACAGCAACTTACTTCAAAAGACCACGGAAATTTTGGGGCATTTCTCTCGTGACTTTCGGTGCCCTCGCAATGTAAAGTTCCGAGTAGCGAGGAATTTTATCCAGAAGAGGACTCTCGTCAAAATTTCACGTCATTGGTGCTTTTGTTTCGCCATCTGTGACTGAAGGTCGGCACCAATTATTTCTACGGTATTGATTAAATTTATTTCCACAGTGTGAAACACATTTGGTGATTTTTTTGCATTTTCGTGAAGTGTAATTCTCTCGGGTGCCTTCCACTTGTTAAATCCCCTTCTCTCTGTAAAGATGATAGTTGATCTGAGCAGGAAAAAACGAGGCAACGAATGCAAAATACTGCGTCTTTGGAAGAAGATAGGCTAGCCACGAGTGGGTCAGTTCTTCACCACGACCATCGCCTGACTTCATAAATCGGTCGTTGGGCATTGACCGGCTGTTTGTTGAGTGTTTCAGTGTTATGTAAGGGCGCAATAGAAATGTAAGGGCGCAAATTTCAGGAGCGCCCCCCACCCCACCACCCGCTTCTGGAATAGTACAAACAAAAACGGAGAGAAGGACATGCATGCATGCAGCACGCACGCACACTGGATATCATCTGGGATTGCCTCCTGGACTCCGTATCAAAGTATTACCACACAGGTGGCGCCGTTTCGCCACAACGAGAGCAGTTTAACTGATTAAACAGCGACACCGTAACAAAAGAAGGGCGCTGAGGAAGACAAGGACGAAGAGACGGGGACGTATTCAGGGCGCAATGCCGGGGGATGCGCGGGGCGCTAGCGCACCGTGCGTGTTCCCCGGCATTGCGCCCCATGTGTGACCCCGTCTCTTCGTCCTTATCTTCCTCATCGCCCTTCTTTTGTTACGGTGTCGTGCCAAGAAGCCCAAACAGGCACTCTCTTCAACAGCGACTTTTGCGGTTATGCCACCCCATTACAGTGACACGGTATACCAGCCGCTCGCTTTTTTTCCTCTGGCACATGTCCCGATATAAGAGCTGCTGAAGACTGCTTTCTTCAGGCGACACGAGGCGGTACAGCACCGGCGGCAGGACTCGGCTCGGCGCCCCCTCTCAAGTGGTGCCCGGGGCAGTTGTACCCCCTTTCCCCCCCTTAGTTACGCCACTGGTCCAGTAGTACTTCTGACGGACGCGCGCCATTTTGCGAGTGGAGCCTAAGTGCCCCGACGAGGGCTCGTCGTGGCAAGCGTGTAAAACGTCGCCGCGCAGGCATGTCGGTACTCGAAGGGTATTCGAAGGTATTCGGATCCTGTAGGGTGAAACCCTTTTGTAAAGTGCACGCCGTCCCGGAGAACGAAAGATGAAAGTGGGCGCCTAAAAAGTCGCGGGATAAGCGCGCTACGTCCTTCGAGGTACTCAATGAGTGGCTGGAGATCCGAGTCGTCTCTCTGTTGCTGGGCAAGATCTGTAGCTTCCAAGGCTCCCAGGAACGCATTGTCTTCTTCCGAGTCACCAGGATTACGCTCAAGGGGAGCTCGCGACAAGCAGTCGGCGTCGGTGTGCCGCTTCCCGGATAGTGACATCTAACACGATGGTGACATCTAACTCCTGAAGCTTGAGGCTCCACCGCGCAAGGCGTCCCGACGAATCCTTGATACTTGCCAGCCAGCACAAGCAGTGATGATCACTAACGATGCGAAATGGCCGGCCGTACAAGTAGGGTCTGAGCTTTGTAGCCGCCCATATTATCGCCAAGCACTCCTTTTCTGTCGTTGAGTATATAGTTTCTCTCCGCCCGTGACAGAGTGCGACTTGCGTAGTCAATCACTCGCTCAACTCCCTCTTGCCACTATACTAAAATGGCGCCGAGACCAACGTTGCTTGCATCTGTAGCCCCGTTTACATTGACCCGACGAGGGAGAGTTGAGTTGAGAAAAACGTGTTTTTTCGACTCAACGCACCCATGTATAAGCGGACGGGGTGAGTTCAAAAGCCGTCGTGGCAAGTCCGTTCGACTCGGAGGCAGGGAGTGGGTTGACGCGCTCGTCGGGCTGAGTCGGCGGGCCGTGGGGAGCTGAATACCGTATTTGCACGATTATAACGTGCCACCCATTTTAACGGTAGGTTCGCGCAGTAAAATTCAAAAAAAAAAAAATTAGACGCCGGCTCTACCGTGCAGATGTAAATGACCTGACACCGCGTATCTGGAAGAAGGCGATTTTATTTTACGCATTAACTGTGGCAGCCAAAAATAAATTGTACTTCGTAAACTTGCTTACTCAGCTCCTGCAGTAAATAAAACTATAGTGCGGAACAATGAAGCTGTTCGCGATTTCAAGTACCTTGAACTTCATAATTCTACGCGTGACGGGCTAATTGCACTACAAGAAAAATGTGTAACAGCTGATCAAAGTGTGCCATTCAGGAATTAGTGCGCTGGAATTCATTCACGTGGTCTTGACGGATTTCAGATGCGGCGCATCTCTTGCTCGGGGGGATGCCACTTGTCCGTGCCCCGTCCGCAGCGCCTCTGATGATGATTGTGGCAGGATGCCCCTAGGGATTGGCCAACCAAAAAATCCATCACGAGATAGCTTCGCGTTCAACCACCGTCGTCATCTTCCCGTGTATAGGGAACCGCTTAAGAAGAAGAAGGAGAAGAAGACAAAGCTGCGAATAGGAGGGCGTGTACGTTGCTAATCCATCACGACATAGCTTCGCGTTCAACCACCGTCGTCATCTTCCCGTAGGGGAACCGCTGAAGAAGAAGAAGGAAAGCGCTCAGCAGGCCACGTAGCCGAACCAGTTCCACGCAGCTCTCCTGTCCAGGAAGAAACTCCTCTTGGGGGTTTGGCCAAGTCTTTGAGTGTTTTTGTGTACGCTTGAGTATCAGAAGCTTGGGTTTTCAGCCTTAAAGGGCGTCTTTCAGTTTTGATTCTGTGTATTGGTGAGGGAGATGTCTTTTAACTCCCCCGGTCAGGGTTCCTCGCCCTGGTCGGCTTTCCTCCCCTTGCAGGACTTGTCTGTGGATGTATTTTTCAACGGAGGAGTGAGGAACATCCCCGTGGCCCTGGTTCCAACAAACGGGGACGAAATTCGGCGGAACAATCCGCAGGCCATTCAGGTGGACCTGCAAGGAGTGACCCAACATTTCAAAAAGATATCGGAGGTGAGACCGTTCGGCAGGGGTGGCATACTCTGCCGGTCATCTGACGCGGCCTGCGTCATGGACCTTCTGGCCTGTTCGCATTTCTCCTCGGTGCCGGTGAGAGCGTTTATTCCTCCTCATCTTGCATGTTCAAAAGGTATCGTAAGGGGAGTGAGCAAGGACTTGAGTCCACCGGAGGTGCTGAACAGCTTTGCAGCAGCAGGTGCCGTCTCAGTGTTACGATGCAGCAGAACGGTCAACGACAGGAAGGTACCCACAGAATCCGTTATCGTGACCTTCGCGGGTATCTCTTGCCCTTCTGAGATTAAAGCATGGCCTTTGCTGTTTCGGGTGGAACCTCTTCAGCCGCGGCCGTTCCAATGCCACAAATGCTGGAGATACGGCCATAGCACCAGAGGTTGTAAATCAAACTCCCGATGTGTGTCGTGTGGAGAAGCTCATGCTGCCTCGGAGTGCGAAGCAGCTGAGCCTCGATGTTGCCTTTGTCAGGGATCTCACCCTGCGGATTACTCTAACTGTCCAACTCGTGCCCAGGAAGTCAGTGTGTTGGAAGTTATTGAGAAGAGAAGGTGTTCGCGTGGTGAAGCGGTAGCGGTGGTCAAAGAAAGGGCACGGGGTTATGCTAGTGTGGCCTCCCGTCAAGATGCTGGCAGCGAAAAGTCAATTTCCAACATGATAAATACTTCGGTAGTGAATTCCATGACTTCTATTGTACAGCCACTGGTAAGTTCCTTGTCCGAGTGTATGAGTCAAATGCAAGCTATGACTCAGAAAATGGCAGAGTTCCTGCAAATGTTCTCGGCGAGTTCCTCGGGCTTTCCTATTCCGCCTGCAGGCGTTGCTTCATCACTGAATAGTCTCGGCCTAGCAGCAGCCGCACCATCTTCCACAACGTCGGCCCATTTGGCCCCATTACCGCCTACGAATGCACTCCTGGGGACCCCTGGGGGATTCGAGCAACCTCCTCATGCACACATGTCTTCTCCTTCTAATGACGAGGCGGCAGCCAATGAGGTAGGAGGACAGTTTCCTTTGCATCCAGATATGCCGTCCGCCAGGGTTGAGGACTCGGAAGAGATGGAGGTAGGCCAGTCCACCCCACTGGCACAAAAGCGCAGGCTGTCCCCCACCGCGGAGGAGGCCAGTAAAGTTCCCAAACCAAAGAATAATAAAAATAATGAAAATACAAAAAAATCGACACAGTCTACCAACCAGCCTCATGACATACTACAACAGGCCATATCATCGGCGCAGCTTGGCTAACAATGGCAAGTTTACGAGTACTTCAATGGAATTGCCCCTCAGTTTTCTCTGCTTCTCCTGATCTCAATTGGCTTGTGGCTCAATACCACCCTGATGTTATCCTACTTCAAGAAACTTGGCTTTCTCCCCAGAAATCATTTTTCATTCCAAATTTCCGCTCCTTTCGTTTGGACAGGCAAGGTAGAGGTGGAGGGTTATTGATTTTAGTATCACTAAAATTCTGCCATAGTGCACACATGTCCTTTGTTTCACTTTCATCTGAGAGTGAAATTCTTGCAGTTGACTTTGAATTGCCAGGAAATGTATCATTCTCTCTTGTAAATGCATACTTCCCATATGGGGTGACATCGACCGGTTCACTAGATGCAGCTTTGGCTGCTTGTAAAAGTCACGTCATATTAGCAGGGGATTTTAATTCCCATCATGTTGACTGGGGCTTCCGTACTGATGCTTGCGGAAGGCGCTTATGGGATTGGGCTAGCGACCACTCTCTCTCCTGTATGAACTCCAGAGTTGCGACATACCTACGCGACCAAAGTAAGTCGGCATTAGACTTGGCGTTTGCAGTACCGGGTCTGGTTTCTGCTTGGTCTACGGTAGACTGTGCAACATCTAGCGATCATCTACCCGTGGTTTTTGATATTAGTGTAAGGAAAAACGTTATCCGCAGGGCACGCTCCTTTGTAAATATGCCTCGGTTTGGAAACCTTATGCGTTCAGCCCTGCCTTCGATACCCACTCAAGATAATGAATGTCGCGCCAAGGAGCTAGTATCATTGATACAGGATTCGGCCACGCGAGCTAAATTTCCTATTACTTCGGTTCAAGGGAAGCCTTGCAGTCCATGGTGGAATGATGAATGTACGAGGGACTACCGTCGAAGAAAAGCAGCGTGGAAAAAATTGCGGTATAATCAGTGTCCTAGTAATTGGAGCAACTTTAAGTATTTTCGAGCTGTGTTTAAACGCACAGTTTCACGGGCAAAAGAGATGTACAACACAAACCGATTCTCTATTCTCTCAGAAGCTTGTAATAGGCGGGCGCTCTTCAGCTTCTTGCGGATAAGGAAAAACGGCGTTACTGCATCAAACCTTGACTCCTTCATTCATACGCCAACTGCCTTAAAAATTCTTCTTGAAAAACTGGCTTTAGGACTGCAGGCTCGGTTCACAGCTCAATATTCTGTACTGGCCCCCCAGGTGACTGACTCTCCTTTACTGAGCTCGGCTGTAAATTTTGAGGAGGTTACAAGAGGTGAGTTATATGACGTGTTGCAGCGTGTACCTGATGCAGCACCAGGCCCAGATGGAATTACAGTTCCAATGATAAAGGTGTTGTTCAGTGAGTCACCCGAAGACCTCCTGCATATTGTCAACCACTCTTTGTGTGCCTCCTGGATCCCTTTGGATTGGCGGCTGTCTAAAATTATCCCCTTGCCTAAGAAACCCGGATTAGGATATGCACTGGATAACATAAGACCGATAAGCTTAACGTCTAACCTTGTCAAAATTATTGAAAGAATTTTATTGTCCAGAATTGAGAAGTTTTTAACCAGTGCTAACATATTGAGCCCTCGGCAGGTGGGATTTAGGCCAGGCTGTTCGATATGGTCGGCGCACATAGACCTAGAGAGCCGCCTTCATCTGGCTCGACGTTCTAAAGAGGTCGCAGCACTGGTGACATTGGATGTGGCCAAAGCGTACGATTGCGTTGAACATTGCATACTTTTAGAAAAGATGGTGCGCTTATCTTTCCCGCAATATATTATTTCCTGGGTCAGGTTGTTTTTAACAGGCCGCAAATTCTTTATTGCCCAGAACGGAGTCACCTCCTCGAGTTACAGTCAATCGAGAGGTCTACCACAAGGATCCGTCCTGTCTCCGGTGTTATTTAATGTGTTACTGAGCGAGGTTCCCGTTATTGCGGGAATTCAATCATATTTGTATGCTGATGATTTAGCCTTTTTCGCATCGGCAAGGAATATACATTCTTTGCACCAGTCCCTGCAGCTGTACCTCTCGATCTTAGGATCGTGGCTAGACGGGCTCTGCCTATCCTTAAACGTTGGAAAGTGTGCCCTCCTGTCATTCCCGGTTCAAGACCCTGTTTCCATTTGTCTGACATACCGACAGAAAATAATTCCACAAGTTACTTCCCTGAAATATCTAGGTGTGATATATGAGAGCAACCTAAACTGGCGTCCTCATATTGATTATACTGCAGCCAAAGCGGGGAGGGCGGTTTCACTGTTAAAAAGATTTTGCAACAAGAAGTCGGGTATGCGTAGAGACATTCTCCTCATGCTCTACCGCCTATACGTTCGACCTATTCTAGAATTCGGATCCATCCTTTTTTCAAGTTATCCGTTTTATAAGCTACGTCCATTGATTACACTAGAACGACAAGCTTTGCGCTTGTGTTTGGGTTTACCGAAGTACGTCCCTATTCGGGTATTGTACTGGGAGGCTCGCATCCTTCCCCTGATTCCCCGATTCAAAGTGTTGACAGTAGAGGCATACCTTCGCGTAATGGAATTGCCTATTTCAAGGTCGCAAATGGTCTTCGTTCACTCCCCAGCGCCTTTTTTCGCTCAGCCATGGCCCAGGTACAAACGCCCGCAGGTGGTGTTTGTACAGACTCTATTAGCCCCATTAAACGTCAACATTCTCTCGATTCCTTCCTTTGAACCTAGAAATGCGATGGTGGAAATTGATTTTGATAATATTTTCCCCTCCAATTCCAAATATCTGCCGGAGAAGACTATAGCTGGTCTTCTAATCACTCATTTAGAGAAGTTTCCAACCCATGTGGTTGTAGCCACAGATGCGTCTGTTCAGGAAAGAAAGGCTGGTATTGGTATCTTTTCACCTGCACTTGACTGGGCATTTTCTTTGCGGTTACCCAATTTCACAACAATATTCTTGGCAGAATTTTTGGCGATTGCCCTTGCTATTAGAAAACTCAATGAAGACAATTCGAAAGTGATTATTGTGACGGACTCGCTTTCAGTCTGCTCCACCCTATCTAATCCAAGATTTACCCCTCTAAGCCGAACGCTCTCGATGCTCCTACCACCCTATGTACAAGAAATCCGCCTGGTCTGGGTTCCAGGACACAGGGGTATCCACCTTAATGAAACCGCTGATTATCTGGCGGGTGTGGCATTGAATGGACCGCTGGTTGATGCTGTGCCCCCCATAGCCCAAGTTGTTGCATCCCGGTTTCGCAGGTATAGCTCGTTGGACAGCCTGCACCCAGACAGTATCTCTGGATGCCCAGAAATTGAGCACCTCCGGTATGCGTGGAAGAGTGATGTTGTGCAGTCGCGATTGTGCGAGGTCACATTGACCAGCTTTCGCTGCCGAGTGCCCAATTTGAATTTCTACCTTCACCGTGCACGCATAGCGCCTTCGCCCCAATGCGAGTTTTGTCAAGAGGAGGAGACAATCGAACATTTCCTGCTGTCTTGCCGGCGGTTCTCCTCTATCCGAAATCGATTCCTGGAGGTTCCCCTCCGGCGCCTGGGTCTTTCCTTGTCTGTATCGAATTTACTGTCATTTGGGGCATCGGGTTTAGGTTTCTGCCACGGGGATGTTTGTCGCGCCCTTCACGCTTTCATTTCACAATCCGGTCGCCTACCCTGTTAAAAGACACTTCGTACTTTCTTTCTCTGGTACGTGTAGTATCTGTTTTTACTTCAGTATGTTATAGTTTTTGTTTTGTTTTTTCCCTCAAAATTGCCAACATCACTTCCCTCACACTCCACAGCTCTATTTTACCCTTAGTTTTGAATTCTTGACCAGTTTCCCCCAATCTGACTTGGCCAATCCCCCAGAGTGGGTACGCGCCACTGATTTCTGGTTCCAACCAACCAACCAACCAACCGACAGAGCTGCGAAGAGGAGGGCGTATACGTTGCTCTCAGCTGGTGCACCAACGTCAACAACCTTTACCTCACCAACGCTGACGGAGACTACCGATTCTGCACAGAGACGACAACATCGACAAGAACATGATGAACGAGTTTCGGCGCCTTCAAAACCACTGCCTACTCACCGTCACACAACAGTACTTGCGTGCCTTTGCCACCGGTGTGGACCCGGACGCGGAATTCCCACTGGCGCTAGATCACCAGATCACTCAACATAAAGGCAACACAACGGAACCACACGGAACCCCCCCATCATGCTTCGCATCCTCATCAGGGTTCCCCACGGGAAGATGGTGTAAGTTTGTTTTTTTATTAGATTGAGTTCGATTTTCGGAGGACCTCGTGTCTAAGGCAATGCTGCAGGCCAATTTAAAGCATGTTTTGGTTTTGAGCCCATATTAACGTGCACACAAATTTTAAGGCTACTTATTAGCAAAAGAAGATGCGCGCTAGAATCGTACAAATACGGTAGGTCTTTTTCAGGGAATTAAAAAATTCCCCCGGTCCCCTTGCCTCGACGCTTTGAATGGAGCTCATATATACGCGGGAGGGGTCGAGGTAGCTGAACCCGCCAGTCGACTCGATCGACCCTCCCTCGTCGGGTCCTTGTATCCTGGGCTTGTGTGCAGCTCCGTCTTGGCATCTTCGTCAAAATGACCAAGTATAGGGGTCGTTTGCAAGCGCCTCTTGAGCTCCTCGAAAGCTACACTGCTATTCTCCCCAAACGAAAGGTACGTCGTTCCTTGACAAGCGAGTTAGGGGCTCCACCATTTTTAAAAAGTTGATCACAAATCGTAGATAATAAGCACAAAGACCCAGGAATCGGCGGACGGAACGTTTGTCAGCTGGCGTTGGGAACGAGCTTACCGCAGACGTCTTCTCGGGGTCTGGTCTCACGCCCTCAGAGCTCACCACATGTCCAAGAAACTTAGTGTTTCGAAGGCGAAGTGGCACTTTTATGGCTTGAGGGAGAGACCGGCTGCACGGATCGCATCGAATACTGCGCGGAGGCGTCCGAGATGTTCATCAAACGTGACCGAAAAGATGACATCATCCAAGTAAACAAGACAAGAGCGCCATATGAGATCCCAGAGAACGCTATACATCATTCGCTGGAATGTGGCAGGTGCAGAGCAAAGGCCGAATGGCAGCACTCTAAACTCGACCAATCCGTCAGGGGTAATGAAGACAGTCTTTTCACGGTCTCGTTCGCTCGCAGGTCGATGGAAGAAAAATATCTGGCATGGCGGAGTCGATCGAGGGAGTCATCGATACGAGGCAAGGGAAATATACATCCTTTTTGGTAATTTTGTTAAGTCTTCGGTAGTCGACGCAGAAGCGGAGGGTACCGTCTTTCTTAGCAACAAGAATGACAGGTGATGCCCAAGGACTTTTAGACGGCTGGATCACGTCATCCCGCAGCATGTCCTTGACCTGGCGTTTAATGGCCTCTCGTTATTTTTTACAAAACCCTGTACGGTTGTTGCCGAACAGGTCTCTCTCCGTCTCCGGTTATAATGCGGTGTTTAGCTAGTCCAGTGCGCTTTACCTTGGTCAAGGAAGCAAAGCAGTCACTTAACGAGCTGATGAGAGCAGGTGTTTTAAAGCAAAGCTTTTTACCTCTACCCCCCAAGGGTTCTTTCGCGACCGTTGGTGTCACCAAAAAACTGCAGCGAACAAATAAAATAATTTACTGGCACCGCCGGGGAATCGAACCTGGAACTAATAGACTAACAAAGCGAGAGCCCGTTGTCTTACCGAAAAAGATTTAGCTACGAGCCCACGCGATGATTGGGAAGACAGGTCCTGTACTCACCAAGCACATCCACGGGTTTACCCCCTGCGTTCACGCTGAATGCACGTAAAAGCGTCACTCGACCACTCACGCCCGTCTAGCGGCCCTGTGCGTACCTTGCTCATGTGCTAAGAGTTACAAAAATTAAAGGAAGCTCACACCAAAGCATGGCATCTCACTTCTAGTACGCCACTGTGCTAAAGCCTGTGGCCTCCAGTGTTCACGTAAACAATCACAGCTCCTTATCGTCCGCCCTCACGCCAAACCAAGGAATACATTCAAATACTCCTTGATGGTCAGGCCATCACTCCAAGCCCAAGCATCAATATCCTGGGCCTACATCTCGAGGCTAACATCAAGAGTGACGTCTCCTTGCAGCGCCTCAAAAACAGCATTAATCAAATCATACACATGATCAGGCGAGTTGCCACCAAGAAGCGAGGCCAAAGGAATCCGGTACTTTTCGATTAATTGAAGCTTTGTCTTCTCGAGAGTTACTTACATCAACCCCTTGTCTTCTTCTCGACAAGGAAGACATAGAGATGCTTTATATAATGATTAGAGAGGCGGTCGAGCAGGCCATTGGTCTTCTCATGAGTGCGTCCACACAGAGGCTGATTAGCACGGGGCTCCACAACACGGTGGAAGTGCTGATAGAAGGCCATCTTTCTAACCAGAAGGTCCGACTCAGAACAGCGATGGGTAACCGTATGCTACACCAGATTGGCTGGGCAGCCCAGAATGTCACTCCGCTTGATGTACTCCCAGACTCTTGGCGACTAAACCTAAAGAGGATCCATTTGTTTAGAAATATGATCCCCTCACATGACGAGGGTCACCGAAAAGCATGGGCTCAAGCGCTAAACACCACCCTCGGTGGGGATCACGCAGTTATCTACACAGACGCCTCAAAACATCGAGGGCAGCAATACGCCATCATCGTGGCTACCTCCAGAACCAACCTCCTTGCGTGTACCTCGCTTAGGACCCAAGAAATGACGGCAGCAGAAGAGGCAGCCATCACCGTGGCTCTCGCTCAACCAGGGGTTCGGAGAGTAGTAATCGATTCCCAGCAAGCCCACTGGAATTACCAGTAGGGTTTGGTGTCCTGAGCTGCACTGCGCGTGCTAAAAAACCACTCCCCAAACGGTTCCATTCAGCTCATCTGGACACCCCCTCACGCTTCAATGGAGGGCAATAAATACGCCCACCCAACAAGCCTGCGCTTTTACCTCCCGTGCTATGGAGCTGGACGAGGACAGTCACCCGCTTGTCACGTTCAGTGAGATAACCCAGCGTTATCGCCTTCTGAGACAGACCGTACTTTCGCCTTACCCTGACCTTTCCAGAGAACAACAGAGTGCCTTACGGCTCATACAATCCAGGCTCCTTCCCACAGCCTACGCGTCTTCACTTAATGTATCCGAATTGCTACGATGCTGAATGTAAATTTTGCTCAGAAGTAGGAACACTCTGCCCCGTAATCGGGGTGTGCGACTTTAGCCCCTGAGCACCCTCCTCTCTTCCCGTCAACTACCCAACAAGAGCAATGGGAGATGCTGCTGACCAGGCCCTCTCTACCTACCCAGCTTCAGCGGGTGGACAGAACACAGGCTGCGCGGACTGCATATGGGCCCCAGAGAAGAAGGAATCACTCCCCAGGGCTGCACTCTGGGCCGTTCAGAAATATGAACAGAAGCATTTCTTCCTCCTCCTCCTTCTCTGCCGAAAATCTCGTCGCCTCCGTCCGCGGCGCAGAGACGGACAAGACAGATCGCCTAACGCCGGGTTTGAGCTTACTTTAATTTTAGAAAAAAAGTTTCCACTCTTGTGCTACACCAATACAACTCAACCAAAAACCATTAATGCTTCATGCATTGATTTAACCTTAACAAGAATATCTCTTTGAAGTAATAAACGGTGTGGTTAAGTGACGCCGCATGGGTAATCGGAATGGGTGCCGTTTACAGCTTTGCTTTCCAACCACATTCACGGGTGGATTGCGCGATTTTTTTTTGCTCTTGTGCTAGATTGGGGCTAATTTCAACAAGACTGGTATACGCTCGGCAGTCGCTGTGACTGTAGAAATGTTCACGTCTTCTTGTCGATCTTGAGCTATGACTCTGTACGGCAGCTATTTCATCGATGCCCGCTATTTCTGCGAGATAAGCCACAGCTGTGTCCTGGTTAAGATGCTGGGTGCGGCACTGAAATTCGTTAGGAGAATGTCCGTGCGATAGTTCCGGATTTCAACCACTCCCCGAGCCACGCCGATCTGTCATCCCAACAGAAGGGGCACGTTAGTTTCGGCAATTCCGCACGTAATGTCACTGTCACACTTGACGGAAACAAATACATTTGCTCAGGGGGTGGGGGGGGGGGGGGGGGTGGGGGGCGGGGCAGCGTCACGTCAACATTGCAAAGGCGCAATGCCATACAACGCGGCTCGGCTTCGGTTTTGACAACTCGGTTAGTCGAAAACGTGACCAGTAGCTCTCTCAGGTCGATGATGGCCCCATACTCGTAAAGGAAGTCTAGTCCGAGGATGAGTGGCTTTGAACCCTCCCGCAGGACAAGGAAGCAGGCCGGAAATACGCGTCTCCTATCTTAATTCTGGCCGTGCAAACTGCAATCGGTGTAAGGAGGTGGCTGCCAGCCGAGCGTATCGGCGGGCGGCTCCATGGTGTTACCACCTTTCTTAAGTGGCCAGCAAGCTGGCTGCTCATTACAGAAAAGTCCGCTCCTGTGTCCACTAGAGCCGTCCAAGGGTAGTCGTCGGCTGAAATCGGAATTTCGGCGGATGGTACGCCAGAGTTCCCATGGTGCGTTTCTGGACTAGGCGTCATGTCGTCTGTTCGAGTCGTGCAAAAGCGGGTTCAAGCGGTCGTGTCGTCGCGGTGGTGAGACCGGAGCATCGGGTTTTGCTTCATGTCGTCGATCCGGTGGAGGATGTTGCGAAATGTGAGCGGCGGCAGCCGTACCCCCGGAGGACGCCGTCCTCAGTTTCCCCGGCGGGGGCTACGGGACCTTTCACCGGTCTCGGCGGTCGTTGTAGTCGAGAGTGGGCGTCGAGGGGACATGAAGCGTTGCGGCAAAGGCGATCTGGACTGGCGTTGCTGCTGCGGCGGAGGGAGCAGATGGGAGGCCAGGTGCTCCTGAATTTCAGGAGGTCGTTCGCCGTAGCGGGGTCGAGGGCCATCAGGCGAAAACCCTCGCATGCCCATTCTGCGGTAGGGGCAGTAGAACGTGGCCCGCTTCCCCGCAATTATAACAGAGGGGTCTATTGTCCGGCGTGCGCCATAACAAGACTTTTCTAACAGACTGGCCTGGATCAATCCCCGCAGCGCTGCTGGTGAACCGCTGCTGCCTGGGCGCAGTTGGAGGCTGATAATGTTGAGGCCCATAGGGAGAAGGTCTGCGCAGAGCGCGTCTTGCGTACGCCATGACGTGGGGTGAAAGCACGTCGTAAGTTGTAGCAGAGGTGCTCTGCGGCGGCGGTGTGGGCTGCAATACCTGCCGTATCTCGGAAAGGGAGGCCACGCTTGGCTGACGACCGACGAGGTTGGCTTTCTACAGCTCAAGTTCCTCGCGAACAATGGCTCTTATAAGCTGCCGCAGAGAAAAATCATCCGGCTTCCCCGGAGCTAGAGCATGACAGTTCGAGGTCTGCAGGGATGAGACTGACGGCCGTACTGCATCCCACGTTGCTGCAGGCGCGCGTTCCATTGCTGCTGCTTCTTTGAGGAATTCAGCAACACGACCCGGTGGATTCCGAACAAGGCCTGCGAACAGCTGCTCCTTTACTCCTCTCATTAAATGCCGTCCCTTTTTTCAGCACATGTCTTCTACAAACATGGCCAGTCTCGTTTGGGACCTGGACGACCTGGGCACGTGACCGAAGGGTGATCTCAGCCCGCTCCTTTCGTTCGCCGCTGCGGTATGTAGCCAAGAGCTGTCGCCGAAATTCTTGCCAAGTGTGACGTGTCCATGGTGGATTCATGGTTTTCGAACCAGGTCTGAGCGGCATTCTCCACAGAGCAATAAACATTCCTGAGTTTATCATCCCATTCATTAAATGAGGCCACCCGTTCAAAACTGTCAAGCAATCGTCGACGTCCTGAAAGCTATCCCCGTGAAATGCTTTCGGGGTGCGAGGCGTATGCAGGACAAGCGGTTGAGCCACTCCTGCCATCCGGTTAGTTTGACTGACTTTATACGCACGACGTCGTGTAGTCTGGCGGAAGCCATTATACGCACGACGCGACTATGGCGCCAACGCGGCAGATGCTGAAAACCTGAAAGCGCCCTCCGTGGCCGCGCCGCCCGCAGCCGATCTCGGAGGCCACGCACCCTTATCATACGGGTTGGCGGGTTCCCCAAGACCCTTGGCGGCTTCGACGGAGGCAGCATGGCATTCGAAGTTGGGGCACGATTTAGTTGCTTCAGCGATTTCGATCCCGCCTTTGAGAATTTCAGCTCCGGAACAACGCCTTTTTCGTAGTGAAAGCTACAAAAACAGTCACGGCCGCTGGATGAGAGCGCACGCACTGTGCGCCTTTCATCCAGCGACCGTGAAACAGTGTACGGCGTCCATTCGCGGCTAAATGTACGACTTGAACGACTGCAAAATAAACTGAAGTACACAAACGCGACAACAGAATCGGACAATAGACTCGGAAATCGCCGTGAGTACTAATTAAAGTGCCCTATTTTCGGAACTATCGGTGCAGTTTGTTGTTGAGTGTCGCGGTTGCTCGCGTGACTGTTATGTTACACGCTGATACTTTTACGCATGTCGTTTTGTTTTATTGTCCGGAATAAACTGGTTC